>NW_024038988.1:0-422500 GCF_016077235.1 Cyprinodon tularosa | reverse complement strand
CTTCTTTAATTTAATAGAATTTCAGCCACATAACAGCTAAAGCTTGGACATATTTCCATGGCTAACATTCCAAATGTTTACATTTCAGCCGTCAAAGGCTGCTTGTTTTTATAAATCAGCCCCAGAGCTGCAAACAGAGCTCTTATCAAGCTGTTAATATTAACCAGTGAGCTTTCTACAGGGCTGTTGTTAGACTTGGAAACAACAAGACAAACAAAACAACTATTTTTGTCTTCCTCCTTCTTCACAGTTTGAGATCATATAGTGTATATTTTTAAACCTTAAACCACAATTTTTTTTTATGCTTTTACTGGCAACATTAGTGCATAATTCCCAGGTGGGGAAAAAAAGAACCCAAGATGTTTACCTATTTATTTTTTTCCTCAAATACTCAAAAAAAAAAAAAGTTTTTCTTTCTTTTTTTTAATAATTGTTTTAAATCAGACCCATTGAGTTAAAGATATAGAGCAGAGGTCTTCAACAGGGGGTCCGCGACCCCTAGGGGCTCCACAGAGGTACTGCATGGGGGTCGCCAAAGTTTTGGTTAATTAGACTTTTTTTTATATTCCCCTCTGCAATTAATTTCCACTAATTGAAATGTCTTTAAATCCACATTAGCATGCTTTCAACAGACTGTAGTAAACAGATAAATGGAGGCAGAAGATGTCTTTCAGTCATCAATGCACACATTCAGCGACACACAGGAGCTCTTTCAAGCTGGGCACCGTTTCATTCACAACACCTGTCCCATTGTTATGTGCTTCGGGCACATTATGATTTTTGTCTATTTCTTTTCTTTGTTTTCTTACAGATTTTAGTTGAAGGATCTTTGTTAATATATTTTGGGAGTTGAATAATTCTTTTAGCGAGTTAATTACGTTAATTTGTGGTGCTGTTGTCCGCCTATAAATAGGCTGGCTTTCAGCATGTTGGGGCGTTCCTTTCCATCTTCGCCTGGACGCCGCTTTTCCACCTGCTTCCACTTGTTCCATCGTGCGCGGTGCGCACTTGTTCTGTCGCTGCGGCCCGCAGCGGACGTTCCAGCCTGCCATGCGGTATTTTTGTTAGCCGTTGCTTACTTTTTTCTTGTGGTTTTTGGCCTGGCGGGACCGGTTGTCCTATTTTCGATTTTTCTTTTGTTTAGGTTATTTTTTGGCCTTTAGTCCGGTACTAGTAGGGGCTTCGACGGCCCTGTATAGGGTTGGCCCCCTGCTCTACCGTTTTGTTCTGTTTGATCGGCCTGCCAGGTCCAACTTTCTTTTGTTACTTTTGGGTTTCATTTTTTGATTCCTTTGGGGCACGGGATCTGAGGGCCTCTAACTATTTTTCTTCGCAGTAATCAGAAGAAGCCGAGCAAAGAAAGCTAAAGAGGAGAAAATTTATAAATAAAATATCTTTTTTGAACCCTCATCTTTTGTCTCGTGTCCTCAAATATGTTGTGTCCTTGGTGGACGTAACATATTTATGGGGGCTTGTTTAAACACATTTACCCATCAACCAGGAATCCGAATCAGAAATACTTTAATAATCCGGGCATTTAGTCGCTCTGCTCCCCACCTCTGGAACTCCCTCCCTCCGGATCTCCGTACTCTGGACTCCTTCGCTCTTTTTAAATCCAGACTCAAAACTTTCCTGTTCAGACAATCTTATCCAATCTAGTTCAAATGCATCACTCCAATATTGTTTTCTTCCTTTTATTCCTTTGGCTTTATTTTACTTCCTGCTGTTTTGTTTTCTGTGGCATCTTTATGCTTGTACTTTTTAGCTTCCTGTTTTTAATGTTTTATCTGCCTGTACAGTGTCCTTGGGTGTTTTGATAAGGCGCTTTCAAATAAAATGTATTATTATTATTATTTTAGCTTCCATTTTCTGCGCATGCAGACTTTCAGGCGTATATCTGTGGTGAGCTACGGTTTCAGACAATCATTGAAGCTCACCTTTCTCACCGCGGTTATTTGAAATTGGCTTAGGGTCGTAAGAGAAAAAGTGTCTATGAAGAGGCAGATATATCCCAGAATGCTTTGCGTGGAGAGCTCTCCCGGGGTCCTGCAGAAAGAACCCGGGCTCTGGAATCGAAACTTGAACCTTCTTGCTGCAGGGCAGCAGTTCTACCCACTTCTCCACTTTGCAGCCCTAAGTTTAAAGTTCTAGTAGTTCTAGTACTAGAACATATTTCTAGTTCATAGTTCCTGAATAGTTCAGTTTAACTAAAAACATGCTGAATTAACAATGTGCTTTGAACAGACTGGAAATCTAACACAATAGATTTTGTCTGATCTGTAGAGTTTTTGTCTTCCTGTTCAGGGAAAGGAAAGAGGGAAAACACCGTGCATTGTTTTCCTTTCAGACTGTAGTTAGATGTTAATTTCTGTTGGTGCATTTCATATAATCCTTAAATGGACTGAAATGTATGGCTGTGTAAGAAAATACGAAGCAAGCTCAACAGGTTTTCATATTTTTGCAAGGTTGTGGGTCATGCAGTGTTTGGTTGATTAACATGTGCGACATTATATATTACTGCAACTATAAAGTCATAAACTATAAGTTACATAAGGGAATCTATTAAGTGGTGTTTGAGAGTCCATCTTAGAGAGTAAACTCCATGATCCATTTTTAGCTGTAATAAGCAGTAGATAAAGAAAACAGTCTGTGTTTATGCTTCTCCGTCGCTCTGAAACCTGCCTGAATATCTGCAGCGTTACCCTTGGTGCCCTGTTCTCTGTTATCTCTGGGTCTCATCCTGGTAATCAATTTGTCCTCCATTTCTTTTTTTTATTTATTTTGATCCAACCTTTTCACTTCTGGCTTTTCTTTCTCTGCCTCTCAAGCCAAGGCAACATCTGCATCGCTTATCTCCCATGGCAACCTGAAGAGGATACCACAGGCCGGCTGGCAGCAGATTAAACCGGCACCATCGACTGAGTGACAGGCTCACTGGTGGATAAAATTCACACATATTCATGTGAAGTCATGAACATCAAATTGAAAGAAATGATGAAAAGTCAGACTGAGATAACGATTTCTAAAAGCCCGACCATTTTATTTGTAGGATTAGGGGATATGTTGCAGAGTTAAGAATTCGCTAACAAGAAAATTTAAGGAATAAAGGCAGCAGCTAGATCTAAATGGGAACTTAGATTTTATGGGTAGTTCTGGTCTTTCCGTCTAAAAGCGTAGCTCAGAATTTATAAAGAAAGTTCTTCTAAAATGGTCTCTGCAGTCAGTTATCTTCTGTATGTTGCTGTTGTGATTTCTACTTCAAATATCATATAAATATCAATAAATATTTGCTTTGTTGTAAACAAAATTTTGATTTTTACTTGAAAATTGGCTATTTGTTCTTATAATTTTGTGATTTGTATTAATAAATGTGTGATTTGTGGTGGAATATTTGCTATTTCTTCTTCCAAATTTGTAATTTTTACTTGTAAATTTGTGATTTACAGAGTTAATCATTAGTGATTTGTTTTCAGAAATGTGTAATTTGTACACTAAGGTTTAAGCTTTGTACTGGTAAACTTATGATTCTGTCTAATAAATCTGATTGTACTTCTACATTAGAAAGTTGCACTCGTAATTTTGTGACTTTAAATCGTATGACTAGGATCTTTAATTGAAAATCGCTGACTTGTGCTTGTAAATTGAAGGTATTTATTTGTATTTTTGCAAAAAAAAAACTGTATCTATAAGTTGATGACAAGAAAAAAATACAAAAACTTTATTAAGGTTTTACAAATTCCGACGTTATGTTCTAATTTCCAGTTGTCTTCCTCCATATTTTATTTTCTCTACATGTTGGTGCACAATCTCCCATTTCTGTTGTTTTTGTAAATGGGATTTGGTTTTTGAGGCAGTTTTTATTTTTTTGTTGTTGCCTGTTTGGTGCTGTTAGCTAACTGCCCACATATACACAACATAAATTAAGTTTCCCAACTCCCATCAGCAAGCAGTGGCTTTCTAATCACTGTTGACTCTAAATGCATAAGTGCTACTGATAGAAAAGTTGTTTTGTTTGGTGTTTGATGATTGTTTCCTTCATCTTTCTAACATTGTGCTTTCCTTTTAGCCAAAAAGTAGATCCTAAAAGTAGATGTTTGAATTACTTATATAAGATAAGATAGACTTTATTTATCTCACAGGGGAGAAATTCACTTGTCACATCGGCTCAATAGTCAAAAGATGGTGTCAAAAGGAGGAAAATGTGCATAAATACATATTTAACAGGATAATTGCACAGGTTATTGCACATTAGTTATTGCAGCAGTTATTGCAGTCATAGTGGCGCATTGTAAAGTCTGATGGCAGCAGGGAGGAATGACCTGCGATAGCGCTCCTTTTTACAAACAGGGTGTCCAAGTCTTTCACTAAAGGCTCCTCTACAGTCTGATGCAGTTCATGTCACAGCAACACCCAGGAATTAAAGAAAAGGATGAAGATCAAAAAGATAATATTCCTGAGCAAACCACGGATTAACAGTGTCACATATAGTGAAGCTGCAGAGAGGATTAGCATGAAAATGATGCTTCATACATGAGAGCAAACATAGACTGTGGTTGATCCTTCTACTGCAACCACAAAGTATTTGCATAGTTTTTTAATAATTTGCATTTAGCTCCAGATTTAGTTTAAGTTATTCCATTTAGATGTATGTTTTCCAATGGGTGCAAACTTTAGTTAATATGTCTGAAGGGTTTAACTCAATTGTTTTTTTCTCTGAGGTTCTACAAATGCAGATCACCTGGAGGTGGAAGTCAGGAACGTACCACTTTCCCAAAGGAATGAGGGGGGAGTTTGTTTAAATTGACCTGTTGTTGGTCTTCTTAATATTCACTTATTATTTGTGCAAAGTTAAAGAGTTGTTTTATTTGTTTAATATCTTTTAGTTTTGTATGGATTTTTTTGTTTTTTTAGTTGTTTCTCTGTTATATTGTGCCTCCCTCATTCAATTCAATTCAATTCAGTTTATTTATATAGCGCCAAATTCACAACACATGTCATCTCAAGGCACTTTACAGTTCAACCAGATCATAAAGTCAAATTGATACAAAGTTTTCTATCTAAGGAAAACCAGTTGATTGCATTGACTCATTGACTCAAATACAATCCCCCACACTAAGCATGCTTGTAGCGACAGTGGAGAGGAAAAACTCCCTTTTAACAGGAAGAAACCTCCAGCAGAACCAGGCTCAGTGTGAGCGGCCATCTGCTGAGGCCGACTGGGGTTCAAGGAGACAGAAGCAGAGATACAAAAAGCAGCTGTAAAAGGCGGCCCCGTCCAGGAAACACACAGCCAGGCAGACGAGCTCCAAGGCAGCTCCCATGCCAGAGGACGAAGAGAGCACATCCACTCAGTCACGGTCAGAGAAACAGGACCACACTGGAAAACCGGCCGATCTCCAACATCTATAAACAAGGGTGTTGATAGAAGCAGCACAGCTGATGTTTCTTTCCAGGATGACGTCACAGCCAAACAGGAACAGACGAGGCAAAGCTACTCTGAGGAAAAGCAGAGAGAGCAGAAGGTTAGAGATTGAACTAACAGATTCTGCAGAATAGGAGAACAGAGAGAGAATGAAGCAGAATGATGAAATGGGGGTCCCTATGTCCTCCAAAAGTCTAAGCCTATAGCAGCATAACTATAGAGATAGCTCAGGATAACCTGAGCCACCCTAACTATAAGCTTTATCAAAAAGGAAAGTTTTAAGCCTAGCCTTAAAAGTAGACAGGGTGTCTGCCTCACGGACTAAAACTGGTAGTTGGTTCCACAGGAGAGGAGCCTGATAACTAAAAGATCTGCCTCCCATTCTACTTTTAGAAATTCTAGGAACGATTAGTAAACCTGCAGATTGAGAGCGAAGTGCTCTGTTAGGAACATAAGGAACAATCAGATCTCCGATATAAGATGGAGCTTGGCCATTTAAGGCTTTATATGTGAGAAGGAGGATTTTAAATTCTATTCTTGATTTAACAGGAAGCCAATGAAGAGAAGCCAGGATAGGAGAGATATGATCTCTCTTTTTCATTTTCATTAGAACTCTGGCTGCAGCATTTTGGATCAGCTGAAGGCTTTTAACTACAGTTTGTGGACTTCCTGATAGTAAAGAATTACAATAGTCCAGCCTTGAAGTAACAAATGCATGGACTAGTTTCTCAGCATCATCCTTGGACAGGAGATTTCTAATTTTTGTAATGTTCCTCAGATGAAAGAAGGAAATTCTAGAAACCTCTTTGATGTGGGATTTAAATGACAGGTCCTGATCAAAAATAACACCAAGATTTTTTACTTTATTATCTGAAATCAGTTTAATCCCATCCAAATGAAGTGACTGGCTAATCAGTTTCTTTTTCAGAGACTCTGGTCCAAAGACTATAACTTCTGTTTTGTCTGCATTCAGGAGCAGAAAGTTAAGAGTCATCCAGGTTTTTATGTCTTCAAGACATGCCTGTAATCTATGTAATGGGTTAGCTTCATCTGGATTTATAGACAGATATAGCTGGGTATCATCAGCATAACAGTGGAAATTAATCCCATGCTGTCTAATAATTCTACCAATTGGGAGCATGTATAAAGTAAAGAGAATTGGTCCTAGCACTGATCCCTGTGGTACTCCACAGGTAACCTTTGAGCGTGTTGAAGATCTATCATTAACATGAACAAACTGAATTCGATCAGATAGATAAGATTTAAACCAGTCTAGTGCTGTTCCTTTAATTCCAACAAAATATTCAAGTCTTTCTAAAAGAATATTATGGTCAACTGTATCAAATGCAGCACTAAGATCCAACAGGACGAGCACAGATACAAGTCCATTATCTGAGGCCATGAGAATATCATTAGTGACTTTCACCAGAGCTGTTTCAGTGCTATGATGAGCTCTAAAGCCAGACTGAAACTCTTCAAAAAGTTCATTATGGTGGAAGTGATCGCAAACTTGTTTGGCAACTACTTTCTCAAGAATTTTGGATAAGAAAGGAAGATTGGATATAGGTCTATAATTGACCAAGTCATCTGGGTCAAGAGACGGTTTCTTAAGCAGAGGTTTAATTACAGCAACCTTAAAAGCTTTAGGTACATATCCCTGTAACAGAGATAGATTAATCACATCTAAAATGGAGGAGGAGATCAAAGGGAATACCTCCTTAAATAACCTGGTTGGAACTGGATCTAACATACAGGTGCTGGTCATAAAATTAGAATATCATGAAAAAGTAGATTGATTTCAGTAATTCCATTTAAAAAGTGAAACTTGTATATTATATTCATACATTACATACAAACTCATATATTTCAGATGTTTATTTTGTTTAATTTTGATGATTACAAATGACAGCAAATGAAAATCTCAAATTCATCATATCAGAAAATTAGAATATTGTGAAAAGGTTCAAAATTGATGGCCCCTGGTGCCACACTCTAATCAGCTAATTAACTCAAACCACCTGCAAAAGCCTTTAAATGGTCTTTCAGTCTAGTTCTATAGGCTACACAATCATGGGGAAGACTGCTGACTTGACAGTTGTCCAAAAGACGACCATCGACACCTTGCACAAGGAGGGCAAGACACAAAAGGTCATCGCTAAAGAGGCTGGCTGTTCACAGAGCTCAGTGTCCAAGCACATTAATAGAGAGGCGAAGGGAAGGAAAAGATGTGGTCGAAAAAAGTGTACAAGCAAGAGAGATAACCGCACCCTGGAGAGGATTGTGAAACAAAACCCATTCAAAAATGTGGGGGAGATTCACAAAGAGTGGACTGCAGCTGGAGTGAGTGCTTCAAGAACCACCACACACAGACGTATGAAAGACATGGGTTTCTGCTGTCGCATTCCTTGTGTCAAGCCACTCTTGAACCACAGACAGCGTCAGAAGCGTCTAAAGAGAAACAGGACTGGACTGCTGGTGAGTGGTCCAAAGTCATGTTCTCTGATGAAAGTAAATTTTGCATTTCCTTTGGAAATCAAGGTCCCAGAGTCTGGAGGAAAAGAAGAGATGCACTTCATCCACGTTGCTTGAAGTCCAGTGTAAAGTTTCCACAGTCAGTGATGGTTTGGGGTGCCATGTCATCTGCTGGTGTTGGTCCATTGTGTTTTCTGAGGTCCAGGGTCAACGCAGCCACATACCAGGAAGTTTTAGAGCACTTCATGCTTCCTGCAGCTGACCAACTTTTTGGAGATGCAGATTTCATTTTCCAACAGGACTTGGCACCTGCACACAGTGCCAAAGCTACCAGTACCTGGTTGAAGGACCATGGTATCCCTGTTCTTAATTGGCCAGCAAACTCTGCTGACCTTAACCCCATAGAAAATCTATGGGGTATTGTGAAGAAGAAGATGCAATACACCAGACCCAACAATTCAGAAGAGCTAAAAGCCACTATTAGAGCAACCTGGGCTATCATAACACCTGAGCAGTGCCACAGACTGATCGACTCCATGCCACGCCGCATTGCTGCAGTAATACAGGCCAAAGGAGGCCCAACTAAATACTGAGTGCTGTACATGCTCATACTTTTCATGTTCATACTTTTCAGTTGGCCAACATTTCTATAAATCCTTTGTTTTTATTGGTCTTCAGTAATATTCTAATTTTCTGATATGATGAATTTGAGATTTTCATTTGTTGTCATTTGTAATCATCAAAATTAAACAAAATAAACATCTGAAATATATGAGTTTGTATGTAATGTATGAATATAATATACAAGTTTCACTTTTTAAATGGAATTACTGAAATCAATCTACTTTTTCATGATATTCTAATTTTATGACCAGCACCTGTACAAGTTGAAGGCTTAGATGAAGACAATAATTTTGCTAATTCAGAGAGTTCAACTGGATCAAAGCAGTCTAAACCCGGTTCAGATTCCATGACTACCTCAGGTACAATCGCGGATAGAGGAGTGCTTATGATCTTATTTTTAATAAGATCAATCTTATTTATAAAGAATCCCATAAAATCATTGCTGCTAAGAGCAGGTGGAATGGACGGTTCAACAGAGCTATGGCTCTGGGTGAGTTTGGCAACTGTATTAAAAAGAAATCTAGGATTATTCTTATTCTCCTCTATTAATGAGGAGAAGTATGCTGCTCTTGCTTTACAAAGAGTCCTCTTATACAGCAGTAAACCATTTTTCCAGACTAGGAAGGACTCTCGCAGGCCTGTGGAGCGATATTTTCTCTCCAGTTTCCTAGCATTTTGCTTCAAAGTACGCAGCTCTGCATTAAACCAAGGAGCAAGCTTTCTATTTTTAACGGTTTTCATTTTCAAAGGAGCTGCGTTGTCTAAGGCAATACGCAGAGAACTAGCAACCCCATCAACAAAATCATCAACCTGTGAAGGGGAATAAGCTAAGCTTTTGCACTCTGCAGCACTGCTCAGTGACACAGAGGAGAGAGAAAGTGAAGCAGATTCTTTAAAATTTATAACTGCACTATCTGATAAAGATCTACTAAAATTGAACCTTCTTTTGGGGGAGGAGAACTCTGTTAAAGTAATCCTGAAGGTTATTGGAAAGTGGTCAGAGAGGACAGGGTTGTGAGGAAATACTGTTATTTCTTCACATTCTATGCCGTATGTCAGCACAAGATCCAAAGTATGAAGATGAGAATGCGTGGGACTATTCACATTTTGAACAAAGCCAATAGTGTCTAAGATAGCATTAAAGGCTGCTCTTAAGCTATCGCCTTCAATGTCAGCATGGATGTTAAAATCTCCCACTATGATGACCCTGTCAGTATTTAATACCAAATCAGAAAGGAACTCTGAAAACTCATCTAAAAATTCAGAGTAAGGACCTGGTGGACGATACAAAGTTACAAAAAGAAGAGGTTTTCTTGCCTTGAAATTTGGATCAGGGAAATTAAGGGTTAAATGTTCAAAAGAGTTGTAGGTATTAATTGTTTTGGGAGTAATCAGTAAGTCAGACTGGAAGATTGTTGCTACTCCTCCTCCTCGCCCAGAACTTCTGGGGATGTGAAAATTTAAATAGCTTGAAGGAGTTGCCTCATTTATGCTCACATAATCCTCTTGCTGCAGCCAGGTTTCTGTAAGGCAAAACAAGTCAATGTGATTATCACAAATCAAGTCATTAACTAGTAGACTTTTAGAGGAAAGCGATCTTATGTTAAACAGACCGCATTTAATTGTTTTAACTTTTTCCCCAATTGGAGTTATTTTGATTTTAATTAGATTATCATGATTTACTCCTTTGGGAATCTTTGCTAATTTATTAGATTTTGGTCGTGGGCAAGACACTGTCTGGATGGAGTAAAGAGTGGGTAACAGTAGAGAAGCTGCAGAGATGTGTGTTAAACTACAACTCTGCTTCCTGGTCATTGGGAAGTTTAGATTATTCCATCCCTATTTAAGTCGCCTCTGTTCTTTATTAGTAGGTCAGTTTTTTGTTTGAGTCGGTTGCTGTTCAGTTGACCTCAGTTGAGTTTGGCCCAAATCCATGTTATTTACTATTTAAGCTATTTTGTATTGAAGTTTGATCCTTTGTTAACTATTTTTGACATTATTAATTAAAAGTATATTCAATTCTGAAACAACTTTGTCAATAAATCAATCAAAATCAAATCAAAACTTCTTGATTGTCAACTACAATTTACATTGTAATCGAAATTTCAGTTTCAGTGCAACCGTTGTCCTTGTTTAAGTCTGGTCCCTCACAGGGACGTAATGCTGCTCTTAGGCCCCGTCCACACGAAGTCAAAACAAACACGAAACGCTAATATTTTCCAGAACGTTTGTCGTAAAGACGGAGACGTAAAATAAATGTGATCGACCACACAAATGTATGAAAACGTTGCAAAATGTATGCCAGGCCTGTAAGTGGCGCTGTGGTGCCAAAGCAAAAATAGGCGAAAACAGGCAACGAAATGTTGGGCATGTGCAGTAACAACCAAACCGGAAAACCGGAAAATGGTCCATTTTCGTGGTTCAGTCAAATTCAGGTGCTGAACTATGTCGTCGATATTGCTCTGTTCTTCCTGGAGATATTCCAGAAGAAGATTCTGTTGTAAGCCCGACAGCAGGGTGAGTAGCATGAGCAGCAACCATTCAACACAGTACGGCGCCATTGTTGTTGTGATACTGTGTCGCGCATGCGTGTTTAGAGGCGATGCTATGACGCATGCGTGTAAGAAAAAAAATGCGGTTAGAGCTTAAAGATGGAAACGCGAAAACGGCGTTTCAAAATCTTCCCACTCTGAAGGCTTAATAAAAAAAAGATCGTTTACAGACCCCTGAAACGCTGGCTTTGTATGGATGAGAGGCTGGTTTGGTGAAAAATTTGTTCGTTTAGGCCAGGGTTTGGCTTCGTGTGGACGGGGCCTTAGTGTAGCAGATAAAGTTCGCTGTAAATCCATCCGACTTAATGTTTTCTGGGTTTTTAATAAGCACTGAGTCTAATGAGTCTCTAAACCATGATTACCGAGATAAAGACGTGGAACGCAGGGTTTGTTTGCAAGTTTCACAGACATTAATACTGGAGTTTAGTTTGCACAGTTACGATCATATCCTCTTTATAATAAAGCCACTATACGAGCATGCACTGCCATTACGAGCAGGAAATAACGTTTAAACAGAAGTCAGCTAAATATAACCAGATTATAAAGAAAATCACAGGCTGTTGGTATGAAATTTAAGCCTATAAGAGATTAAACCGCCCATGTAAACAATTTAATCTACAAACATTAGTTATGAATTTATTTTGAAAACAATTTACCAGATATTTTATTTTCCAGGCAGTCGACCCAGACTTACCAAATTGAGAGAACTTGGAACATGGTCTCCTGTCCTTTTTCCATGTTTTCTCATTCTAACCTCCGCTCTGAGTCTCTTTCATCCTCTGTTTTGCCTCAGTGGCGTTAGATCCGACTGGAAAGGCAGGTCAGGCGAGTAACTGAGTGATCGTTCATCGCAGAACAGGTCAGCCCAGTGTGTTTGGCACATGCAGGATTGGGAGTTATGCGGGACAGGTTTACGATGTGCTGTGTTACCTTTACATAGGATTACACACACAGCATGTGTCATCATGAATTGTAAAATTACCTGAATGACAATAAGCATTTAAAGAATCTTAAAGTCGAGGTTAGAATGTGTTTAAGTTCAAAGGAATTGCAAGAAAAAAATGTAAGAATTTCCTTGGAAATTAATTACTGGGTTTGTCCTTCAGCACAACAGAAATAAACAGGCGTGTTGTTTAGTTTAGGTGAACAGCAGATCATTCACAAAACCTTCTTTAAAAGGAGCTAAAATATCTGTTGGGAATCGTTTATTTCTCTGTTTAAAAATTCCTTATTCCAAAAACTGAAGATTAAACATTCAGATCCTCTTAATCTGAAAATATGGTGCACATGTTTACATCAAGTTTTCTCAAATCAATATGGGATTAAAGGTTTATACTGGCTGAAAAATATGTAGTTTCATGTTGGACATTTCATGATAGAGCAGATGTGTGTCAGGAAATGATTACTCAGCGTTTTGGAGGAGTGCTGAGTAACCGATTTGAACCTTAAACTTGTAGGTTACTCTGCGTATCACCATGCTGAGATGGAAGGAAATGTCTGATGATTGAATTTTTTTCGTGTTTGACACTTTTTTTTAACCTGAAAGCCTTTTATTATTCTGACAAACAGCCATTCATGTTCTGACCACTTGGTGGCGTGTAGCGTGATGGTTTACCGGTACTGTTTTCCTGTGTTGTTCGATTCAGCTTGTTCAGCCTGGATGTGAGTCAACATAAATAAAAATAAGTACTTTAGGCAAAAAAGTAATTTTTTTTGTCTTTTACTTTATGAAAGACATTGAAAAATCCCGATGCAACCTCTAATCTGAGGCGTTTAGAAATTAAGCTTGAGACTGAATCAAATCTGGAAGACTCTTCTCTGGAGCCAATCTTTTTTCAAGATCCCCTTCTTTTAGCTCCTGGCCTTATCTTCCCCTCTCCTCCATGCAAGCGAACTTTCGCCTCCACCCAATCTCCTCCCTCATGCTCAGATTATTCTTAGTCCCACTCATCCTCTGGCTTATTCAACCACCAGGCCCTGGGAGAAGGCTACTCTAATCCTTTTTCTAGTTGATTCTAGAATGTTGATTAACAGCATCAAAGTCTTCTGCCGGGGTCCGAGCGCCAAAGAACTGATTTCACACTGGAAAAAATTGACATCTAGATAATACGTTTTTTCTTAAAATAAGTGCATTTTTTCTTGGATTGAGGAGGTAAGAGACATTTTGCCAATGGAACAAGACAATTTACACTTAAAATAAGAAAACACAATTGCATTTTTCTATTTTAAGTGTATATTATCTCTTTATCTTATTTTAAGAGTAAAAATGCCGAAAACGATCTCATTTACCTACTCAAATTAAGGGTAAATACACTTAAATTAAGACATTTTTACTTATTTGTAGATCGTTTTTCCACTGCATTTATGTCTTTATCTGCTTCTGTCTCCTTGAACCCAACACTGGAAAAACGATCTAGAAATAAGTAAAAAATTCTTAAATTAAGTTTATTTACCCTTAATTTGACTAGATAAATTAGATAGTTTGCCAATGGAATGAGTATTATTACTCTTAAAATAAGATAATTAGATAATATGCACTGAAAATAAGACAAGGCAATTGTGTTTTCTTATTTTAAGTGTAAATTGTCTTGTTCAATTGAGAAAATGTCTCTTTTACCTCCTCAATCCAAGAACAAATGCACTTATTTTAACAAAAAATGACATTTAGATTACATTTTTTCCCAGTGCAGTCGGCCTCAGCAGATGGCCGCTCACACTGAGCCTGTTTCTGCTGGAGGTTTCATCCTGTTAAAAGGGAGTTTTTCCTCTCCACTGTTGCTACAAGCATGCTTAGTGTGAGGGATTGCTGAAGAGTCAATGAGTCGATGCAATCAACTGGTTTTCCTTAGATAGAAAAATAGAAAACCAATTTGACTGGATGATCTGGTTGAACTGTAAAGTGCCTTGATGACATGTGTTGTGATTTTATGCTGTAGAAAGAAACTGAATTGAATTGATCATGTATCCTGCATAAATAAATTGAATTTTTTTGCAACTAATTGCAACTTTTCTCAGTGTAAGTCTCTCCAGGTTGA
This sequence comes from Cyprinodon tularosa, assembly GCF_016077235.1. Taxonomy (NCBI): domain Eukaryota; kingdom Metazoa; phylum Chordata; class Actinopteri; order Cyprinodontiformes; family Cyprinodontidae; genus Cyprinodon; species Cyprinodon tularosa. The sequence goes on along the minus strand of NW_024038988.1, from coordinate 408,395 downwards.
AATAGACTTTCACAGTTTGAAAGGAGAGAGCATTCAAAATATAAATGCCATCATGCCCAACTCTGGCTGTACATGTTGATTAATTATAGAAGCAGACCTCAAGATGCCAAAATGTAACTTCCTACCAACTGTTGATCTAAAATGTCACGATAAGAAAGGGACTGCACATGTGAGAAAAACAAACAGCTTTGCCAGAGAGAAGGTAGGTGCTGATCAGGATTCTGGAGTAACTTCCTTAATTACATTTGGAGAGAATAAAGGAGATGTTTGCCAATTAACGGCATACTCCAGGAAAAGAACCCTAAACCCAGTTTTTGCTCCGCCCCCTAACGTTCCCCCGACAGAGCAGCCATAATAGGTAAGGCAGGCGTATTTCCTGGCCTGGCGGGGGAAGGACGGGGCCACCGGTGTCCAGGCTACCACCATCGGGTCGGGTTTGTTCGCTCCGTCCCCGGCTGTCTACCTGCCCCCGTCCACCGGGGTTCCCAGTAGGGTGGCCAGATGTCCGGCTTTAGGGTGGACAGTCTGGATTTTCATTGCACTGTCCGACTAGGCTTGAAGAGCAGATTTTTATTTATTTTATTTGCTGGGCTGCAGCACAATATCCAATCATCAAAAATGCATCACTATCTGATCTAACAGATGATTGGCTAAGAGTGGCCCAGAATGGACAAAAGAGCGTGAATTTATGACCAAAGGTAGTGGAAATTCATTCAGTGGTTTCTGCCACTTTGTCGATGCGATGTGGGCGTAAGCAGTCGAGGAAAAGCTGTAATTGAACGGCGTGTGAGTACGGATTAACATAAAAGTAATAAACGTGCAGCAGCGAACTCTTCAGTGTTGGCTTTTGCATTAAGTTTTGTCGCCCCTGCTAAAATAAGTTGTGCAGAGCTGAAAGGTGGACTATACTATAAAACTGAAAGTGGATTTCAGTGATTGGCCCATAGCCAAAGGGATGACCATAAAGACAGGTCTGCTGCACACACAGACACTTAAGTTCCCAGAAGACTGAGGCTATTAAAAATAAATCTATACTTTTAGAGCAGTTGAATGTGTTTTCTACAATCTCTTTTGTTGCTTAAAAAAATATTAGGCTATTTTATTATCAATGTTTCTTGTTAAAAAGATTTTTTAATGTTTAAGTCTACACATCTTATGCTTTATGGTATTCTCCACTTTATGATTCATCTCCGTGGTCACTTTTTAAACATCATAACGTATTAAATAAATCCAAATGCTGGGAACCAATTCTTTTTTTAATTTCTTTAATATTTAGCTCTATTCAGCTACACAAGCATCCTCTTTAAACTACTAAGAATTGTAGTAAAATTGTGACTTTACCCGATTCTTATGTACACCTTAGTAATTTATTGATATGTCGCACAATGTCCTCCATTTTTGGTGCTATAGAAATGGCCACCTTAGTTCTCAGACCAGCCCAGTAGCAACCCCCCCCCCAAAAAAAAATTAAAAGTATCCTCCTTTTCAGAAACCCAAATCTGAGTTACTAACTCAGTTACTCCACGATAAAAGTAACTAGTTACTAGTAAAAGTAATTATACCGTTACTTTTGCGTTTTTCGCCCCCGTAACCCTCACCACCCGGCCCCCACCTTCTCACTGTGTGTTTCAAAGCCAGCTGAATAGAGCGGACGACAAAGACAAGAACCTGCAGAGAGTTTAGCATTTATTGCAACTCAACGTAAATGACATCAGGGGGGAACGCCATGTAAAGTTTTTTAACAGGGCGTTCAGATCTGGTGAGTTTATGAAATTAATAACTGGGGATGTCTAATTCTGAAATCCTGTGTGTTTGGGTTGTTATAGATACTGCAACATCTATCTATCATCTATCTATCTAGATCTATACTCTGTGTGTGACATAAAGTATGGATCTCCATCCCTGCCACAAAGGCCATCAAATAATGTTTAAAATAAAAAATACAGTAGGTTGAAAAGGCAGAGTATCCATCCATCCATCCATCCATCCATCCATCCATCCATCCATCCATCCATCCATCCATCCATCCATCCATCCATCCATCCATCCATCCATCCATCTCTCCTGTGGCGCGAGCACAGGGCGACTGTTACACGCCCTTAGCGAGCATGCGCGTTTCCTGTCGCTTGCACGGTGAATCGTGCCCCCTGCGCTGTGCGGAGATGCAGGGGAAACCGTATCTGATGGGGAAACGCAGCTCAACCTAACAGCGGTATTTCCATCTGTAAAAACGCTGTTTTGCTGCGGGAGTCCTCCTCACTCTCCATCTCTCTGTGTGTGCTGTACGTTAACACCCGCCAGCAGAAACACCCACCTACCCAACTGACAGACGGAATCTCACTATACATCAGCCATTCTCATCCATCCCTCTCTCATGACAAGGCGCGCACGAGTCCTATCATGAAAAAAGGTTCATTGTGCGACATGAGTAACGCGCAGTAACGGGGTGTCTGCAATGGTAACTGCGTTATAGTTACAAAGTAATTAGTTAGATTACTCGTTACTAAAACAAGGTAACGTTAGTAACGCCGTTACTTTCAACGCCGTTAGTCCCATCACTGAAAATAACAAGTTTAAGAGCCCAGTGGTTAAGGTTCTATAAGGCCCATAATTGTTTGATAAAGTTTAAGCTAGTAAACGGTTACATTTAAACAAATATATGATAACTTTACAGCACATTACTTAACATAATGGACTCCACCACTTTGACTCTGTACATTTCTTTGTTTATCTACTGTTAATAATATCAGACTTAAAACATCCGTTCCAATCAAAGGAGAAAACACTGATTCAGGGCAGTAATACAGGAGCTAGTTGATATAAATTAGCACAGCGTATTTCATTAGCCTGTCAGAAAATGGAGACTAATGTTTTTAAACAGAAGCAGCAGATTAGATGCATATAGTGATTATAGGAGCTTTCTAACGTCTGAAGTCTTGCCATAAGCGCTCTCTCGCTCACAGCAGAATTGCTGGTTGTCAGCTGATAATTACCAGAAATCAGCCACGCATCAAGCATAAAAGTGATGTTTTCTGGCTTGATTCTACGTTTACATCCCATACCACACGCTTCCTTGGTCCTAAAGGCTTTTTTTTCCTGTCAGCCACTCTATGCAATCTCACTTTGTGTTGTCCTCAGCTGATCAGGAATGATAGTGCACTTCTAGGTCAGTGTGCTGCAGTAAGTGTCTCTCTCACAGGAGCTGTCGCGTTTCCTGCCTTTTATCACTTTGCAGAATTAAAAACAACAACTCCATCATGGCTTTTTAAGAAAGTACTTGTTATATGAGTAATAGATGCCTGGAAATCCTCATATCTAAAAGTCTCTTATGATTCAAAACGCTTTCATGTGCAGCAGAGTAATTTGTCAAAACAAGTCTGTGGGAACTCCTTTAATCTGACAATTTAAATGCATTTGAACTCCACATTTTCCTGTCATTTTTTTTTACACTTCAGTTCCTCTGAAGCACAGTTTCACTGGAAAGTTATAGACATGATATCATCCTTCTCAGAGTAAAACCTTCAACCATTTTCTTCCTAACCGCTGATTCGGTTTATCTGGCAGGACGATCTGACTGCAGTTTTGAATGGAGGATAAATTTCAGTCCAAATACTAAACTAAGCATCATTAGGATGAGACTCTGATGGCATTAAAGGAAAAGTCCGGTCATATTCAAAATTCAAACTTTCTAAAAGTAGGTTAAATATTAAATTACAACATACTGTTCAATAAATTATCAGTGTTTTTAATTCAGAGTAATGTTCATGTGAATGTGCTTTACTGGAGGCATCCATGTTTGTCAAAGAACACTACTGCCACCTACTGGTTTGTGACATCCCAGTGCTGTATCTGGTGTTTGTCACAAGGCGCTATTATCCAAGTCATCTTGAAAACATTCTTCTTCCAAATGTTGGCTACATATTACGTGTTTTTTCTCTGGCCAGAAGTTCGATGGCAAATCCTCCCTCTTCAAGTTGGCGATCCAACGACCAACCCGTCCGTGGAGGATCAGGAATCAGAAAGGTGGAATAACTGATTTTTTCACTTTTACCCGATGTATTCCAACATCCAACTGCCATGCACGTGGGCATTGTCAGTTTCACTATAGCTCTGGTGAATTTCAATGGTGAAATTCACCAGAGAAATTCACCTCTGGAAATCTTCAATAATTGTTGTTGATTGCAGATGTGTCCAGTAGTTCCCATTGATTTTGCTTGTAAAGCGGGGAGAATGGCGCAAGGCTTACCGCACCGTGACGTCACTGCTGGAAACTATATTTGGGCAAAAATGTCCGCTCCCAGACTCAATTTCATCGCGAGACCTCCAACTGAACTAACTGACACCTATGTAGGTAAATTGTGTTTTCAACCTAAATCTCCTAAAAACAACAAACATATTCGTACTTTATTCCAAGGAAACTGCATTTCAGTTCCTTATGTAATTTCAGTCTGGTCTGGACTGGCCTCAGAGGTATGCTGGAACAAAACTTGGTCTTTACCTAATAAATATTTACTAGTAAACAAGGTTAAAGAGGTTTCCTTTAAGATCATTCACCGCTGTTATCCAGTAAAGTCATTTTTAGTTAAATATAAAAAGGACATTGATACCACTTGTACTTTCTGCAACTTTTACTCTGAATCTGTCTCTCATCTGTTTTGGTGCTGTGAACACACCAGGCGTTTTTGGCAAGGTATCTGTCGCTTCATTCTGGACAATATTTATGATAAATTTGAACTTTATTTTCAAGATGTTTTATTTGGAATTACAAAATATAAAAAATAACTTTCTGAACATTTCTTCTTATGCAATCTTTTGTTACTGTTGGCCAAGTTTTATATCCACAAATGTAAAGTTATTGTGACCAAACCCTCCTGTATTTCTTTTCTAAAGGAAGCAACTACTTATTTTTCTACATTGTCCTCCTCCAATAATAAAAAAGCTGCTAAAACTATAACCTTATGCTCTAAATTTAAAGTATTTATATAATCCCTTTATATGTTTCTATTCACTATTACTTGTTTACTCTTATTTAATAACTTTTTATTTTATTTATTTATTTATTTATGTTCTTTTGCTCAAACCCCTGGTGATTTTTCACTGTAAATTGTAATTTGTCTCTGTATTATAATTTTTTTCTAATAAAGTTTATAAAAAAAAAAAAAGTGTGTCTTCAGTGTACGCAAACTAACTGAAATTTGGTGATTAGTCTTGAGCATATCCAGTATCACCTCGTACGTATGTCCTGATTCAAAATATTCCTGGATAACGGCAGCTATGTTTGGGGCGCCGACAATATCCATGTTTTCAAAAGCCGCAGCAGGCAGAATGACTTCCGGTTCAAGGGTCAAACGGCCCCGTCGTCCAATCAGCAATGTTTCATGTTTCCCACTGGTACCCACCTTTTCCGGTAGGTTAATGTAATTGTGTTTTCCTTAATGTAGTTGCGCTTTGCTTTATGTAGTTGCGATTTCCTTAATGTTCCTTTCAACAGTTTTAGCAGTGACATAAAAAAGGTTAAAGAATTACCTTTTAGTAATAACTCAAACTAGCCATTTTAATTTATTCATTATCTTTAGAAATTCAAATAAGAATTTTTATAAGTACAGCTCAAGAAGTTCCTGCATTAGGGTTTTCCTCCTACCTCTTTATTTGCCTTTCTCTAAAGATAATCCCTCTTTTTAATGTCAAGCACATATAAAAAGGAGGAATTCAGCAATCCCTGCCTGAAAAATCAGAATACAGTTTAAACAAACGCACCAACATCAAATGAGACCAGAAAAAGGAGGGCTTAACTGGATACAAAAATGCCTCTTTAATCCTCCCTTATGAAGAATGATAATCCATCTGTTTCAGCATTAAAAGGTGGCACCAATGTCAGTACATAAAAAACTGTGATTTTGGATGTCAAGTTTTTGATGTAATGTTTGTTCAGGACAGATGCAATCATTTCCAGGAAGAGGCTGGTTTGTACCATACCTTCATGCTGGGTGGGGCAGTGCGGGGGGGTGAGGGGGGACATTCTCCCAGGGGGACGTTCGAGATGTTCAGCAGCTCCTGTTTCCTAGAGACAAAAAGACGAGAAGGGAAGGATGTACACCTTTAATTTATTCATGTCTGTGATCAACAATATATTCGCAGGGTCGTACATCCCTGTGATGTGTTCCTCTTTCTTTAGGCTGATTAAAAATGGGGCCGTCATGGCAGCAGGAAAAGCTCCAGGCATTGAGTCAGCCTGCATAGATCTGCATGTTTCAGTGTCTAACTTAACAAACAAAAAATTTGTTTTAGGTTCATTTTTTCTCCTATTTATATCAAACTTCCTGAGCATTTGAGCTGGTCTTAAATGAGCACGCTGTATGGAGTGAATTTTGTTCCAATATTATTGCAAGCTAGGGCGACTCTTTGCAAATGAACATCTGAAAAAAAATGGAATCCAGAAATTAAAGTTTGAAAGAAGAAGATTGAATGAGAGTGGAGGAAAATAGGAACACTGATGGAAAGATCAACTGAAGAAAAAGAAGAAAAATCTATTTAGAGTTAAAAGAGAGCAGACGAAAAATAAAAAGAAGCAAATTTTTTTGTGAATAACAACAGGAGAGAATTTAACTACTGTTAAAAAGTGAGATGGTGGAAAGATGAATTACAAAAAGATGTACAACTATTTTTCCATAACCTTTTTTTTCATTAAAATATGTGTCAATAAATGTCAATAACGGGATTATTCATTCAGGTCAATAATCTCTGCGCTCATTTTAGTTTTTGCTTTTACTTGTTCAACTGGGAGAGATTTCATTACTTAATTATGTATCATCTGTTTCAATTTAAAGTAAAAAAAAAATAAAAGTATTAACTGTAACCATCCATATATGAAAATAATATGAATTTTCTTTTTATACTAATAAAGGGATTGACTTAATCACATTTTCTGTGACTGTTTTACGCATGGCTGAGTTTTCCCAAAACTATCAGCATTTTTATTTGGATAATATTTTATTAATCAAAAGGTTGAAATTATTTTCAGTAAAAGAGATTAAAAAAATACAAATTTTGCACTTAATATTATTGGTATTGAAACTAATGAATTAAGGCTTGAAGTTAGAAATTAAATTAAATTACATTAAATTAGAGGAAATAAATTATACAAAAGTTTAAAACAAAAAAAGTGCAAAGTAAATTATTCAAGAGATCATAAAACATTGTATATTATCTATAACACTATGATTGTTTCATATTGGTTATTATCATGCAGAAATCTGGGGAAGTTTAAATAAAACATGTTTAATAAGTTTTAATTTCCAAAAAAAAAGATTAATAATAAAAATACTAACCACAGAGAAGCACCAAATTCACTATTTCTTCAGTTAAAATGGATCAAATTCAATTAATTTGTAGATGATAGTGTTTTACAAATAATATTTAAAGAAAAAAGGAAAATAAATTGTGATTTAAAAAGAACTGAGATCTTAAAAAAAACAAAAACATTTAGAATAGAAGCAAAGGAGCGCTGCAATTCTGTGAAACAAATGAAACAACCTGAATAAAGACAACAGAGAATCACAGCAATTTTATATCAGTTATTACTGATTTTAATGCAAGTCTCTAATCATGTCAAATGTTATGTTTTGTTTTAAGATAAAGCAGAAAATAAAACCTAATAAAATAAAAAAGTTAGTGTTTTTGATCACTTGCATACCCCTTACAAATGGAGCCCCCCTCATCCCTCAGTGAGCTCTAGAAGCACAAGATCTATTTCCAGACATTCAACAAAGATCCTGCTACATGGCTGTACGTCTTATTTTGGCATTTGACCAATTAGTTTAGGCCTGGAATGATTAAAAAAAATTAGAGAAAGAAAGCTTATGAGTCAAGAAAAAAGGTAAAAAGCTAATTGAAAAGTTAAAAAGTAAAGTTAAAAAGTTAATAAGCCTACTTAACAATTCTATTTAAGTTTATAAACTCAAACATTTTAAGTGCCAGTATCAGCATTAATGCCTCTAAGGTTATGTTTTACCAAAAAAACAATGTTCGTTTCCCTCTCAGAGTGTTTTTCATGAATTTTTTAAATAAATACTTTTGTTATTTTTCTTACTATATTCAGGCAATTTGCCGTTTGTTGTTATTACATTGACATTAATGTTAGCATCCAAATATCCATATTTTTTTAATGTTACAAAGGTAATAAGGTCTTGTCCTGGATTCCATTAACACTATTGGCTTGAAATTACAATTTTTCAAAGTATTTCACTGAGTCCCCTATAAAGGGTTAATTATATAATATATTATTTAATGTGAGCTGAAGGTGAAACTTTATGTCCATTAAAGCACACTCTAAAAACAGAATGATCAATACGACCAAAAATTTGGCTGAATTTTACCAATCTGGTTGGTAGTTATGTATCCAACCAATCTTTGGGTTAAAACAACCAATCTATCTTGGTGGTGAGTTAAAGTAATCTATATTGGTAAAAGAGCAAACCAATACAAATTGGTCACTTTAACCAAAACCTTGGTAAAGTATAGCCACTTTAACAGCCAAGGCCGGGGCTTGAACCATCCTTTGATTGAAGGGCAAACCCCCTACGTCCCCAACGCCACTGTCAAGGCTAATATTGATTGGATTATTACTACTTAATACTAACATGACCACCAAGGTTAATCCCAAGATTAGCATGCTGTAGATGCAGCTACACATCACTGTAATTGTTGTCCAGGTCCATGACTACTCCACACTGCACTGACTACAGCCAAACAGTCAGTTTAGTAAACAATCTGTTACCATTTTTAGTTTTTGTTTGGTTAACCAATCAAATTGGTTGATTTGAAACCGACGGTTTGGTCAGTTTTTGACCAATATATTGGTTAATCCAACCAAAATTGGATAAACCAATTAGATTGAGTGTTTTTCCAACAAATCTGTTCTTATAGCAGAGGATTAATTGGCTTTTACGCTATATGAGTAGCATACCAGCTGCTAATCTTTCCAGCCAGTTGCCTTAACTTAAACAGAAAGTGAAACCTATAAGTGATTGATTTCAAATGAAAAGCCAAAAATTCTACATCAGGCTCAATTTTAAAAGATTTACTAGAGTTGCACCGCAAATTATGACCCCAACCTGAAGTGGCCATTAAAGCCCCTGGACCAGGACAAATTTAAATCCTCTAGCTTTTCAGAACTGGTTAATTTTAACATTTAATGCATCTCTAATTAAAAGGATTTAGCCTGACCTCGATGGAAGCACCAGGATAAGAGGCTTTCTGCTCTTTTTGTATGCTCAAAGGGGTTTGGGAGGGGGTGGCTGACAAAGAGCTGCAAGAGGTCATTAGTGTGTGAAAGATGGTTCTCATTTTCCTGCTGTTCTCTGTATCATAGCAAACTCAGAAACATGAGTGACCATTAATGATGCTGAGCTGTAACTGAGGAGGTGAAGGAGGATTTGGTGTTTTGGGAACATTTGTTGAAGCAACCAGTTTAGTCAGAACAATATTACCACTAAATATCAGGTAAAGATAATAAAATGTAAACATATTTTTTCTATTTAAATCTACTGAGCTTTAGGACCACCAGCCCTTTTTGCATATGAATAAATGAAGAAAAAAACAAAACAACTAGCTAAATGTATAAATACCAGGCGCGGAGCTAGAGAGGGGGCGAGGGCTGGTCATGGCCACCCTTAGCTAAAAACTGGCCCATTTTATTTATAGTGAAACTGACAATGCCCACGTGCATAAGGGCCTGGTTAGATATTTTGTTTCTTTTATTTTGAGAATAAAGTTGTAACATTACAAGAATAAAGTTGTATTAAAAGATTAAAGTCATCATACAACAATGGTTTCAACGAGAAAGCTTCGAGCTCTGACCAGCATATGATGGCCGACCAGCTCCACCAATCAGCAACCTGAGTCGATGTTGATATCCTGCTAAAGTTTAAATCCCAAGATTTAATTAATTTTAATTTTTTTTATTCGTTTTATTTGCTAAAATGCTAAAAGATTTCCTTAATTGTCAAACCAAAGCCAAAGTATAACTTCACATGATGCTCCACATTCCTCATTTTAGGGAAGAAAGTGCTTCTTGTAGGAGTTGCCATAAAATACAACTTGTTTCTCGTAATATTAGGACTTTTTTCTCTTAATATTACTTTTTTCTCTTACTTTTATGACTATTCTCGTTGTGACTTTTTTCTTGTAATATTCCGACTCTATTCTCAGTTTTCCGCCTTTAGTTACGACTTTATTTTCATAGTTTTACGACTTTGTTCTCGTAAGGTTATGACTTTGTTCTCGTAATGTTACGACTTTATTCTAATATCGTAATGTTACGACTTTGTTCTCGTAATGTTACGACTTTATTTTCATAGTTTTACGATTTTTTTCTCGTAATGTTATGACTTTGTTCTCGTAATGTTACGACTTTATTCTCATAATTTTATGACTATTCTTGTTGCGACTTTAATCTCATAATTTTATGACTTTATTCTCATAGTTTTCCGACTTCATTCTCTTAATGTTACGACTTTATTCTCGAAATAGAAGAAAAAAAAATCTCTACCCCTAATACTCCATCGTATAAATTAATATACTGACATTGGAGACGGAAAATAGAGAAATTATGCTCTTTGTGATCTAGTTTTTGTCTTATATGAAGGAGAAGGGAAAGAGGTGTCTCTGCATGTGCAGGTAGCTCCTGTGTCAATAGAAATAAATAACAACTAAAACCAGTTAATGGAGATATTAATTTACACCTGTGTTAATATTATGCAGAACCATAATCAATTATGAAGGTATAGTGAAAGTTTTTTCACTGTTTGAATTACTGTGCATGTAAAAGACCATCCTATGCTCTTCTGCCATCTTGTAAAATAATCTCCCAAACACACTCTGGTCTCATTATTTCTTCTGAGGCCTTCGGCTTCTTCTACATAAACTTATAAGACTGTTTGCATCTTTCTCACTAGATGGAGAAACACTAAAAGAGGAAATGAGAATGAAACAGAATAGAATAGAAAATCGATTCATTGTCCCGCAAGGGGGAAATTCTGGTGTTACAGCAGTAAAATGATTATAGAAAAAATGGTCACACAAATGTGGACCTTAGAAATAAGAATAACATAATAGTAAAGTTGAAAAATAAACAAATAAAATACTGTTCTGTAAAGTGTTTTAACAATATAAAAACTGTGCATCTAAAGAATAAATAACCAATATACAGCTATGGATATTTTTACAGTAAGATAAAAATTGCAAAATCAGCATGAATCTAAAAACTTTGAGGTTGTTGGGAACAGTGGTGGTTCTAGAGTTTTCCAGCTGCTGGGAGGAAGGATCTGTGATAACGCTCCCTGGTGCATTTAAGGAGCAGCAGTCTGTCACTGAAGGAGCTGTCCAGTTCAGCACCAGCTTCATGCATGGGGTGGGAAACTGTACTGAGAATGTCAGGAAGACTGGCATGTGGGACAACCAATATATAAGATGAACTCCCTTTTAACAGGAAGAAACCTCCAGCAGAACCAGGCTCAGTGTGAGCGGCCATCTGCTGAGGCCGACTGGGGTTCAAGGAGACAGAAGCAGAGATAGAAAAAGCAGCTGTAAAAGGAAACACACAGCCAGGCAGAAAGCGCTTTAGGAAAATCTAGTCCATATTCTGTTTTTTATTTGGAAAGATGTGCCGATTTATTTTCCTGTGGGTACATTGAAGCTCGACCCTGAACTGGTTCTAGTGCCTATCCAATATTTTCTATTCTATGCGTTTTTGGTCGTCCCTCAGTAAACCAGCGAGACGGACAAAAAACGCTAAATGCATGTTTAATGTCTTGATGAACCAGGAGTGACACGTTTTGAGTGGAAACCTGTTCCAAATCACTTTCTTTTCAGCGGCTACAAGGACAGAGATCAGTTTTAATGAAGTGTTTCAATGTAAAATGAATATGCGTCCCTCTTCCTTCATTAGCTGCAGACATAAACGCTACCAGCTCTTTCCTGTCAAGTGCTTACAAGCTGCAAAGGTGAAAGTGTTGAATAATGTGCAGATTAAAAGGAGGTGAAAAAGAAAGCACATAAAAAAAAAAACACCAAACAGAATGTAAGACGAGATGGAAAAACACAGCAACAGAAGTCATTTAGGGCGAGGCAACAGTCAGCATTAAACAATGCATCCTTGTTTTCCTGTTTATCTGTCTGGTTGTTTGTCAGGTCCAAGAAGCCAAGGTTGAACACGAAAGAAGGATCAAAAGATATAAAAAAAACTGAGGGAGAATGCAGAAGGCAGTGAAACAAAAGGTTTTGATGTACAGTGTGTACCGCTCTGTTTCTGTTCTCTTCAGATGCTACGTAATGCAAGTGGTTTTCCAGTGTTGACCCGTGAAAAGGAAAAGCTTGTACAGACATCTGTCTCTGGGGCGGGTCTATGTGGTGCATTTCTGCAACTAGAACGACACAAATCCTTCCTTTCTTACACCATCACACTCACAGATGCAGAAAAGGATCGTTCCTGCAGGTCAGGGTGCTGGGCTTCCTTTTACACACATGAACTTCTTGCTTTTGATTGGTTAAAAGCCTTACTGTACAACAATCCTTCTTAATCTTATTCTTCCTAAATTTTATCAACCACCTGGACTGTATAAACCTCACAATGTTTTTTTGAGAAGCATCATCCAAAGGTTTCTGTAAAATCAGTTGAACTCAGTTCAGGTCGGTCTATAACAGAACATGATATGCTTAGACCTTCTTTATTCTTTAATTAAGCTATAATCTGTCTTCCCCAGACATCAGAAAAAAGCATATTGGATCATTTTGTACGTCTATTACAGTTTTTCTGACTTGTTTATGCAAAAAAAACTGTTAACGGAGGCACAATGACCAAATATGTAACCCATGAAAAAAAAAAACCTTAATTAAACCAGTTCTGCTGAAGAGAAACTGAAGAGTTTCAAAGGTGAGACCTTCTCTTTTAATGCCAACAATGCAATGCATGAAAGATAATAATAATAAATAAATTGATCTCACATTGGAGAAATTAACTCTGCATTTAACCCATCCCTTTGCAGAGCAGTGGGTTGCCATTGTGCGGCGCCCGGGGAGCAGTCTGGGGTTAAGGGTCTTGCTCAATTAGCAATAGTGGCAGTCTGTGGGAGTGGGGCTCGAACTCAGAACCTCAGGATTCCACGCTCTATGTCTAACCACTAGACCACCACTTCTCTAAAGATGCACAGTTTGTAATTTTTTGGCTGATGCCTCATTAGGAGTATATTTTAATTGTTTTGGTATTTGTAGCATTATGACCGACTTTGAGCAGGAAAAATAAACTCTACAGACGAGGTCTTCAACAGGGGGGCCGCGACCCCCAGGGGTCCTCGGAGGTACTGTATGGGGATCTTGAAGGTTTTGGTTAATTAAACTTTTTTTATATTCCCTCTTGCAATTTTTTCCACTGATTGAAATGTCTTCAAAAACACATTAACATTATTTCAACAGACTGTAGTAAAGAGATAAATGGAGGCAGAAGATGTCTTTCATTCATCAATGCACACATTCAGCGACACACAGGAGCTCTTTCAAGCTGGGCACCGTTTCATTCACAACACCTGTCCCATCAACAGAGATGGCAAAAGTACAGATACTTGTGTTAAAAAATACTCTGGTAAAAGTGGAAGTACTGATTAAACTTCTTTACTCAAGTAAAAGTAACAAAGTACAGGCTTGTAAATTTACTTAAAGTATAAAAGTAAAAGTAGAAACCACTTTTTTCATGCTGTTGTCTACATTTTAAATGGATGTCTGCCAATAGGACTAGATCTCCGTTGTGTTCATTTTCAATCATCTCATCGTCCATACTACTATGCTAACGCCACCACCACCAAGCTGCCAAATCTGTCGATTCATCTTATAGCGGTGCGTCAAAAGCAACGTAGATTCCCATCCAATTAGATTGAATTTGGTATTGATGACGTGAAAAATAATGACGGTAACTCCATTGAAATGATTCAAAACTAAAGTAACCAGCCAATTTTTTAAAATGTAAGGAGTAGAAAGTACAGATATTTGTGTAAAAATGTAAGGAGTAGAAGTAAAAAGTCGCCATAAAAATAAGTAGTAAAGTAAAGTAAAAATATCAGAAAAATCTACTTGAGTACAGTAACGAAGTATTTGTACTTCGTTACTTCCCATCTCTGCCCATCAACCAGGAATCAGAATCAGAAATACTTTAATAATCCCAGGAAGAAATTACTTCCATTACATTACTCCATCTGTAATAGAGTGACTATAGGACCAGTTTGATAGAACACTATTTCATACTATATTTAATTAGGGTGTCCCCGCTCCATCTCACTATCAGCTGGGGCGGTCCTTGGCCTGGAAAACGTTGAAGACCCCTGATCTACAATTTATATGAAATGTCAGAAGGAAGCGCAACGCTGTCAGATGCTCAACACAGAATCATCAAATGAAGTCAGAATTCTGCTAAAAAGACAAATAAAGGGTAATAAATACTCATATCTACAGATCAATTGAATAAAAACACATGGATCTAAACTACTTTCTACATGGAAGTATGTCAGTCATGAGTATATGCTCCTTTGAGGCTGTATTATCTGTTTTACCTTTGGGTCAACCTACCGACTGGAGAATGTAAAAGTCCTGTGATACTTTTCAGGAAATCCCTGGAAATATCTATCTATCCATCTATCCATCTATCCATCCATCCATCCATCCATCCATCCTCCCCCTTCCACTTATCTGGGGTGGGGTCGCGGGGGTAGCCACTTGGGCCAGCTCCTCCGAGGGAATCCCAAGGCGTTCCCAGGTCAGCCGAGAAACATAGTCCCTCCAGCGTGTCCTGGGTCTCCCCCTGGGCCTCCTCCCAGTGGGACGTGCCTGGAACACCTCACCAGGGAGACGCCCAGGAGGCATCCTAACCAGATGCCCGAGCCACCTCAACTGGCTCCTCTCGATGAGGAGGAGCAGCGGCTCTACTCTGACTGAGCTTCTCACCCTATCTCTAAGGGAGAGCCCAGACACACTACAGAGAAAACTAATTTCAGTCGCTTCTGTCCTTGATATACATGTATGTTTGTATTTTTTCACAGTAATCACAACACATGTTTGTGTATTTAATCTTTTGTAAATAGTTGAAAAATATTCTTCTAATTAAAGATTTCTTTCCTAATAAAAGATGAGAAATAGAGAAAGTGATAATTTATGGTTTCTCATCATTGAATTTTATCTGTGTTCAAACAGTTCATACAAATGTTCATTCATTGCATGGTTTGCAAATCGAATCACGTTCTGAGAAGAATTCATATTTTTTTTTAAAAGGAAATATGATTTTGCAGAAGAACTGAGGGGTTTTGAAGATTGTGTCTGTCTTTTTGAATTATGTGCAGAGCTCTGTGAATATGAGGCATATTTTAGAGATTGTGAGTAAAGGTTTAAGAAAAAATGACAGAGCACTGAGATCAAATAGACTACATCTCTGCCAAGGCTCCAGTGCCGCCACTCCAGGTTTGATTCAGGAAAATATGAACATTTTGAGTTTACATGAAGCTTTGCTGACTTTGAAGCAGACAATGATGGGAACCTTTTTGTTCTGACTTCTAGAGAGTATGTACTGCAAAACATCCAGATGGACCTTAAAGAACTGCCTGTAACAGTAAACCCAAATTAAAGTAGAACTCTAGATCCTCCAGAACCTCATTTGAACCTGATTCGATGCCCCGCCTTTTAAAAGCTTCACATCTTTCTTTTTTATTTTCTTTTTGGCGAGCAACTGCTGCCTGTGATGAAGATGAGCCAGACGGCACAGAGGCAGCCTTACACCTCCGAAGGATTCTCTGAATTTTCACAGATGAACATTAATGAACTTGTTGCCAAGAAAGGACGACAAGCCTCCATCTCCGACAAAACGGCTTATTGAGCAGAGAAAGAAAAGGTATTTTTCCAAATGTTGCTGTTATCATGCTTTTTTCCTTTTGTATGTTCCCTGCTATAACCATCCCATTCTAATAAAAAGGCTTTTAATTCTGCTATTTGCTTTGGTTTTTTTTATAAATATATTTTTTCAACATCAATACAGTCGAACTTCCTGCTTATTAAAACACTGATATTTCACTACAGCTTTATTTTCTTTGCTATAAGATCAAGTCCATGTTCTCATCTTGTGTCCCTTCTAGTTTGAGATCCCTGACCAAAGGGTTTGGTTTGTTCTTACAGCTGCAGCATAATATTCAAGAACCATAAGAGAACATCAACACAAACTTGTCAACAATAAAACAACAAATAAAAAGAAGCAACGTGTGAACAGAAGCAGGGCTCAATGGATGGGAACCCACTGCTTTGGAAATTCATCAAAATCCGTTAAAAATCACCTTTCCACCACAGTATTTATAAGTGCTATTTTAATTTCCAACTAAAGCTTTTTTCCAATAAAAAGTCTTAAAAGGCATTGAATTCTTCAAAATAAACTAAGACCTTAATTGATATTTGTTAGGTTTCTGTTACTGTTATGTTTTTTTTTGCTCCTTGATTTCTACTGTTGTTTTCTTTTCACCATCTTTCTTTATCCTAGTCATTTGATTATTATTTTGTTGTTGTTTTCTTGTTAGTTCCTGTCTTCCAGGTTTTCCATTTGTTGTCCTCTGCTGCCCTCTTGTGTCCTCTTTTTCTTGCTCTGTTTTCTGTTCAGCCTTCACCTGTTTTCAATTCCCTCACTAGCCCTCTCCCTGTCTCTGTCCCCTTTAAAAGCCCTCCCTCTTCAGTTCCTGTTTGCTGGATCCTCGTCTAACCTCTCATCTAACGTCTGTCTGCTTTCCTCGTCTCTCCCTGGCTCCTAGAGTTTTGGTTTACCCATGATGTCTACTTGGTTTTGGTGTGTTTGTTATTTTTTGATGGATTTTTTTATTCCTGCCTCAGTGCCAGTGAACCTTATTAAACCACTTAAATTCACCTCTGCCAACTCGTCTCTGCATTCGGGTACTCCAAACCAACACCGCCTCATGACAGTATTAAAATGTCTTAAATCAGTCTTTCGTAGGTCTTAATTTTGAAAACATCATAAATAGGATTATTTTTATTACGATTTATTTTTGTAATCTGAATAAAACATTAAAATTGAAAAAAAAAAAATTTTATTTAAAAAAAATAACGGCTCGCCATTATTGGTTCCATCGCGATAGCAGAACCAATAAAAGCGTTGTTGCGGCCGGGACATTTGGGAGATGCTCCATTAACTTTTTGTCTGGAAAATATGAGCAAGTGTAAATGTAACCAAAATTGTCTCCAGCCAAGAGTTTTCTCCATGGCTAAAACCAGGGAACATACATGAGGCTCAGTGGATTTAGTGCAAGAAGTCATTCAAGCTCAGAACGATGGGAATTAAGGCAGTGGAGTCGCACATGCGAAGCGCGAAACACAAAGCGTCAAAATGGAGTTACGGAGAAACAGCCGGTATTTCTCAGTTTAGTTCCACCCTTGTCTCTGCAACGCCTCCACTTATCACCAAATCAAACATACTAAGAAAACCATACAAAGAAAAATAGCTGCAAAAAAGACTTAGCACTGGTTATGTTGTGGCTTAAAAACTGATTTGTTTTGTTCCCTGCTAAAACAAAGTTTGTGAATTCAGTTAAATAATTGTTAAAATATATCTGTCATTTGTGTGTTTTTAGCTTTCTTCCTGTATGGGAAGCTTTTCAAAATTTGAAACATTAGTGCAGTGGTTTATGTTAAAATAAACCTTGGGTTAAGTTGTCACAAGCAGGTTTTTCTTGTGTTTCTTGTGAATTTGGTCTTAAATTTTTATTTCAAGTGACATTAAAAAGTCTTAAAAAGTCTTGAATTTAACTTTCCCTGGAACCCTGGAAAGTCTTAGGCTCTGTTTAAAAGTCAACAACACGGTGAAACCATAACCCCCGTTTCTTTTAACGCATCTACACTGGATTAATACACAACACAAACGATAAATGCTTCCTAATTCCTCCGCCACACCATTTTACTTCACTTTTCAAATGTCAAGTCTCCTCAAGTCCCAAGTCAGGCATTAAATAAAGATGACCAAACTACAGTCGGCTCTCAAGTCAAGTTACAAGTCCTAAACTTCAAATTTCAAGTCCTTTTTATGTTTTTTTTTTTTATAACGAAGTTGAATTGGTTTTTAAAATTCAATAACTTTTCTTTTTGGTATCAACAAAGCTGCAACATTGCAGAACTTGTTCGTTAAGGTTATTTCCACTTTTTTTCAGTTATTATAATGACTTTAGACTAAAGAAACCCAAATAGAAGTTGTCTTGTCTTCCTCGGTGAGAATCAGCCAATCACACGTTAGAAAAGTGACCCTGGTTCCACCCACTGAATTTTATTTAATTTCATTGGTTTGTTGCACAGAAACCATAAAATAAATACAGAGACAAAGAATGAAATAAATATGGAAATGAATTCACATTTTTATTATTATATGTCATCATTTGAAATATAAGTTCAATCCTAAACACACACATTTAAAAAGGTGCATATATAATAATTTAGTAGTCCACTTGGTTTAATGATGCATTAAATAGATAAATGGGCTGCTTAGTGGGGCAGTGGGTAGCACTGCTGCCTTGCAGTAAAAAGGTTCCTGGTTTGATTCCCGGCCCGGGGTCTTTCTGCATGGAGTTTGCATGTTATCAATGAGCATGTGTGGGTTCTCTCCGGGTACTCCGGCTTCCTCCCACAGTCTAAAAACATGATGTTAGGTTAACTGGCTTCTCTAAATTCTCCTTAGGTGTGAGTCAATGGTTGGTTGTCTCTGTGTTGCCCTGCGAAGGACTGGCGACCTGTCCAGGGTGGACCCCGCCTCTTGCCCATAGACTGGCAGAGATAGGCACCGGCCCACTGCGACCCAAGCATGTCAGAGAATGGATGGATGATATTTGTAAATCCCTTTTAGTGTCCCACAATGGGGAAATTTGTTCTTCTCATTTTGACCCATCCCCTTGGGGAGCCATGGGCTGCCATTGTGCTGCGCCTGGGGAGCAGTGTGGGGTTAAGGGTCTTGCGCAGGAACCCAGACTTATTTATTTATTTATTTCATTTATAGATTTATTTCATAACACATTTCGATTCATTTTTTCATTTTGTACCTCTCATCCCTCTCTTGTCATAATCAAGAGTTCTAAGTTTTAAAAGGACTCAAGCCAGAAGGAAGAAGGAGTCATGCTGGGAAAGAAGGACAAAGAAAAGGAGGAAGGAGTCATGGGGTCATGGTCAAAATGAGTCAGAGGAAAAAAGCAATTTAGGAAGAATGTGATGCATGGTCCTCAAACAAGGTGAAATTGAGTGTCTCAATATAAGTTTAACAATCCATCCAAGAGAACAAGAGAATAATTTCCAGATTTGCTGCCAGCACAGAGTAAGAGCTGAGAGTGGAGTGGATCTACAGATGTGAAGGTCAGGAAGTAAATAGCAGAGTAGAGAGAGAGAATAAACTGTAACTTCCAAGGAGTAAAATAAGAAAAAAATACTTGCACATGTTACAAGAGAAATGAGAAAAGGTCGATAAAGGACCAGAGAACATAGACTGCAAAATACTGAACAGAGGAATCAGGAAATGTCTCGCCTTCTAACACAGAACTGTTTGACTGCAGTGAATTTGATAGAAAGCAGTTTTTAAAGGAAAAACTGCTGCTGCCACCTTCTGGTTTCAGAGGGAACTGCTTGTTTCGCTGAATAATGTTTTTTAAAGAAAAAGTCCAGTCAACAAGGAATAACCAAAGCGTTATTTTTATAACTAAATATTATTTTATAATACATTCACTGTGATTTAATGAATTTAGTGTTCATCAGTAAAAAAATAAAAACAATACTTTTTGCTACGATCACCAAGTCTGGGAGCGGCCATTTTTGCCCAAATATAGTAACACCTTACTCCTGACATCTTCTGGCAGTGACGTCACGGTGCGGTAAAGGATGATTTACTTCAAAACTAGGTGGTCTGCGTAGGCCTCGCGGTAAACGCAGAGGTGTCCCCGCCCCCTCCGCAGACACTCTGCTGCACCAAATTGTAGGTGACCGCAGACAGGAGGCCGGCTTGTTTCGTGAAGTTTGACCCGCTAGAGGAGCGAGGTGCGCGAGAACGCTGGGACCTTTTTTCCACCTGGATCCTTATCTTTTTCGCCCTCATGTCCCTCCATTGTCGGACAAACTTGCCCCCACTTTCTCGCCTCGTCCGTATCTAGACCCACAGCGAATTAAGCATAAATCAAAAATGTCTGTGTGAAGCTCACTGCGACACACTGCTGCGGGGCGTATAACCAGCCCTTAAGCCTAGCGCCACTCTCCCCGCTTTACAAGCTAAATCAATGGGAACTACTAGACACATCTGCAATCAACAACAATTATTGAAGATTTCCAGAGGACTTCACCATTGAAATTCACCAGAGCTATAGTGAAACTGACAATGCCCACCTGCATGGCAGCTGGATGCTGGAATACATCGGGTAAAAGTGGAAAAAAAAGAGTTATTATCCTGATCCTCCACGGTTGGGTTGGTCGTTGGATCGCCAACTTGAAGAGGGAGGATTTGCCATCGAACTTCTGGCCAGAGAAAAAAACACGTAATATGTAGCCAACATTTGGAAGAAGAATGTTTTCAAGATGACTTGGATAATAGCGCCTTGTGACAAACACCAGATACAGCACTGGGACTTGATCAACAGCCGATACCGCACTGTGACGTCACAAACCAGTAGGTGGCAGTATTGTTCTTTGACAAACATGGATGCCTCCAGTAAAGCACATTCACATGGAAATGACTCTGAATTAAAAACACTGATCATTTATTGAACAGTTTGTAATATTTTAATATTTAAAATACTTTCAGAAGTTTGAATTCTGGACATAACCGGACTTTTCCTTTAAATACTAAAAGGTAAAAATGTGTGAGCTTCTAATATAACTAGCCTCTCTATGGAAGAAAGCAATGCTTTTAATTGCAGTAAGATGCTTATAAAAAGGCTAAACTTTATTGAAGGTAACTGGCTCAATCCCCCTGCAGGAAACAAAACAGCGACAGATCGCAGAGAGCTTGCTCTGATATCTCTCTATCCGATCCTTCCCTTTTGTTCAGGTGAATATTTGATTAATGGTGAGAGATTTAGTAAAAACAAACACCTGGGCTGCAACATGAAACCGCTGTGTCGCATTCAGCCCTCTCACATTAGGCTGACGCAGACGAGGCGGGGCAGGAAATCCTCTGCTGCAGCCGCCACAAAATCACATGACTGCATTCAGAAAACACTGGGGCACACTGGGGCTCATAGGGAGTTCATGGGTCTCTCAGCCAGGAGGAATCTATTCTGGAGCTTAAATCTCTTTAAAACAGTTCAAAACAAACTCTGATGCAGTCCTGTTTCTTTTACGATGTGCTCAGATTTAATAGTTGTAAACCTGCAGTGAAAACAGGAATGAAAAGGTTCCTCATTTCCACAGCAAGTACAAGATGTACTTTTCCTGTGCAGCTGCATCCATTTAATCCTGTTTGCATGTGCTGAAGCTTAATTAAGGTTTATTCAACAGTAATTGCATCGATTCCCAGATTATGTTTATCTAATTATGACATGCAAGAGCATATTTAGACAGAAATAGAGAGAGACAGACACAAACGTGTTTCTGTTCATGTATTAAATGCATATTTAAGACAGGATTTGGATATTGGAACATCAGGGATCAGCTGTGAGGGGGAATGAGACGTAAAGGAGCGGAGCATGACCTCCATACATCCTCAGATGGCCGACCAGACTCAGGAAGAAGGGATCTTCTGTTAATAGCAGCTCACTGTACAGCCCGAGTTTCAGCTAAACCTAATATTCATTATGACGCTGGATAGAGAGGCTGATCTACAGTCTGATTGGCCAATTACACAGGTGATTGTTTCTCTAATAAAGTTAATCCAACAGTAATTGTAGACAAAGAAAATTAGAAAGGCAAGAAGTGTTCCGACCTGGACAGCACAGCGAGGGATCAGAAGGAAAAATAGCATCACACAGCAGAACCCACCACAATATGAGTCATTAGACGTGACAGCTACGGGTCTGATAAGCACTCGCTGAGGCTGATGTTACACGAGGAACGCAGGAAATTTGACAGCTGCAGTTTAATATGGCCAGTTTAATTATGTTAGAAAGCTAGGAACCCATGGTACATAAAGGAAGAGGAGTTCTTAATGAACGGCGCCTCAGATCAACGTTAACAACTGTTAAAGAAGCAGTAAAAGATGCACAGAACTTCTTTATTACCTTTAATGCAGCTGATTCTCCATCTTCCGCTAACTTTTTTTTTTATATCACTGTCAGCGTTACATATGCACTGCAAAAACGATTTAGAAACAAGTCATTTCTTAAATTAAGTGTATTTACTCTTAATTTGAGCAGATAAATACGAGTATTTCTACTCTAAAAATTAGATAATTAGATAATACACACCTGAAATAGGACAATACAATAGTTTTTTCTTATTTTAAATGTAAATTGTTTTGCTCCATTTGCGAAGTTTCACATTTACCTCCTCATTCAAGAAAAAATGCCCTTATTTAAAAAAAAAAATACTTTTTCCAGTAAATGTGTCCCGATTTTCTAATCAAAATGGATAAAAAAAGATTTTTAATTTTCAAAATAATGCTGCTTTTCTTCATTCATTTATAAATAAAATAAATAATAAATAATCCAAAATGCTTTTTCATTTTCTTCTTCAAGGCTACTCTTTTTTTGTAAATTGACATTTAATTTCTAAAAATGCCCCAGCAGGAAGTGACCAAAATTAATTTCGAAATTTCAAATTTAAAAAAGAAAATGCATTTTCTTTTTCAGGTCATTGCAGCATTTTATGACTCATACATAACATTAGCAATAGATAACCCAAATTATCTAATGCTATAAAAATACATTGTGATATCTTACATTTGAAAATTTAAATGTGTTTGCAAGTAAATGTTTTAATTTCAGAGTAAAAGCTGCATTTTTTAGTCATAAATGTAACTGCTTATAGATCATCCAATTTCCCTTTTCCTTTTCTTATTCAAGACTGGTAATTAACCTATATGAGTAATGAATGAGGCCGGTCAACAGCCCTAGATTCCCAGTCCATCCATGCCTGCGGGGCTCGTAGTCTTGCAGTCACGGTATCGCGTGTGCGCAAATAAGCAGGTTTTTAGTTTATTTTTCTTTTAACTCATTGTCAGGTCGTAGTGAAGGATTGCATGGAATACAGTAGACACAAATCTGACAGATTTTTAATGAAAATTTTTAATCTGGACTCATTTTGGGGGTTAATGCATCTTATACCTGTTACAGGCGTAACACCGGGGCTGTACAGAAAACGCCCGGTGAAAGAACAGGAGGCATAGGTCTAATTGCTTATGACTCAGAAGTGGAAACCATCAAACCAACAACGTTTTCTCGTTACCTAAGAGTTAAACCCGGGATTATTTACAGAATTACACATAGGCTGCCATGATCTAGCCTTATAAATCCTCTCTCGCTGCACTGAAAAACATAATGCAAATACTTAATCATATTAAGTTACTTTAAGATAATTTTTTTTGCCCTAACCTGCTAACATGAAACAATTTTGTCAAAGTAACTATGATTAACTAAATGCCAAAAACAGTTTATTATTTTTTTCAGTGTGTTGTATTGAAGGATGTAATTAGTTTTAACGCACACCAATCATCTCGTTATGAAGAGAAAACGTCTTTCTAATGAGAAAATTATCATCTCGTTATAACGAGAAAAAGGTCTTGGTTATCTTTTGATAGTGAGAAAATTAACTCCTTTTCTCGAGAAAACCAGCGTGAAAAAGTATCAGATGGACACGACCGCTCTCAGCTTCCATATATTTATTTATATGAGTCTTATAAATATATTCTTACTTACTTATAAATATAGTCGTCAGTTAATGTCTCAAAAGGAAAATAAACATACATTTCACATGTTGCAAATGTTTTTACAAGAACGTAAAAGAAATATGTGCCTTTTAGTGTAATATTTAGACACTTCTGTTCTACTTTCCATTTTTTACATGCATGAGGCATTAGCTTTTTAAAGCTGCTTCCACTTTTTTAAATGATTTTTAAAAAGGTCCTTATCTCTAATAAGGTGAGAAATCCAATGCCATATTAGACGGCCTGTCGTTTCTCTGGTTAATAACCAGTCACAATCGTTGAGGTTTACATGCTAAGTTTGCTAACATTCATTTGTTCTGGATTTCAGTACGTAATGGAAAATTCTCTTTACTGTTTTAGTGGCTTTTTTGTTCACTTTTCAACCCGATAAACTGCTATTGTAGGCATTGTTTAACATAAGATGAGCTGCGAGCGGGCTCTTTATACTATCAAAATGGCACTGCTGAGCTGCAGCACCAGATGTGACATCATTTGGGAAGTGCCTATTATCATTTGAGTGCCTCACTGAGGAGTATCACTTCCACCAGTTGAAAGGAAACCGTTTGTTTCTGCTTTTTTAAATTTAATATCATTAAAATGGAAGGAATTCTGCAAGCTAATAACTTGATATAACCAACCGGATTTCCAGTCCTGCATATGCTGGCTTTTCTGTTTCACAAAGTTAGGAAACCATTGCCCTGTGCAGAATTACGAGAAAAACATACATGGTGTTTAGAGCAACACGGAGGAAGCTCGAGGAGAGCAAATAGAACGCCAAATAACATATAGCCATGGTCCAAAGGTGGTTAGATGTTTTATCTTTTCTAAAGGAATATCTTCTCTTAAAAAGATATCAGATTCAAATATTTTCAGCAAACACTAAATTAGATACACTTAAAAGCATTTTGGTGATACCATTACTGTACATGTGCAGTATAAAATAGTGGCAGTGTGAAGATGCCTGATTCAAATTTGGGAATAACATAATGAATTGCTTTCTGTTATGTTGCACCTAGAACCTTCTTCAATGCAGACACACACAATTATGGTGTAAATATTAAAAAGTTACCAAAAACCATATATTCTGACATTGCTACTATTTTCCACATTTCATTCAGACTTTGGGCTTTTACTCTCACATGTAGGCAGTCAGTAAATGCCACTGCATGTTTCACTTGTTACCTATTGTCTAAGACTAGGAAACAATGGTAAAAGTAACCGCCAGATGGATTTGCTCCGCATATCCATCTGGAAACCTTCCGTTGAAGTAATTTTGGGAAGGGGCGAAAATACTGGTTAGCTGATTGGCCTATGTTGGTGATAGACGGGCCAAATAAACCAATCAGATCAACGAAGCATATGACGTACTAACAGAGCGACGATGAAAACACAACCACAAGCCAGGCTACTCTTGCCGAAACCAGACGGGAGAAGAGCAAAAACATATTTTCCTCTGAGAAAAGCCTCCAGAGCAGTGTTTTGCTCTTCTTTCAGTGAAGAAATACTCTGTAATTCCGATAAAACTTGCTCGATAGCCACGCTAACGCTAGTTTCATCGGCTGAAGCCGCCATGTTCTTTAGACTGAACTGTCGCGCTTCTCGTTGCGTCACACCTCAACCCGCCTCAAAGCCAACGCTGATTGGACGTTCGTTTGGTGAACAGCTCCAAATTTTCTTTAACGGAGAGTCTCCAGACTGATTAGCGAGTGAAACCTTGAAAGCTCGCGAGATCAGGATGGTCTTACGAGGCTATGGTAAAAGTCCCATGGCTGCTAATGTTGCTAATGCTACATCCACATGAACTTACATACACACAAGTGAAATTCTCGTGCTTACCCTTGTGAAAAAACCTTTGTGTGTACGTGTGTGTGTGTGTGTGTGTGTGGGCGGGAGGGGTTGTTTAAAAAGCATCTGAAAGAGCTATATTTAAACATTTTCTTCTTTAAATGATAAAACTTGAATCCAAAAACAACTTTAGAAGGGTCATATATGTAAAATATCATGATTTAACTCTTTTAAACCGTAAACTTAGTTCACAGTAACCGCAAACTTACTGTAGTCACACTGAGCCTGGTTCTGCTGGAGGTTTCTTCCTGTTAAAAGGGAGTTTTTCCTCTCCACTGTCGCTAGGGATGGGAATCGAAAACCGGTTCCTGTTAAGAACCGGTTCCGTATTTTCCGATTCCATGGCATCGTTTGGCAGCTCACTGAACGATTCTTTTTTCGATTCCCGCAGCACCAGAGCCTAGAGCGCCGGCTCTGGGGAGCACGACTTACGTCACGTTTTTACGTAAGTTACGTACGTTACGCAAGTTACGCAAATTACGCAAGTTGGAAGAACTATTCGAGGAGGAAGACAACGAGCTGCGGTCACTTTGTGAATCAAAGCCCCGTCTTTCCTTAGCCCAGAGGGTAGATCAGGAAATCCAGCTATATAAAAGCTTGCCCTCCATCCCCTGCAGGGATAGCGCCACACTTTGGTGGTGGAACAAGGAAGATACGCTGCCCTTGCTATCTGACTGGCTGAAAACTACCTCTGTGTGCAGGCTTCCTCCACCCCATCTGAGAGGGTGTTCTCCACGGCTGGAGACACCATAAGCCCGGAAAGATCCTGTATCCTTCCAGAAAAAGCAGATATGCTCATCTTTCTGCAAAAGAACTGTTAATTTTCCCTACTACTGTTTTATAATTAGTATTTTTTGTTATTTAAAATAGGTTATTATCCCATCATTTGTTATTAGACATTGTTGGTTATTAAGTTTGTTCTTGTATATTTATTTTTCATTTAAACACAGATGTTACTCCAGTTTCACATTTCCTGTGGACATCTTGATCTTGTTGAGTTTGTAAGATTGTGCAATAGTTAAGTAAACAAAGTTGATTCTGATAATCAAACTGTTTGTTCTCCTTTTTCCCCCAAATTGGAATCGAAATAAGAATCGATAAAGAATCGAATCCTTTCATAGAATCGAAAAGGGAATCGGAATCGTGAAAATCTTTTCAATTCCCAACCCTAACTGTCGCTACAAGCATGCTTAGTGTGAGGCATTGTCTTCGAGTCAGTGAGTCGATGCAATTGGCTGTTTTTCCTTAGATAGAAAACTCTGAATCAATTTGACTGGATGATCTGATGAACTGTAACGTGCCTTGAGATGACTTGTGTTGTGAATTGGTGCTTTATGAACAAACTAAATTGAACTGAATTAAACTTTCAATCATTAAACACTATGCTGGAATGTAATATACATACAAAAAATGTTGCATAACCTTGTTGGATGAATCTGTTGACAGGACAACTACTACAGAGGCAAGGAAGGAAGCCACTTTTGAAAGATTAGGAAGTCAGATTGTAAAAATCCAGGAAGGGGATTCCAGTTTATGAGAGTTGATGAGGAGATAGATGAAGATATTTTCAAGGTAAAACTGAAAGAGAACTGAGATTAGGCTGGAGGTTTACCTTCTAGCAGTAGACTGACTTTAACTATGCAGCCAGAGCTCCTACAGAGCGGTTTGGATCAAACCATAATAATAATCATGTGTCATCCAGCTGCAAATTTCTGGGAAGATTTAAAATCTCCAATCTGACCTGGAAAGCTGCAGACCTTTTGCAAAGAAGAACATTTTGATGTTTAAATCTCTAGATATAAAAGTCTGATAGAAAAGCATAAAATACTGAAGTGTCGGTTAGAAAACATTCAACGAAAGGCTGAACATATATTCATGCCACATTTCAACTTGGAAAAAGGTTTTAAAACTACATATAGTTTTATAATTTTGCAGAACATCCTGTCAATCCAGCTATTAAAATCTCAATTCAATATAGTGAATACTGCCGTACCTGCTGCTGAAGGACAACATGCCTCTTGGGAAAGGACATTTCTCTACATTTATAGATTGGCAAGGAAAGACCAAACATTCATCTGCAGAGCTTTGCACACACAGATAATAGGATGTGAATAACCTTTTCAATGAGCTCCTCTGCTTTTAGAGTGAAGGTGGAAAATGGAAACAGTTTTTGTGTCTGATTCTGCATGCAAGATCCAGCCTTTATATTATAGCAACAGCACTCTTTTGAATTTTTTTAAATTACTCTCTTAACGCACTATAACACATCAATATCAAAGAAAAAAATTGAGCTCCAAGTTATTCTTTCCTAACTTTTCTTAGAGAATATTTATATTTATTATGATTTATATTTTATTTTTCAGCTGCTTTGAAACTTTTGACAAAACAAATGAAAAAATTGATAAGGGCATTGCACTTGGGTTTTGTAGGTGCTGAGATTAAATCCCACTCCAGTGGACTGCCATTTCATTGCTCTGTACTTGTGACAGTCTAATGACAAAAAGTAAAAAAAAATGTATTTTCTTAAAGAATTTTAAAACTACTAATCAAAGTCTGAGCAGTTACACCTGCAATAGCTCATAAAACTGTGAAAAGCACTATATAATCCTGGCTCTCCAAACTGCCAGATTCTTGAAAGCCATTTGCATGAGTACACCATCCAGTACTCCCAGAAGATCCTGCCTTCCTCTCCACCCAGTTTCTTTAGTTAGTGAGCCTCCTTTTACCGGTTTTCTTGGCTGGATTGCCCTTACCTCTGCCCTGTAGACTGTTTTTTTAGTGCACGACTCCTACATCAGGATCTGGATCATTAACTGATCTCAATCATCCAAACGGAGCCACTGGAATCAATCATCAGAACCAGCACCATCTTTCTGCTTCCGATGATAATGGCTTTTATTCAGTGCACCTTCAACACCGCCGATTTCTCTGCAACTAACCTGCACTCCTCCCTACGGTCATTCCAGATCCAGTCGCTTCCTACTGCAGCAACACTAGTTTACTTCTTAATTGACTCTTTTATAACTGTTATTCCTTATGTCTGTTGCATTGTCCAGTATCCAGATTCTGTCCAGGCATTAAACTGTTAAATAAAACTTTGACCTTGATCTAAAAGAAAAAACCTCCAAAAACGAATTTTATCTTCTCTCCTTTCTTCAAGCAGCACCTTTGGGTTTGTATTAAAGAATTTGAGTATTTTGGGAATTACTACGAGCCCCTAGTAATATGAAAAACTTCTTAACACCTTACTGATTGCTTCCATTTCATAATTATGCCTAAAGTGTGGTGGTTCTAGACCAAATTTAAGTTGTCCCAGTTGATTTGTATTTTTGGCTTAAAAATGTTCATTTTACTGTCCTAAAATTAGAATTTCCCCGCAATGGAAGAAAGCAACTAAAATGCTCGGTTGAATAAATAAATAAAGAAAAGATCAAATAAAGATATTCTTTGGAATATTAGGACAATTTACAGTCAATTATTTAGATATATCACATATTATTTATAGATTTTCAATAAAAAAAATAAATTTTAATCAAATCAAAATTAGAACTTATGTAAAACTGATAAATTATGTTGTAACAAATTAGAGTTTATTTATCTTTTTTGGTTCAAAATAACATTCAGAAAGCTGAAAGCTGACTATATGACCGAAGCTATCAGCTTAATTTTAAAATCATAAATAACAGAAATATAAAGACAAAAAATAAAATGGGTTTTTTCTTTAAAGGGGCCATAACAGGGGTACTGGCCCCTGTTGGCCCCTGTCTAGAACCACCCATGTGTTTTAATCAGTTACTCCACTAGTTGAACTAATTAGAATATTACCTTGTTTGTTTATGTTAAAAAACATTTAAACACTGGAAAATAATGCTGCTCACACTCAGACTCCCTGTTGTCTTTAAAAATAAGTCTTGTTTCTTATAAATTAGAGCCGTATGTCTCTGATATCCTCTTTTCCACCTGTCCAGATCTCATTGTTTGGCGCCATCTATCATGCTGATCCAAATCTTTTCCTCTATCTCCAGTCGGTCCCTTTACACAGATACCATCAAAGCTAAATGTCATACCATTAATCAATCATTCCTTTTGACTCTCTGGGACATGATTTTATATTTAGATAATAGTATTTTTTAATTTTGTTCGTCTACTGAGTCAAAACATCAGTGTTGGTATAAACACCCGTAATGAGGGATTATAAAATTGCATCAACTGATAAAGTCTTTTTTTAACAGCTGCTTCTTCTCCTCTCCTGCCTCTGAAGATTTGTTTTTGGACATGATAGATTAGTTTATACCGTGTATAAAATCATTCCACCTTGCTGGTCTAAAAGTGTATTTCCCCTTAATTTAACCAGATATATAAGATGATCTTGCAACAGAATCAACATCAGCAGCCTTAAAATAAGATCATGAGATATTTTGCATTTAAATTAAAAGAATTTTTTTTTTAATTCTAAATGTAAAGTGTCTTATTGCATTAACAACCTGTCTGACTTATCTGCTCAAATTGACTAAAATGTTTTAATTCAAGACTAAATATACATAGTTTTACTTTTACAAGATTACAAAAACCTCAGTTACATACAGTAAGACTGGCTATTTGAAGTACTTTAAGGGTTGAGAGGGGTGCTGCTGCCTATCTCCGTTTACGGGTGAGAGGCGGGGTCCACCCTGAGAATTTAGAGAAGCCACTTAACCTAACAGCCATATTTTTTGACTGTGGTAGGAGGAAGCAGGAGTACCCAGAGAGAAGCCACGCATGCTCAGGGAGAACATGCAAACTCCATGCAGGGCGAGGAATCGAAGCCAGAACATTCTTGCGGCAAGGCAGCAGTCCTACCCACTGTACCACTGAGTATTCAACCGATAATTAATTAATGAATTAGTTAGTCTTACCCTTGAATTGAATTACCCATTAATTAACTATAACTATCACTTCTACATATTTAACATATTCATAATCTTCTGGTAAACTCTCACAACAATGATAACCAGTCAGAGTTTGTAAACACAGCCATAGTCTTAAAAATCAATTTCTTCTACAATCCCTTCATAATATTATTTATTCACTTTCATTTACTCAGGCCTCAAATAAAGGCTTTACATTGTCTGGGTGTGAGAAGTTGTTTTCTTTTTAATTAGGGATTGTTTTGAACAGTAAATAGTAGTTCCCATAATAAGCCAGACTGTTTTTTCAAGGTTTTTTCAAAATTTTATTCTGTTCTTTTCTTTAATTCAGACTTTTATTTTGAAATAACATGAAATGTGTGTTTAACATGTACACAGAATGTAGAACATAACACTTATAGGTCTCTTATCAATTGTTTTTGACATTCAAAACAATACATCTTTCCATTTCCCTTTTCTACATCTCAATTTTCATTTCTTTTTTCCATTGCCCACCTATTCTTCTCCCCTTTTGTCCCATTATTCTCTTTGATTTAGCATATCTTTATTACCGGTACATATATAATTTTAACTATACTTATTCATGTAAATAATTTTATACTTAATTAAATAAGCAAAACCACGGACCTTGAAAAGCTGGGAATAAATCCCTCCTCTCCATCAGTTTGAGCTGGAAGGTAGGCAGTGAAACTTTTCTGTTGCACTGACTGAAGTCAAAATGTCTCAATATAATTTGCAGCCTTTTTGTTGCCGTGCAAAAGAAAAACACATGCAACAAGTATAGAAATGTTGCTAGGCAGTATGTGTAAGAGGGGAAGAAGTAGAAAAATAAGTATGAGTTGTTCTTTCATATCATAACCTCAGAGGGTTTTATTGCACATTTAGAATCCAGATGTTTTTATTCATTTACTGTCGGAGTGCCTGTTGAGAACTGTCTGAAACTGTGAGAATCTGGGATTTTATCCGTTAAAAACTGTTAAGATTTACAAAGCTTTACGGGTTAAATTGTTCATAAGCATAAATGCAAAATATTGCAGCCAGAATTACTACCTTTGGCTGACTTTTATAAGGACAAATAGGTGAAATACTTTCTCCTTTATGACATGTACAGACCATTCAGACACCAAAGTAAAACTCTGAGCTTGCAAAAGGTTACATGCTGCTGCTTTTGTCTTCCCTTTGAAATGTCAGCGCTGTTTCTGTGTCAATGCACAAATGAGGCTGAGAAACAACAGATGGACATTTCCATGTATTTTCTGTAGGTGACAATAATTAGAGGGTGTGTTAACATGCAGCTTTGTAGGTAATGTAGCTAACAGCTGAATGCCAGCTCTGTTTTAATAACAGAAGCAGGACCCTCCTAATGGAAAGAAATGTCATTTTGTAGTTGGGTTAAAAATAATAATAATAGAAGAGATGCAGTAATTTTCAACAGACAGAGTAAATAGTCCACAGCAAAAACTAAAATACAGGTTAAAACCATGTTAACTTTTCTTAAAATGATAATATTTTGTTTTTAAACAGTAGTAACTATGGAAGAGGATTAGGGCCAGTGGGGGAAAAAAAAAAAGTTAACTGATTTTTTAATTTTATTTCAGTTTAATCTCATAATTCTGACTTTTTTCTCAGAAATCTGACTTTAATCTCAGAATTCTGACTTTTTAATTGTCAGAATTTAGTCAGAATTCTGAGATTTAAGTCAGAGTTATGAGAAAAAAGTCAGAATTATGAGAAAAAAGTCAGAATTCTGACTTTAATCTCAGAAATCTGACTTTTTTCTCATAATTCTGACTTTTTTCTCATGTTAAACTGAAATAAAATTTAAAAATCAGTTAACTTTTTTTTTTCAGTGGCCCTAATCCTTTTCCGTAACTAACAGCGTCAACTGGTGTAGTATTCATTATTTTTGTCTTGTTTTTGTTAAGTGTCACAACAAATCTAGCCCTTCAGTGTATATTTACCATAATTACATCATGTGACCTGGATCAGGTCACTGCACATGTGTATTTGCAAAAACAAAATGATCAAGTGTAAAAAGGCACAAGAAGATGTTTGATTCCAAAAGGAATGAAACTCTGGGACGCTTGGAAAACAGTACAATCATTGAAACTGGAGCTAAGGCTCAGGTAGCATCTGATGTCGCTGAGAAGTTGATAGACACTAGTACACGTTTATGCTAATAGCGCTGCTGGTGCTAGCAATGCTTTTAAGCCCTATGTTGTGGTTCTCACCTTGTGGAACACTGAGTTTCTTTTTAAGTTTTCAGTTCCACTTTGATTTATGTTATCCTGTGTTTTCTTGTTCATTGGTTTCTTTTCCATTTTGTGTCATATTTATGCAGTTTTGCATTTCTTGAGTTACTCTCTGTTGCCCCCTTTTGCCAGTCTCCTTTCCACTAGCTTCCTTCTAGTCACTTCCATCCACACCTGCTCCCAATCAGCTCATTAGTCCAGTCTTTGTTCTGTCTCCCATATATACTCTCCCTGTGCAGTTACTCAGTGCTGGTTTCTTGTCGTTGCTTGGCTCCCCGTGTGTGTTTTCCAATGGTTTTTAGTTTCGTCTTTGTTCTTGGATTTTGTTTCTGTTTCCCTTTTGACTACAATAAATCTACTAGAACTCATCTCTGCATTTGGGTCCTCCACCAACCTCCTAGCCTCGTGAGACCATCCTGATCTTGCGAGCTTTCAAGATTTCACTCGCTAATCAGTCTGGAGACTCTCCGTTGAAGAAAATTTGGAGCCGTTCACCAAACGAACGTCCAACCAGCGTTGGCTTTGAGGCGGGTTGAGGTGTGACGTAACGAGAAGCGCGACAGTTCAGTCTAAAGAACATGGCGGCTTCAGCCGATGAAACTAGCGTTAGCGTGGCTATCGAGCAAGTTTTATCGGAATTACAGAGTATTTCTTCACTGAAAGAAGATCAAAACACTGCTCTGGAGGCTTTTCTCAGAGGAAAAGATGTTTTTGCTCTTCTCCCGACTGGTTTCGGCAAGAGTAGCCTGGCTGTTAGTACGTCATATGCTTCGTTGATCTGATTGGTTTATTTGGCACGTCTATCACCAACATAGGCCAATCAGCTAACCAGTATTTTCGCCCCTTCCCAAAATTACTTCAACGGAAGGTTTCCAGATGGATATGCGGAGCAAATCCATCTGGCGGAGTCAGGTTACCAACCTCCACCCCCACGTCGACATATTCTCCAAGCTCTAAATGCATTACAGCATGATCTTCACGATTGGGTCTTAAAGTATTTAGTAGCTGCGTCAATGGCCACCATCTGGCTAGTTCAGCCTGTAGATGGCACCGCCTCTGTTTTTGTCCATTCTCTGCACCCGGTGCTGGGATTCTATTTAGGCTCAAAAAGAATAATCAAAACACTGTCAGCACAGATGTTTGGATCATACATCCTTATTTCAACATGATCAACTGGATTTTGGTTGTTTGGATATAGGTATATAACATCCCTCTGAACCTTTGAGCGGGTAAGTTAAACAATTTGCCAATGGATTAAAATGATTTTTCTTCTTTAACATGAGAAAAAGCAACTCAATTATTTTATTTCAGATGCAGAACAATTTATGATCTTTTCTAAGGGTAGAAATTCTTTTTTCGCTGGCAGATCATCTTAAAAATGTATAATTTAAAGAAATGTAAACTAACCTTTAGATCAGTTTTTGAAGTGTTTACCGTTACTTTACATGTAGTCTTGATAGTAGTGTGTAGAACGGTCATTTAAATTTTAAGAAGTTGTAAATCTTGTTTGAATATTTAGCATGCAATAGTCAGCTTTTATTTTATAAAACATAACTTCTTAACAACAACATTATGGGTAGTAAAAATGCTGAGGGCACAGTATCCTTGAAAAAAACAAAGTTAAAAAGTTAAGCCTGGTGACTTTTAGATCTAAATTCAAAGTATCTCACAGCTTGGGTTTAGTGGCACTTTGAATTTAGATTAGATGATTGAAATTACAGGTATTTTTTAAAGCAATTTATGTCATTTGTCATTTTTTTATCACGAAACATATGGGAAAAAATTGATTAATCAGGTTTGGTAGTAAAAAAAACGTAAATTTTTTTATCTTTAAACTATATTGCTCGGCCGTCCAAAAAACCCTTCCATCGAAACACCCATGCACAGAGCTTGAAGGTCAAACTAACACCGGTTACTAAAGCATCGATATGGCCTTTCTATTGGGATGGCTGATTGAATCAATAAAGTCAGCCACATAATAAGGATAATGTTTTGAGAAATCTGTTTTTATGGAGCAAAACATAGTTAACTGTGAACCCAGCAGTGATTCCCAACCATGAGCACTAGTACCCCTAGTGGTCCATCAATGCATTGCAGGGGATGCATGGAAATTAATATTTTACTTCCCAAATAAAGGAATACAATAAAATAGACCTGGGATGTGTTTTGCTCTGTAAAGAGAAATAAACCAAGATTTGATCAACCAAAAAAAAAAAAAAGTCCTTATCATTATTTACATGAAAGACTAGAGTGGGTATCGTTGCTGTGCACCTGCACAACTTGTCAGCGAGTGAGAGTGGGAAGACGGGGGCTAAAGACAAAAAGGTCACAAGAGAAGATCGAACCAAAGCAGCTGCAGTAAAGGATAAATGGCTAAAACATCCCATTGCTGGGGATTCAGGAGAAGGTCAGGTGTTTCATTAACACACAGATAAATGAGGAAAACAAAGTAAAAATGACAGAGTGAATCTTAATATTATTTCGATAATTTTTCCCCTGATTTGTGAAGTTTAGATGTGTGTATAGAGGAGTGGTGACCTAGTGGTTAGATTATATGACTAGAAATCCTCTGAGGAAGACCCTTAACCCTCTATTGCTCCCCAGGTGCTGCACAGTGGCTGCCCACTGCTCCCTAAAAGGGGATGGTTTAAATTCAGAGAGTTAATTTCTTCATTATGAGATCAATAAATTATTTATTTGGGGCCTTATTCAGAAAAGCTCTATTTTTTTGTTAAAAACTTAGTTTTGCAACTTAATTTGATTTTATATTAAGTTTAGTATTTATTCACTGTCCAGGCAACATATTTATGTTATTTTTTTATTCTAATGGAAATGAATGTAAAGTCTGAGCATTAAATGTTCAAGTTAAGGAAATTAAATAATTAGGTTTAATTTTATGATCAGTTGTAGTTTCTATTTTTGGAAAAATAATCGACACTTAACCAAGGTGGTAGTCATGGTATGATAAAAAGGTGTCTGCAGATATCTGTATTTTAGTTTTTTTCTTTCTTTAGGTTAAACACTATAAACCATAAGATTGGTAAGAAAGGAAAACATAAAACTCATAAAGACGAGATTTATGGTTAAATCCAAAGTCGAAAAAGTTAGGTCCTGAAAGTAGCGTAGGATCCCATTTCCAGCACAGATCGGATACAGAGTGATAAAACAGGAAGGATTTTAATGCATTTCTTTCTCAGGAAATACATTATTAAACTTTAACACATTATAGTTTAGTACGCTTACTGTTTTTGGGGAAGGAAAAACATCATTTAGGTCTTTTTTACAAAATAAAATCAAGGGCGACTCGGATGTATATCTGGTTGCGTAAATGAGCTGATGGTACCGATCGTGCTTCCAGGTAGCGAAAAGACATCACCAACTTTTACAGATAAAAAATAAATAATCTCAATGAAGAAAATAGAGATCTCCGTCCTCTGGCAAGGTGCTGAATTATATTATACAATAAAAGCCATGATGATGATATCACCTCGTTCTTTGTCATATCCATTCAAAATACCACAAATCCCATCTAATCCTGTTCATTTCCTGGAATCCTCTGTCCTTTTATCATTCTTCAGCTCTGCAGTTTTTTTTCAGTTACACAAGTGGAAGTAAAAGAAAAAAGTTATGACTGTCAGATGACAGAAAATCTCTCACTTATCAACTAGCATCCCGTTACCGTACTGGATGGCGGCACCAGAGCACATGGCCGTGAGAAAAAGGAGAACAATCTGAAGACAGGCAGCGAAGGAAACAGAATGAATAGAAAACAGACAGATATCTGAAAGAGAGACGAAAGAGTGAGAGAGAAACACGAAATATAGCCCTTCGAGTCCCCTGTGCAGGGCTGGGTAAATAGGACTGTCTTGGGTGAGTCTCTGGGCACTTGTTAAAGACAACAACATGTCATCCACAGTAAGCCACTCTGTCACATGCACACGTTTGCACAAACAGAAGGTGTAATGAAATGTGTGCGTAGTTTATGTAATCATGGGAAGGAAAGAAAGACTCAGGAGAAACAAGAAGCGGTTTAAATTGATGGAGCGCGTAGAGAGGGAAAATGCAGAAAAGGAGGGAGGACTGGAAAGACATGAGTCAGTGATCAAGTGAGGCTGTGGAGGAGGAAAGTTTGACAGCATATGGAAGAACGAGGGAAAAACTGTGTAAGGAGGTGATGAAGAAAAGCGTCCGTAAAGACTCTTCTCTAACACTTCATTTGAAGCTCATTTCCCTTACAGGGTATTTTTGTTCAATGTTTGGCCAAATGTAATTACCTTAAATACCCAACAGGCTATGATAAAATACATTTCCAAAGGTCAACTCATTTCTTCTCTCTGCTGAAAGAGTTACGTTTACAGGAAGAGGTATAAAAAAGGTGAGATAAAAAATGCTTTATACTGCAGTTGGATCTATTATGGCAAAACAACCTCGGTTTGCAGAGATGTTCTGCACCCAAACCAAGAGGCTGTAGCTTTTTTTTTTAACAGCAATGTTTTTCTTTCATTGGCTAACATTTTTAGAAATAACTTTTAGGATTTGTTTTTTTTAGAAATAGTTTTATTTAAACACGCATCTCCAAATCAGTGTTGTAAAGAAATGAAGTAAAAATACTTCACTACTGTATTTAAAGTCGTAGGGAGGTCATATTTAAATGTCCAATTATTCTGGCTTAAACATGTATATAAATTTACTCTTTATCAGACGATATTGTCCCAAAAGTTAGAAAATTTCTATAAAAAAAAAATCCTGTCTTAAAATCAGTGTTGTTTTTTTCCGTTATCTTATGCAGGTCAGTTAGTTACACGTCAGCTTGTTCACCTAAATTAGATCTACAACTACAACTAGATCAACGGTCATCTGTCAATCAGGTTTTTTCGGTGATAGCATCTTGATTCATATGTCGCACCTAAAATACGCAACGATTGAAATCAGAAATAAGAATAATTTCCCTTCCCATTGAGTTGCGTCCCAGTGTTTACGGGATGGACGTCTGTGTCTTCGGCAGGCGTAGAGCTAACAGAACTGGCAGCATTGCCAGGCAAGGGCTCAAACATGTACGGCTGGAAGCCTTCTACACCAAACCAAGCTTCTGCCGCCCTGGCGTCCTCTTCCACAACATCTTCGTCCCCGCTTTCCTCCTCTAAATAAAAAATGGATGACGGAGGAGACTCATCCACGACCTCCGACACTAAACTCTCCTCCTCTTGCACGTTTCTGCTGTCCATAGCGTTCCTTGACAGTGTCGTTTCTAAGTCACCAATTTAGTGCTACTTGGTCCCAATTGAATTGAGTTGCTAACTAGTAAGCAAGATGCTTCCAAGACACCGACCACAACCAAACTTGCTTGCAAACCTTCCACCAAAACAATCCCGCCCCCTTGAAAATCGACCAATCACATTCACTTTATTCACTCGTGTAAAGTCGTGCACCACTCGGGAGAATTTGGAACTGCAACGGTTGGAACAGCCGCTTCTCTACGACTTTAAGTATATTTCAGAGAACTTTATACTTTCCTCAAGTATAACATTTTTTTTTGACAAATTTTACTTTACTTCCATTTCTACCAAGTTTATCTAAGCATCAGCATTTCCACTTTCAGAATTTGTTCCAATATAAGCTAAAATGATTGTTTTGAAACCATGTTTGCAAGTTCTCTTTAGAGTGTTAAGGTTTTTTCCTGGCACCCATTACAAACAAGCCAAATCTGTACAGTCTATTTCTGATGGTAACATATTGAACTTTAAAGGCACACTATGCAACATTTTTCAGTTAATCAATGTGTTCCATAACGTTTTGGATGATTAAATGAGTCATTTCAGGTCGAACAAAGGTTTTCTTGGCCGCCCTGGTGGTCTGTGGGGGAAATACCGCACTTTCAATTGCAGGAGCCCTCGGCCCGCACCCACAGGCTCAGAAGTCTCGCGAGAGTCAGTCTTGCTTTACGGCGAGAACTGCTACACGCCCCCAGTTAAAAGCATGCTCGTTGCTAGCACAGTGGCGATCTTTGTGCAGTTATCATAGCGGAACCAGCGTGAAAACAGCGAAAGCCCATGTCGGAGCAGGCAAGAAAGAGGAAAAGGGCTCCGGACAGAGAGAGGAGTCGTACACGGGTGAACCTCGGGCAAGCTTTTTCCGAATGGCTAGAGCTAAAAAAAAAAGAAGGCTGCAAGGCTGACGCGGACCTCGCGTTTCTGCTGATGCGATTGTAAGTAACATTGGAATGGTTTCTCTCTCTCTGTGTGCATGTTCATACTTTCACTGTGTTAGTCATTCGTTGCGTTCGCCTGTCTGTTAAGCTCAAAACAACCGCGCCTGGCTTGACGGAGAAACCAGGAGAACAGCTGTGCATATTTACGACAGTGCACTTTTACTTTCGCCCTCTGGGGGGAGCCTCGCTGGAAAACCACACCGGTTGCATAGTATACCTTTAACATTTGACACGCTCACTGAAGTACGTCAAACCTTAGAGTTAGAGGCTTCAGTCTTATGCAGTAATACAGGATATGGCCTCAGATTGAACCTGCAGTCTACACTCTTGGGAAGACCTGCAAGGGTCATGGATATTTTCTGGTTAATATTCTGTCTCATTGCATATTTAACTTTTCCAAGAATGACAGGAACCACCTCTGAATACAATGTTGAATATCACTGAATTCTATACATGTCTGAGTCTAGAGCAATGCTCAGACCTTTATTTTATTGAGAGAATAATCACACTTACTCTTGAACATTTATTTTATAAATGGATTTTTTTATTCAAGTTTTACTCATTCTTAAACAAAGAAGAGATGCACGAGAGAAACACAAATGTTTTGACCCCACCTAATGACTACAAAGTCTGGTCTTGCCTGGGTTTTTTTCATCAACACCAATAGGATACACCTGTTTCGCAAAGCCAGTCTAAATTTATCCTATACTTGGTTGTTTATATTATTTTAAGTGAATTTAACCTTCAAAGTTTACCAAAATGTAATTAAAACTGCAATTACTTTATACTTATACTTTTTACTACATTACCTGAGTACATCTATTTTTACAGTAATTCTTATACTTAAGTACAAGCCATTTCAGATACTTTAAGACTTTTACTCAAGTAACATTTCAGTCAGTGACTTGGATTTTAACCAAAGTCATATTTTGGAGAGGTACTTATACTTTTACTTAACTCCGGGATTTCAGTACTTTATACAACAATGCTGAAACTACTAAAACTGAGCCAAAGGTTAGGTTAATGGCAAGCAGGCCGTCCATCTATAATTACTTTAGCTTAATCACAGATCCTTAAATAGTCGAATTATCAATGGAAACAAACAAACATTGTCTGACTCCACTTATTCCAAGGACGATTTTTTCCATTTATTTCTAAGAAGGGTTGAAAAAATGTTTGCCATACCAAATATTGTTTAAAGCCTTTATTAAACTTTTAGATTATAGATTATTTTTTTAAATATGCTCGTCCCCTCACCTATCCAAAAACACATGCCATATATAAACAAAAGTAATTTAACATCTTAATTTAGTAGGGATTGAACATTTTTATGAACAGTTACCACCGTATCCAATCATTTAAACACATATGCCAGATATGCTTTGTCTATGGCGATAAAACAGAAGGAAGACATGACTTTACGTTGGTCATATCACAGGAAGCACAGATAAGGAAAAGGCCTAAAGCTTATGTCACATTAGAAGCTACAATTAAAGCGGAAATTTTTTTTTTTTCAAATATTACAAAATATATATATTGAAATATCTTACCAGTAATTTCTTTGATCATTTAAGTTAATAGAATTATAGGGAGGCCTGCTTTGCTTATATGACTTTAATCATTTTATATTAAATGGCACTTTGAAAGTCCAGTAAAAACTTTACTAAAGCGATCATTTATTCTTTGCAGTGTGTAACTGTTATGACTTAATGAACCCCTGACCAGGGAGACCGTAATGCAGGGCTATAAAGTCAGGTTATCCATAATGGTTTACAGCTGTGACCACCTGCTGGTGTAATTACCTTTGCTGGGTGTTCAGCCCAAAGCTGTACAGCAACCAAAAGAACTCAGTTTAATTCACTTTATCTTTAAAAGAGCAGAAGTGTTGCTCAGACATTATAGGAAGATGAAAATCAATTTGATCCTACTGTTTTCTATACTACGTATAATAAATTAATAAAATGACTATGACCTGGATGACTGAGAATCTTCACCAGCACACATATAATAAAAATCCTCAAACAGATGTGTGGATCTTTTTGAAATAAACTTTAACATCTTAAAGAATCCAGATCAAGATCAAATCAAATTCAGGTCTGATAAACAGAGCACTTAGAAGGAAGTAGCATTTTCTTACTTGTTTAATTTGTTTTAAATTGAAAGGTTTTAGCCTCCTACTTACAGTATATTTATTTAATTGAACCCAAGGATGTAAACAAATAACTGACAAACAACTATAGACAATAATCATAGATGAAAATTAATTCCATGCGATTAATTGGTAACATCCATTTAAAAGGAATTTCTTTCAGAGGTGTAATGCTACAACTGTCCAATAGAGGGGGCCAAAGAAAAGCCTCCAGAGCAGTGTTTTGCTCTTCTTTCAGTGAAGAAATACTCTGTAATTCCGATAAAACTTGCTCGATAGCCACGCTAATGCTAGTTTCATCGGCTGAAGCCGCCATGTTCTTTAGACTGAACTGTCGCGCTTCTCGTTGCGTCACACCTCAACCCGCCTCAAAGCCAACGCTGATTGTATGTTTGTTTGGTGAACGGCTCCAAATTTTCTTTAACTGAGAGTCTCCAAACTGATCTGCGAGTGAAACCTTGAAAGCTCGCGAGATCAGGATGGTCTCACGAGGCTAATAAAAGTATGAGCATACTGAAAAACGTCCAATATGTCTACTTGTGCGCTCGCATGCTCGTGAAACGTCATC
Source organism: Cyprinodon tularosa (assembly GCF_016077235.1). Lineage (NCBI taxonomy): Eukaryota > Metazoa > Chordata > Actinopteri > Cyprinodontiformes > Cyprinodontidae > Cyprinodon > Cyprinodon tularosa. Next base: position 366,558 of record NW_024038988.1, on the reverse strand, counting down.
AGCCTAAGTCCTAGTACTGTTCAAATCCCAAAGAACAAGAAGACCGAAACGGACAAAGTCCCCGGATGTTGTTCTTGCTCCTCCCTCTTTACCCAGCATGCATCTGAGCAGACTTGTCTGTTCTGGAGACTGACAGCTGTCCCAGCATGCACCTGGCAGCATGTAAGGGCGACACTCCCCGTTTCTTGGTAATAGGTTTCAATCTGTCTACTATGGAATTCAAGTGTTTCAAATTTTTTATCTATTTGTCTTTTTTGTTAATTCAGTCTTTATTAACATATTAAGACAAACATTGTTTGTTCATTCCGTCAGTATTTCATACAGCAGACACCGTCAATATTTAGGATATAATGATGTAATAGTTCTTTTTAAAAATGTCATGATCTGGCCTTTTTGCTCTCCCTTAATTAGTCATTCCTTTCACCTGTCATTTTCCCTCCCTGCCTCAATTACAATTTATTCCTCTCACCTGTTTCCTCTTGGTTATATTCAGTTCAGCCTGAGCATTCAGGGCCAGATGATTATTTGTCTTTCTGTTAGCCTTTCTGTTATTTTTATTTAATGTTTCATGTCCTGGATCCTGGCGGCCAGTGAAAAGAGGGTTTTTGTGTTTGTCTCATCTCCTGATCGTCCACTGTTCCTCCCCTGCTGAGTCCTCTGGGTTTTTGGCTCTATATGCGGGGAGGTTCAGTTTTTATCCAAGTAAGCCTGGCTCCAGGGAGGAGACCAGTTTAAAGGTCCTGCATCAAGTTCTGGTTCCACGTCCTGTCTCGGCTACCCTCTTCCACTGAGCCTGCCCATCTGCACCTGATCCTGTCTGCTCCTGTGCGTGACTACTAGGTCACGCTTTCGGACCCTGTCAGACTCTGAATCCGCCTGGGAGCTTGTTAATGCCTGTAAGTCTGGATCCTGCCACCTGTTCTGTTCCTGCCTGAGCTGGATCCTGCCTGTTCTGTCTGTTCCTGTCTGTTCTGGATCCCTGACCAGGATCGGCTTCCAGCATGTCCTCTGGGACTGCAGTACTTGGGGACATTCTTGGGCTGGACTTTTAAACCAGAGTGTCTGAGATTGGGTGGTGCCCGGCCCCCCTGCCTGCAGTTGCCGCGTGCCTCACATCTTAGCAGCTCCCCTTTTAGTTTTGTTTTTCACTAAATTAACGTTTTGAACTTTCCTACTGACTGTCTCTCCTTGAATACTGGGTCCATCTGTCCTCGGTTAATGACAAAAAACATACTTAATAAAAGAAAAAAAATACAATACTATTTTTCTTAATGGTCGCTTAACACTTAATAAGACCAGTCAACTTCAGATTAATTTATTAACTGATATCTTGCATCTGAACAACAGAAATATTTCAAATTTTAATGTTTTTTCTTTGCACATAATCTGATTATGCATGCTTAACTTATTCACAGGCTGAGGAAGGCTTTCAGAAACCAATACTGCCCTTTGCATTAGCTGGAAGTAAAAAGGTGAAGAATTTTTCAACATCCTGACAGTGATAATAATAATGGCAGTTTGCTTGTGTCAGTCTCTAGCTTTGTTTGGCTCCTGAAAACCCCAGCCTTTGTTAAAATAGATTTGCATTTTGTGCATGTATTACCCTTTTAGAAGAACGGTTTGATATTTTAGAGGATACAATTTAAATTTCTGTTATCTCCGAGACGGGGAGATGTGAATACTGATATCATTGTAAAGCCAGAGTAAACAGCCCATTTAGCTCAACAAACAGAGTGTAAGGCAGTCTGTGTGGTAACAGGATACTTCCATAGAATCCCTAAAGGTCACTCCTCAAAACTTTACAATCTCTTTATTACTACTAAATGCTTGGTGACGGGCACTTACCAGCCGACGACTGATTTGCACTAATTAGAATTGAAAGTGCTGTCATTCCTATTTTAAAGGAAAAGTCCGGTCATATTCAGAATTCAAACTTCTAAAGTTCTTTAAATATGAAATTATTACATTCTGTTCAATAAATTATGTGTTTTTAATTAAGAGTAATTTTCATTTGAATGGGCTTTACTGGAGGCATCCATGTTTGTCATAGTGTCACTAGTGTTGTGCCAATGCCATTTTTTTGGCCCCGATACCAGATACCTGGCTGTGTAGTATTTGCCGATACCGATACCATCTGTTTGAAAATGATATCTGTGTACATAAGGGATGGAACGGTTAATGAAAAGTGTCCGAACCGTTCGGTTCGAAAGGTTCGATTTGCGTGTGTTGCGTTCGGTTCATGTGATTACACTCCAGAGCAGAAGGTGGCGGTACTGTAACCAAAGCCAACCACCAGTAGTCAACAAGAAGAAGAAGAAGCGAAGCAGCGTAGCCGGGTGTAGTAGAAAAAAATCAGTTGTTGTGGAGAATTGTGTGGGTATGGTGAGTGGGAAAGAACAGGAGTTGGAAGACGCGCCAGCAGCACTTTATAGGTCTGCTGTATGGGACCACTTTGCATTTAGAGTGACCTACGATGACGGCGGAAAGAAAGTTGTGGATAAAAGTGCAACAATGTGCAAGCATGCTAACAGCAACACGACTAATATGTCAGGCTAACAATCAACATATACCGAACCGAAAACCGTGACCACGAAACCGTGAACCGAACAGAACCGTGGATTTTGTGAACCGTTCCACCTCTACTGTATATATGAAGAACTGTATACTACCAGGATGACAAATATTTACCATCATGGATTTTTCAAGCTGCTGCCTACCTTTGTGAAGCAGGAAAAAGACTAAAACAAAGTGAATCCAGTAGAATTTTTTATTGCCTACCTTGATGACAATAGTTGAAGCCTATTTGGCTCTAAAAATGGTATCGATGCCCTATTTGTTGGTACTAGCCGATACCTATACCCATTCACTTTTACCCGATGTATTACAACATCCAGCTGCCATGCACGTGGGCATTGTCAGTTTCACTATAGCTCTGGTGAATTTCAATGGTGAAGTTCTCTGGAAATCTTCAATAATTGTTGTTGATTGCAGATGTGTCTAGTAGTTCCCATTGATTTTCCTTGTAAAACGGGGAGAATGGCGCTAGGCTTACCGCACCGTGACGTCACTGCCGGAACATGGCAGGAGGGAGGTGTTACTATATTTGGGAAAAAATGGCCGCTCCCAGACTCGGTGATCGCGATGAAAATGATTTTATTTTTTTTTACCGATTAACGCTAAATTCATTAAAAACTTGCAAATTTATTAGTGTTAGGTATAAATAATGATCCATTGGTCATCGCTTGTAAGAAGTATTTAGAAAAAGCCCTTCTATTGCTTTTAAAACGAGTGTTGGTTAAAGGTCATATATCTTTCCTTTTTATGCTTTTCAAAATAAAATAAAAAATATGCAAAAATATTTATTTTGGCACTGCTGGTATTTATTTATTAAGAATTGTAGTTGTTTTCTGGTGTTATTTTACCAGATGAAAAGAAAGACACTTGCCTTCATTGAGATTAGGGGTGAGTTTTGGCATGGGTGTTGCGATACATGTTACAATACGATATTATTATGATACTGCAATATTGCTTTATCTTGCAATGTTTTACCTAGCTATCAAATTAAACGTACAGATAAAAAGGCAAGTGCTGTATACGTTCATCAGAATATATCGACCATTTAGTTATTTTGTTACCCATGATGTTTGGGGTTTGAGTCAGTCCATGTCTTCCATGGTGATTTCCTTAACTATAGAAATGGATTTGCGCCACACAGCAAAAGGGCTCCACAGTACTATCTTCCAGAGTGCAGATGGAGCCCATTTTCCTCCCATTGTTTTAGGTAAAAAATATATTTTTTTTGTAAAAATCGATACTATCAACTGAAAGATTGATATTATATCAGGATATATAATCAGGATATATCAGCAAATCGATTTCTGTTCCCAACCCCTAAACGAGACGTCGCCTTTCCCCATCTGAAAGGCTCCCAAAGGAAGATTAAACAAGGCCCTCTTTAAAAAAATACATTTTTTAATGACTAAGTTGGCTAGAACAAGAAAAGTATCCATCACTGTGCAGATTAAAGGCTAAAAGAGAAACTTTCCCTCCACTTTAAGCGTTAATGATCACGCTCTGCCCCACATTACCGCTTCCTGATCTGAGAAAGTTGATGTGTGTTGTTTACTGAGCAGGCGCACCGTAGTCATGGTTGGCGCTTCCTGGATCATTGTCCTATTTTAAACAGTTCATGACCACTGATTTTTCCAAGACAATGGAAATAAAAATTTGGTTATGATCTTGAAGTTATATCAAAACATTTAAAAGATCAAAGACATCAATTTTGCATGATAAAGGCCCTTTAGAAAGATTTTTCGATGACGCTGGCACGCAGCAGGAGATGAATGCAAACATTCAAGCAGACATATGGGGTCTCTAGCAGGAGATACATATGCTGTGGTGGGTATTAATGCACAGAGGGTTGTATGAGCACCACAATACAAGCAACAGAGCTCAATCCACTCAAGCCAGCGGAGGGCAAACATATAATATGCTTCAATCGATTTAGAGATTGAGTGTGAAAAGAAGAAAGTGGAAACAGGCAAAGACCAACACTGTGTATGTGGTTGAAGCTGAAGTGTGTTCTTTTTATTACAAGTTGATATAAAAAAGTCAAGGAGCACAAAGATCTAAAAAAAGCACATTTTATGGTCAATGTGGGCGGCCTCTCCCTATTTCCAAAGGCCTCTGATAACCGTCTGTTATCCCTGCTTCTTTTTCCTCACAGGAAGAATAATTGCCTCAAGTACACAAAATATCCTCTGATAATGGATGGTCTCCAGTTGATGGATATTGGGACCTAAAAGGACGCAATCATGCACATAATCACCAGCACTAAGAAAAGAAAAAAGGGGCCTTAAAATTATTAGAAATTGTTATAAGATGATGTTGTGCCCCAGCCAGATTATCAGGCATGACAGCTATAGAGTATTGAGCTCAAGGCTATCGCTGCCATCCTGACAGGATTTCCCAGCTTGTCTTTTGACATAAAACAAAACATAGAGAAAAGAAAACCTTTAAATTTGTCCTGATGGGTGTTTTTGTTGATGTTTGACAACCAAAGCAGAACTATTAAATCCACAAACAGCTAGCTATGGCAGCAGTCTTCAATCCTGGACTTAAGAATCAACTGTCCTTCCTGTTTTAGCTGCTTCTCTGCTCAGTCCTATGATGTTTTTACCTCTTTAACAGCCACCGACAGCTGGTGACCTGAAGCAGAAGGTTTTCAGCTGAGCAGTAACCCACCAACAAAACCAGTTTCTTTTTTTTTTTGATTGATTACTAACTCTGTTACGCTACGACGGAGTATTAGTGTCAGGCTAGAGATTTTTTAAAATTTTATATGAGAATAAAGTCGTAACATTACGAGAATAAAGTCATAAAATTATGAGAATAAAGTCATAAAATTACAAGAATAAAGTCATAAAAGAATAAAGTCGTAATATTATGAGAATAAAGTCGTAACATTACGAGAATAAAGTCATAAATTTAAGAGAATAAAGTCATAAAATTACAATAATAAAGTCATATTATTACAGGAATAAAGTCATAACAAGAATAAAATCGTAATATTATGAGAATAAAGTCATAACATTACGAGAATAAAGACATATTTTTACAAGAATAAAGTCATAACAAGAATAAAGTCGTAATATTATGAGAATAAAGTCGTAACATTACGAGAATAAAGTCATAAAATTACGAGAATAAAGTCATAAAATTACAAGAATAAAGTCATAACAAGAATAAAATCATAATATTATGAGAATAAAAAGTCATAACATTACGAGAATAAAGACACATTTTTACAAGAATAAAGTCATAACAAGAATAAAGTCGTAATATTATGAGAATAAAGTCCTAACATTACGAGAATAAAGTCATAAAATCACAAGAATTAAGTCATATTATTACAGGAATAAAGTCGTAATATTATGAGAACAAAGACAATATTACGAGAATAAAGACATATTTTTACAAGAATAAAGTCTTAATATTATGAGAATAAAGTCGTAACATTACGAGAATAAAGACAAAATTACAAGAATAAAGACATATTTTTACAAGAATAAAGTCGTAACATTACGAGAACAAAGACATAAAATTACAAGAATAAAGTCTTAATATTATGAGAATAAAGTCGAAACATTACGAGAATAGAGACATATTTTTACAAGAATAAAGTCGTAATATTACGAGAACAAAGACAAAATTACGAGAACGAAGACATATTTTTACAGGAATAAAGTCGTAATATTACAAGAACAAAGACGTAAAATTACAAGAATAAAGTCATATTATTACAAGATTAAAGTCGTAATATTATGAGAATAAAGTCTCTGGAATAACAGTTGTCTTCTAGCTGTAATCTTTTATTTCATTTTTTTTGATGGGGGGTGGAGATAATTAGGATTCAAATCTGGAAATCAACAAAGGTTCTTTTAATTAAATGCTACCATGGCTTGCTAATTTTAGCATATTGTTGCCAAGGTGATTATCGTGAGGCACGGAGGAAGAAGTCATAATATTCTGCAAAATATTCATGTTTATTTAAAAACTTGTATTCCATATGAAGCTTCAGCTTTGTTTGCTGACACCAATTTTGAATTATTGTGACTGAAGCAGCATTTCATCCAAGTTCTTGTTTTCGTGAGGACAATTTTCATATTTTTAACTAAGCGCTTCTCTACTCCTCACTTATGTTATCATTGTGATCCTGTACTAGTGACCAAAATAGTGTCCATCCTTGTGTTTTAGCTTCAGGAATGAAGGAGAATGCTTATGACACATTCTAAAGCCAGAGGTTTTATAAAGTGGGCTACTGTATCAAACCTCAAACTCAACGATTTTCCTTATATGTTAAATTAAGGAAGCTTCCTGGATGGGAGGCGAAACGTCTTCAAACAATCTCCTGGACTGAAACAAAGTCCAGGAGATTGTTTTCCATTTTCTTTTTTTTTTTGGATGACTACAGGTGCTGGTCATAAAATTAGAATATCATGAAAAAGTAGATTGATTTCAGTAATTCCATTTAAAAAGTGAAACTTGTATATTATATTCATACATTACATACAAACTCATATATTTCAGATGTTTATTTTGTTTAATTTTGATGATTACAAATGACAACAAATGAAAATCTCAAATTCATCATATCAGAAAATTAGAATATTACTGAAGACCAATAAAAACAAAGGATTTATAGAAATGTTGGCCAACTGAAAAGTATGAACATGAAAAGTATGAGCATGTACAGCACTCAGTATTTAGTTGGGCCTCCTTTGGCCTGTATTACTGCAGCAATGCGGCGTGGCATGGAGTCGATCAGTCTGTGGCACTGCTCAGGTGTTATGATAGCCCAGGTTGCTCTAATAGTGGCTTTTAGCTCTTCTGAATTGTTGGGTCTGGTGTATTGCATCTTCTTCTTCACAATACCCCATAGATTTTCTATGGGGTTAAGGTCAGGAGAGTTTGCTGGCCAATTAAGAACAGGGATACCATGGTCCTTCAACCAGGTACTGGTAGCTTTGGCACTGTGTGCAGGTGCCAAGTCCTGTTGGAAAATGAAATCTGCATCTCCAAAAAGTTGGTCAGCTGCAGGAAGCATGAAGTGCTCTAAAACTTCCTGGTATGTGGCTGCGTTGACCCTGGACCTCAGAAAACACAATGGACCAACACCAGCAGATGACATGGCACCCCAAACCATCACTGACTGTGGAAACTTTACACTGGACTTCAAGCAACGTGGATGAAGTGCCTCTCTTCTTTTCCTCCAGACTCTGGGACCTTGATTTCCAAAGGAAATGCAAAATTTACTTTCATCAGAGAACATGACTTTGGACCACTCACCAGCAGTCCAGTCCTGTTTCTCTTTAGCCCAGGCAAGACGCTTCTGACGCTGTCTGTGGTTCAAGAGTGGCTTGACACAAGGAATGCGACAGCAGAAACCCATGTCTTTCATACGTCTGTGTGTGGTGGTTCTTGAAGCACTCACTCCAGCTGCAGTCCACTCTTTGTGAATCTCCCCCACATTTTTGAATGGGTTTTGTTTCACAATCCTCTCCAGGGTGCGGTTATCTCTCTTGCTTGTACACTTTTTTCGACCACATCTTTTCCTTCCCTTCGCCTCTCTATTAATGTGCTTGGACACTGAGCTCTGTGAACAGCCAGCCTCTTTAGCGATTACCTTTTGTGTCTTGCCCTCCTTGTGCAAGGTGTCGATGGTCGTCTTTTGGACAACTGTCAAGTCAGCAGTCTTCCCCATGATTGTGTAGCCTATAGAACTAGACTGAAAGACCATTTAAAGGCTTTTGCAGGTGGTTTGAGTTAATTAGCTGATTAGAGTGTGGCACCAGGGGCCATCAATTTTGAACCTTTTCACAATATTCTAATTTCGCTGATATGATGAATTTGAGATTTTCATTTGTTGTCATTTGTAATCATCAAAATTAAACAAAATAAACATCTGAAATATATGAGTTTGTATGTAATGTATGAATATAATATACAAGTTTCACTTTTTAAATGGAATTACTGAAATCAATCTACTTTTTCATGATATTCTAATATTATGACCAGCACCTGTATGACCTGGATGACTGAGAATCTTCACCAGCATCAATTAAAATCAAAATGAGAGTAAATTGTAATGAACTATAACTACAAATCACAACTTCTACAAGTACAAATCTACAACCTCTGATCAAGATGTTACAATCTCTACCAGTTGATGGTTGAAAAACACCTTGAAGTTATTCACCAGCCACCATTAAAGAATAATTAAAGAATAGAAATAACACAAAAATAATAATAGCTTTCCTAAATAGTTGCTTTCAACTTGTGTTATATAGTGTTCAATCAATGCTCCCGGTTCTTCTCATTAAAAGGCGGGATGTAAAAAAACCTTTAGGCGTGTTACTGCCACCAACTGTTAAGAAGTGTAAGTGGTTTAATAGGGACTGCATATTTTTACTCAGCAATTAGTGGTTTGATCTTGTAAAGTTGAAATTTGTTGTCGCAAATTTATGATTCATTTTTGTAAATTTGTCATTTGTAAAATTGCAATAAGAGCTTGTAAGCTTCTTAATTGTAATTAAAAATGTTAATTTGTAATTGATGTATTTACATTGCAAAGTTGTAACTCCAATCAACATATTCTCATTATCAGTTCGTATGAAATCGTACGAAAAGTTATGCACAGTATTTCGTAGGTTTTTGACGTTTTTCTTTGAAAAAACATATCAGTGCACATGCGCAGCTAGCCAGACGAAAAAAGCAGATCAGCGGACGGACATAAAGCTGGGACGGACGAGCTTTCGACAGTGCAATAATTACTTCATGATGTCTCTCACTAGGTTGCTTGCTGTTTTGTATGTTAGGGTTAATTGTATGTTAAATTGTATGTTATTGAATGGTGCGTAAGATGCGCACTGATATTTTGTCTCGAGGCAAGACGTAAAAATACGACGAAAAAAACGTCAAAAACCTACGAAATACTGTGCATAACTTTTCGTACGATTTCATACGAACTGATAATGAGAATACACTGCTCTAATTTGTTTTCAAAACTTGTACTTACACAGATTAAACATCTGATGTTAAATGTAAGACTTGAGAACAAGGAGCAAATAAAAATCTTAATATTTTTCACATTTATTCAGAGGCCATTGACCAATAGAGGGCGATAGGGCGCTGCTCCACTCACCCTATGACCTTAATTAACATAAACATGAAAAAACCAAATAAAATTATAAAATTAAAATATTTCAAAATATATTAAAGGTATAGTGGAGGATGTTCTTTTTCTAGGTGATCATCAAAATAAGTGGTAATAATTGTCAATCATTCTGATATGTTTAAGTAAGGCCGTTCACTTACCAGTGGTGAGTCTGACATAGTGGAAAAATTACAAATCGCTTGTATGAGCGATGCAAACAGCAACTTTTAAACAGAAGAGAGCGTGCACGAGGAGAAATGGGCTCTTGTATAATAGGTATTCCCTCTCGGGAGCGGGTACAGGGTTGTGCATGTGCTTTTTCTTAAGAAAGAGGAGATAGCGGGTCTTTTAAAAAGTCCATCCTCAACAATACCTTTAATATAAGTATTTTTTAGATGGGAAAAATAAATATTGAATCTTTAATAGTGAGGATAGGTAACGTATTTCCACTTTGGGGCACAAAAATCTTCCCCCATAGACTGGTTAAACATTGTCCATGCACAGTAGCTCCTCAATAACCTGACTCCGCCAGATCGATTTGCTCCGCATATCCATCTGGAAACCTTCCGTTGAAGTAATTTTGGGAAGGGGCGAAAATACTGGTTAGCTATGTTGGTGATAGACGAGCCAAATAAACCACTCAGATCAACGAAGCATATGACGTAACAGAGCGACAACAAAGAGGAGCCAATTGATAGATCAAACTCTTGCCGAAACCAGTCGGGAGAAGAGCAAAAACATCTTTTCCTCTGAGAAAAGCCTCCAGAGCAGTGTTTTGCTCTTCTTTCAGTGAAGAAATACTCTGTAATTCCGATAAAACTTGCTCGATAGCCACGCTAATGCTAGTTTCATCGGCTGAAGCCGCCATGTTCTTTAGACCGAACTGTCGCGCTTCTCGTTGCGTCACACCTCAACCCGCCTCAAAGCCAACGCTGATTGGACGTTCGTTTGGTGAACGGCTCCAAATTTTCTTCAACGGAGAGTCTCCAGATTGATTAGCGAGTGAAATCTTGAAAGCTCGCGAGATCAGGATGGTCTCAAGAGGCTAGCTCCTCAATGCTAAAGATAGGTGCATCCTGGGGAGCAGCTGTCCTTCATCCAGACCTGAAAGCAACTTTATTTGCAAACCGCCTTACGCCACAGCGTTGACGTCACAGTTGTCTGTTATAAAATGCGGCTGATTGACAGGTTTATAGAATTATATAGCAACAAGGCTAGGCTAACTGCATGCAGCGAGGCTAAGGCTTTATTCTGCTTTCCCTGCCTCACTTTTCAAGCATCAGGATAAAAGTTTTTTTCTAAAAATAAAATAGACAATATTCTAAACAATTTGAAAACTGTTTATATCCATGGTGTGCGAGGCTAATCCCTAATTTGCACGCCCTCTGATCCATTATTACCCCCAGAAGTTTATTTTTAGGTAATTCAACTCCTTAACACACACTCTCACTCAGGCTCAAACGATTTACACTTGGCGCTGTTTGGAAAGTGACTTACAGTCTATTTTGACGCAGCCTATTTTGGTCCATTATAAAAGCAATCAGCAGAGAGCGTTCACTGCAGTCACACACACACACCTCATCCAGACAACCGTCAGCGTCCTCCACTGTGATATTACTTAATGTTCAGTCTGCAGAAGCCTCCTCATGTTCCACTTTAGCCACGCACCAGTTGGTGCAAATATTAGCTAAGACAAACAGGTTGACAGACACCAAAGAGGGGGAGGGCTGAGGTTGTGACCCCGCCAACCCTGAAGCACCGTTTGTTACCAGGTGGGATATTCTCAGGGGTCTAATTTCTAATCGACTGCATACAGTATTAGCTGTAAACTGACCGGCTTTCATAGAGCAGAAGGGGAAATTCCCTTTGGATGTGCATTTAGAGGAAGCAAGGAAAGAAGTTCTCATATTTACTATTCCTTCAGTTAGAGCAAGCTGATCCAGTGGCAGCTCCCTTTATATAGCGTATCTGCCCAGTTCTGTAGTTTACTGCTGATTACTAAGAAAACAAACAAGAGAAGCTCTGTTAGTAACATTGTTCTCTCTTGTTTGCTCTTGAGAAGCACTCTGTCCAGACCTCTATTCACCCAAACTTCTCAACAGCTTTCCGTCTCTAAATGTGCCAATCTGGGCTGACCTCAGTGGAAGCATTAGTGTGGTCAACCGCATTTACCCTCCCCCCAAAAAACTTCATTTCCTGAAAGGAATTATAACAAAACTGCAGATGCGATCTCCCTAAAGGAGGCTTGAATCGCTCCAGGAGAAACTAGACGTTAGGTACTCAAGTTTTCAGCACAACACAAACTTTACCCACCCTTCGCCCTCCTCTCGCTCTCTCTCCTTTTCCCTCTCTTTGGCCTTCCGGGACTTGTGAAGGAGCCCGATCAGGATCACAGCGGCCCGGATGCCGGCTTTCTTGTTGTGGTACCGCCCTCTGCTCTGAGACATGCCGGAGGCTTCTGCCGGTGCCAGGAGGGGTTCTGGCGACAGCTGGTCCAAGGTCAGGCCGGCTCCGGGGGTCCGGAGCCGCGGAACCTGCTTGGCTTTGTGGGGTTCCAGTGTGAGGGCTGGATGGAAATCACAGTCTACATGAACACAGCTGTGACGGTCCACTGCCAAAGCAAAAGCCTGTTTGAATCCTGGCTTCTGCAGACAGCAGCAGTCCAGAAGTTACCGAGGCTGAGGTCCCTTTTATTTTGGCAGGCTGTCGGGTCTAATTAAATCCCACTTGCTCTTATTTGTCTGATTAAAGAGGGTTGGTTGTAGTCCCAAAGGTCCAGTGAGGCACAATTGGACTCCAGCTAAAGGTGAACTCCTATCTGCATTTTCCTCCTCTGCAGTGAACCTGTACATCACTGCTCCATAACACATCCTGTTTCTTGATGAGAGGATGAAGGGTTGCAGCCTTGCGGACGCCCTCTCTGTACAACATCATCCCTCTCTCTCTCTCTGCCTACCTCTACCTTCCCACCTCTCCCTCCTTCTCCTAACATGTTCCGGTTCTTCTCCCTCTTTGTCTGCTGTCTCGATGCTCCCTCCTTCCCATCATCTAAGCACCTCCCTCCTGCGTCTCATAGGCTGGAGGCAGCAAAGGTTCCTCCTCCTCTGCTCCTCTCATGCCTTCTTCCTCTCCTCCCTGTGCTTGTTCTACTTTGTTAATAATTCCACATCAATATCCCTGACCTTGTTTTATACCTGCTTTAGTTTGTGTTTTCCACAGCACACCTGTCCAAGACTGCATCACATGAAGGGAAAACTCAGTCCAAATAGGTTTGTTGGCGTATCGCCTGCTGCACCGTTGCTAAGCACATTGGGAAATAATAAAAAGCAGAGCTCTTGAGCAGAATGAAGAAAAGGGGATGAATAGTTCCTCCTTTTTTTTTCTCTGCTCCTTCAGTTCCCCTCTTTTTAAAATGCTTTCCTCATTCTGCTTTTTATAAAATAACTACTTCGTGCAACAAGCCTTCGCCAGTTTCCTTTTCAGTTGTTTCACTTCAGTTAACAGCAAAATCAGTCATCCTCTGAGAATATATTGATCTTAAGTGTTGTGTCTCCATCTGCAGCCACCTGTTCTTCTTCTCTCCCAGCAAACCGACTGGCTAATTGTGGATGAGGGACTGAGTGGCTTGATGTTTTATATCATTAATGCATTAAAATCTTTCACCTTAGATTTCTTTTTTGTTTGTTGTTGTACTTATAGTTTTTGTTGAACTGCATGTCATGATTTGGGATCCTTTCAGTCTTTCTTTTTGTTTTTTATTGTGAACTTTAATTATTATTTAGAAAATCTTTACAGTTTGGTGTTTTTCTTAGGGTTAACATTTTACTTAAAGAATTTCCTGTTCTGGTTTTGCCTTAAGCCTCACATTAGTTTTTGGTTCGGGTAATTGTTATTCCGTTTTTTCTTGTTGACACTAGTTCGATGTTTTCTCTTGTCCTCTGGCTCCTTCTTTAGTCACTTTGTATCTAACTGACCTTAGTTTAGCTTCTTTAGTGTCTCTTTTTTTTCCAGTAGTTTCCCCACCGAGCAAAATTTGGTTGAAAATAAACTAATAAGAGGACATGATTTACATCCAATTGACGTAGAAAAGTGAAAGGTGAAAAACTGTATTTTTCAGATTGTTGAAAAGATGTTGAAAACTGGGTTTGCAACGTCTTTTCAATTCAATTCAATTCAATTCAGTTTATTTCTATAGCGGCAATTCACAACACAAGTCATCTCAAGGCCCTTTCCAGTTCACCAGATCATCCAGTTAGATTGATTAAAAGTTTCTATCCAAGAAAAAAACAGTCGATTGCATCGACTTATTGACTCGAAGGCAATACCTCACACTAAGCATGCTTGTAGCGACAGTGGAGAGGAAAAACTCCCTTTAACAGCTAGAAACCTCCAGCAGAACCAGGCTCAGTGTGAGCGGCCACCTTCCGAAGCTGTCTATTTTCAAAGTCTATTATTGGACTAAAGTGAGACAAATCAAACCGAGCAAACAGCACAATTCTCAACAACTATTTCTGGACTAAATCATGACTATGACAGACCGATCAAATTTAGGCAAAAAACCAACGTCAAAACGACGTCTGGTTTATTGGGGTGTTTGCTCTCTCATGATTTTGTTTCTGGGCAAACAGTCCAGTCTCAATCACCTGCTGTCAGTCTGGTTTGCCACTAAACATCAAAGTCAGTTTACCATCTGTACTTATCTGTATTTGTTCAAATATATATTCAACGTATTAGCTAAGAAAAAAGTTCTCATTTTAATTTAGATCATGTAGAATGAGGAGACAAATCAATTTAGAGAAGTCATAAATAATGCATGAATTTGGAAGTAAAGCCAGTGGTCAGTTCTGTCATGCAGGGAGAGAGGTGGCCATGTGGTTACAGCATAGAGCTTGAAATCCTGAGGTTCTGAGGTCAAGCCCCACTCCCACAGACTGCCACTCTGAGTCCCTGAGCATAGCTTAAAGGAGGTAACTACGTGAAGGGGGGGTGTTGGCCTATTTGGATAGACACAGTGTGCTTGTGCTCTGAAAAAGTTGCAAGTACCTGGTTCGTATCCCACTACCTCCACTCTGGGTTCCTGAGCAAGACTCTTAAGGGATGGTTATATTCCTGCAGGAGTGTGTCGCAGTTAGCTTGTCGCAGGTGTGGCGCAGATATTTTTGATTTATGCCCAGTTTCGCAAGAGGGACAGTCACGAACTAGCTAGGATTGTGGGTGTCCGTGTTTCGGTTTGCTTGTATGCCATCTACAACCCCTCATCCAATGCTGGTTGACACACAGTTCACCTGTGAGTTTTCCCGAAACACTGGCCGTGGCGCTGCCTGTTTTGGCTTCAGGTGCAAACCAACAGACCGTTGCAGAGCGTCATGCAACAAACTAGCATCATGCACGGTGTCTGAGATAGTGTCCGAGGTGTGCCAGGCGTTATGGACGGCACTACAGTCAGAGTTTCTGACATTAGGTACCAAACGGGACATACGCAGAGTGAGGAGCGGATGTAGAATTGACCAATCAGAGGCCTCCTTTCTCTCCTCCCTGCAACACTATCTGTGGCACTGTCTGCAGTCACCTACAATTTCGGGGATGTGCACCAGAGTATCTGCAGAAGGGAGGGCGCATCTGCCTTAACTGCGAATCACACGCAGACGACCTGGTTTCTTAGTATAAACCAGGCTTGAACCCCCGATTTCTCCCCCGGCACCGCACAACGGCAACCCTACTACTCTCCAACGGGATGGGTTAAATGCAGAGATAATTCGGCGCTGGCTAGCTCGAGTGGTAAGTCACCCTTCCTGCAAACAGGAAGCCTGGGTTTGTATCCCAGCCAGGGTAATGTGGCAAGATCCTTAATGCTAATGGGTGCTTTGGGGAGTGACAGACTAGTGGTTGGGGCATTGAGCTTGGAAATCTGAGTTCAAGCCCCACTCCCATGGACTGCCACTCTCAGTCCCTGAGCAAGACCCTTAACTTGCCACATGATGACGGCCCACTACTCACCATGGGGATGGGTTAAATGCAGAGAGTTCATTTCATTGCTCTGGACGTGTAATGACAATAAAATGTTGGAGCTAATTTATATTTGCTCCATTATTACATTTGATTTACAAGATTATTAAAGAAGAGATGTATGAATTTAGACTCTTTGTGTAATATGTTGATTTTGTTAAGTAAAATCGACAACGTTGATGAACATTTTGCTTTCTTCATCCCTCATTCAACAGCTTTTCCATTAATGTTTTCTGCATTGATTTTCTCACTTTTCTAATGAGCCCCTGCTGAAAGGTTTTCTCTGGATCCTTTGAATAAAGTTGTCCATAGGAAAAAACAAACAAACAAAAAAAACAACTTTTTATGGTAAACACTGCAAAAATGATCTCAAAATGAATAAAAATGTCTTAAATTAAGAGTATTTACCCTTAATTTCAGCAGGTAAATAAGATGATTTGCCAAAGGAATTAGTATTTTTACTCTTAAAATAAGGTATCTAGATAAAACGCACTTGAAATAAGACAATGCAATTGTCTTTCTTATGTTAATTGTAAATTGTCTTGTTCCATTGGCAAAGTGTCTCACTTAAATCCTCAATTCAAGAAACAATGCACTTATTTTAAGAAGAAATGGCTTATTTAGATTTCATTTTTTTGCAGTGAAGTAAGCGCTTGTCTTAGAGGTCATTTCTCAGCACTGATAGAAACTTTTTAGAAACACAAGGACACAGACATTTAGCTATATAAACAAAATGGAAAGCTGGCACAGCACAATTGCTCGGTGATTCATGCTACGCATCTGGTACAGCTTGTCTGGGTGAAAGTCCACAGCCGGGATAATAAAAAGGTGAACGTTGCCGGCGAGCTGAAATTAGAGTGTCCCACACTGTAAGAGCAAAGGATGAAAAATGGATCAATCAGCATGAGAAACAAAGAACAGATGAGGAGATGGAAAGCTTCATTGGTCGACTAAAAACAGTCTGGGAGCAGATAAAGATGAGAAAATGGCAGCAATATGAGGAGCAATGAAATTAAAACCCTCCGTCTGCCTTGTTTGGTTTATTACAAACTTTGTGGTAATAAAAAAGCTGCCAGAAGGACCCCTAAGAGGACGTATCCTCCTGACACACAGGTGCAAAGGTTTAAAGGATCTTTCTTTATTTGCTTTAAGGATCAGATGGGTGACTCCCTCCCTTAGAGTCACCTGAGGATTTTCCCAAGTCCCGTGTGGCGAATAAACAAACAGGTTCACATCTCAGCTGGACCATCGATAATCCACAGGAGACAGAACATGTACACGTGTGTCTCTGCACACACAAACACCCAAACGCTCCACCGGGGTCTAACTGTGCGTCATTAAGGGGGGATCATGGTTGACACCTGTATCTAGCTACCTGGAAAACACACAGATGGTCGGTTGAGTTTCACTGCATGAACTGTTCATTACCGCCAAACTATGTGAAGAGAGCAGATGTATGATGCAGATGATGAAACTTGTCTCTTAATAAATCTTTCTTCTATTTGCATGTGTTCCCTGTTTGGTACCAGGTTATGAAATCTGGAAAAAAAAACATTTTTAACAAAAAAAACGTGTTTTTTTTAAATAAATTTTCCTTTTGTGTTTATTTATTTAAAAAAAGGATATTTTTTGATGTTGTGGAACGCTCTGAGAGGCTCTCTTTCAGAAAGATTTTAGATCAGCTGGGATATTTTACTATAAAAGTTTCTGTTTGTGACCAACTTGTTATTCAGTTTTATTTTTTAATACTTAGCAAAAGAAACAAACAATATTGCCAAACAATCAAATCAGACATTTTCATCAATTAATCAAATGAATGCTGCACTTTCAGTTAAATTCAGTGTCTCCCTAAATTGGTTGCACCACTCGTTACGCAATTAATGAATAACTTATCCAGTCAATGCATTTATTTTCCTGCAGAATAATTATAAATACGATCCCATGGTCCCTTTAGACCGGTTCTGAACCTCTCACTTGCAGTATTTGTCTGAATAAAGATGATTTACAATAAAAACAGTGAGCAGGTGATGAAAAAAGTGTCGAGTACCATTGATAACCACATTTCCAGGGACTAGACTAACTTTTCGAAAGCCTGGTTTCAAACATTTTTATTAACTTATCATCGTAATGTTTATCAGCATCGGCTAATATTAGATTTCTAGGTAGAGATACAAGTTCAACTCCTCCAGGCAAGTAGGTGGCGCCAGCTGTCATCCTGTACTTTTTCCAGCTGCTTGCCAGGGCCAACAATGCTTATGCTTAGCCTGTTTTTTTTTCTTAAATCTAGGAATGTGAACCAAAAAGAAAACCGTTCCTCAGCTTAATATGGAGCTACTAGAATCTCGCAAACCTGATCTCCACCTCACATTACTTCAATGTATTATTCCCACTGGTTAATACCCATGCCCTTGGGAGCAGTGGGCTGCAATTGTGTGGCACCCAGGGAGCAGTGTGGGGTTAAGGTGACTGTTGGGCTTGAACTCACAACCAATGGGATCCAAACCAACGCCCTAACCACTAGGCCACCACTCCTCTAACGAAGAGAAACTGAAGTAAAAATGTCAGTGGTGAGGATGTTTATCAAGGATTTAGAACCAGATAGCTAAACTGCTATTTGCAACAACAGCACAGCACACCAGAATATAAATTACTTCGGGCCTGATTGTCAGAAGGTTTACGTGCCTTAAAACAGGAGCAAACATGTTTGTATGACCGGAGCAGATTTTTAGAAAAGGTGCAAAATAATTTGCGTTTGCAGTGCAACAGACTGCATGTGCTAACTTCTGTTTTTTTGTTTTTTTTCATGTGAACCTTCATTAATATCCAGATTTGTTCTTCTATTGATTTACTCATACTCGTCGTCTCCCGCTTTATCTGGAACCGGGTCGCGGGGGCAGCAGACTAAGGCCCCGTCCACACGAAGTCAAAACGAACACGAAACGCTAATATTTTCCAGAACGTATGTTGTAAAGACGGAGACGTAAAATAAATGTGATCGTCCACACGAATACATGGAAACGCTGCAAAATGTATGCCAGGCCTGCAAGTGGCGCTGTCGTGCCAAAGCAAAAATAGGCGACGAAATGTTGGGCATGCGCACTAATATTTATACATGTTTGCCCTGTCCATTGTCCATGGACAGGGCAAACAGGTCCATTTTCGTGGTTCAGTCAAATTCAGGTGCTGAACTATGTGGTCGATATTGCTCTGTTCTTCCTGGAGATATTCCAGAAGAAGAAGATTCTGTTGTAAGCCCGACAGCAGGGTGAGTAGCATGAGCAGCAACCATTCAACACAGTACGGCGCCATTGTTGTTGTTATACTGTGTCGCGCATGCGTGTTTAGAGGCGACGCTATGACGCATGCGTGTAAAAAAAAAAATGCGGTTAGAGCTTAAAGATGGAAACGCGAAAACGGCGTTTCAGAATCTTCCCACTCTGAAGGCTGAATAAAAAAAAGATTGTTTACAGACCCCCGAAACGCCGGCTTCGTATGGATGAGAGGCTGGTTTGGTGAAAAATTTGTGCGTTTAGGCCAGGGTTCGGCTTCGTGTGGACGGGGCCTAAGCAGAGACTCCCAGACTTCCCTCTCTGCTGACACCTCCCCCAGCACTGTTGGGGGAAGCCCTAGGCGCTCCCAGGCCAGTCGAGAGACATAGTCTCTCCAGCGTGTCCTGGGTCGTCCCCTGGGCCTCCTCCCGGTGGGACTTGCCTGGAACACCTCCCGAGGGAGGCGTCCAGGGGGCATCCGAAGAAGATGTCCGAGCCACCTCCACTGACTCCTCTCGATGTGGAGGAGAACCGGCTCTACACTGAGCCTCTCCCGAATGACCGAGCTCCTCACCCTATCTCTAAGGGAGAGCCCAGCCACCCTGCGGAGAAAGCTCATTTCAGCCGCTTGTATCCGGGATCTCGTTCTTTCGGTCATGATCCAGATTTCATGACCATAGGTGAGGTTAGGAACGTAGACCGACCGGTAAATTGAGAGCTTTGCCTTCCTTGCCCTCCGCATTATTGCAGCAGCCGCACCGATCCGTCTATCGATCTCCCGCGCCATTCTTCCCTCACTCGTGAATAGGACCCCAAGATACTTGAACTGGCTCTATTGATTTAATAAAACATAATTATGCAGCAAGCATGCAATCAGGAGTCCAAGACTCATGTTTTATATATTATTGTTGATTTATTTTCTTTTTTTTAGTGTTTTCAGTTTTAATTCTGTTTGTACAGTAGCACTTGGAGACATTCAGTGCTTTATTAATATTACTTAGTATTATCATTTTTCTGCCACTGACCTAAGCTCACAATGAGACTGATGTGCAGCATTTAAAATCACGCATCCTCGCTCAAAACATGTCCACTAAACTGTGCTCCACCACCTACAGTATGTTATCTTGCTTCAGTCCTTTTCTTTGTGTGCTTGAAGTTTCTGCATGCTGGCTGTGCTGTTTGTTTGCGATCAATTTCCCTCCGTGTTGGATGTGTTGTTTGTCACATAATCACACATTTCAGCTGTGCTGTTTCGGTGTCAATCGTCTATTGGCCGAAAATTGAAAATGCACCTATCGATAATTTTCATGCAAAAATAAAAATTTTGGTTGCATCCCCAAGTAGAACCGAATCTTTCTTTTACCGTCACTCTCCCACTGCAAGGTTTAAAAATTTATTGATAAAGTTTATAGTTAGGGAGACTTAGGCTATCCCGAGCTATCAGTATAGTTATGCTTCTATAGGCTTAGGCTGCTGGAAGACATAGAGACCAATTTCTATCCTCCAGTTCTGCATTATTAGATTAGATTAGTAGCTTCTTCTGGCCCAATGCTCTTTTTAGCTGTGACACCATCATGAATAAAGGAATCAGCTGGAATCCTTATAGATGATTAAGTTGGGCCCGTTTCTCAGTATATAGTCCAGTTTCTCTCCTAGACTTAACTACTGGCTCAGGTTTTACTGTAACTATCTGTATGTGCTCTCTTTCATTCTTTTTGAGCAAGTTCCCCGTTACCTTTTCTGACATAGATAGTATTTATAGATCAGTGCTTCTGTGTTTCATATTTTTAACTTGGGCCTAATGCTCATCCAGGATTAGTAAATCCTGCAAAGTTAATGACTCCATGGAATCGACTCGGTTTACTTATTGAAAACCTTTAACGTCTGCCTTTAGAAAAACATTTAATAGTCTCTTAGAGAATGGTTCCTTCTGGCTTACGTATGTGCTTCATGTACAACTCTGTTAACTACTCAAAAATGCCCGTTGCCAGATAGAAAATGACTGTTTATAAATTTTTTCGCTCATTTAGAACATCTGTGTATCATTTCTGTTAATTAAATGGATTTACTAAGTTTATTAGAACATTGAAATATTTCAATTTTGTTTAGAAAGTAAAACTTCTATTATTTTCTCAGACTTAATTTATAATGACATGTTGATGCAAAAGGTGGTTGAATGTTATATATTTCAGTCATTAACGTTTCAAACCATGGTTACAGATTTACCCTTTGGGCCTGTTTCGTTTCACTGCCAACGCTTTCTTCCACAAACATACTGTACATACATGTGTGTCTCCAACTGGTGCCAAGCAGCCCGTCCTGACTCTTCACAGCTACTAAAGTGTCTCACCAACAAACAGATGCCGATATGACAACGTCAAAACTGCTTCTAGCATATTCAGCAACAAGATACATGCATACGTACTGCTGAATGTCATTTCGTATCTAGAAAATTCTTTAACAAATAAAGCTGTTTAAATTCTCTTAAGGTTCTCATTTAATATACTTTTAAGGGCACAGAAACAAAACTGCAAACAGTGACATGTTGGAGCTACAGACCTGCTGCAGAAATGTCTAAAATGACCTTCACAGCAGCTGGTACCCCACCCCCTACACACACACACTGATAGACAATCGTGAAATTCCAGTTTGATCCACGCACTAAAGAGACGGGTGTTTGAGGGTGTGTCTCAGCTGATCGCTTACTGCAGATGCTTATTTCAGCATGCTCAGCTCCAAGATGAAATACAGTAGTCATTCAAAATATCCCACTTTTCTTGTTGGGTCCTTGGCTGGTCCCCTACAATTCCTTTTTAAACATCAATATTTGAACTAAAATATTCTGTCATGATTTCTAGACATTAAAGGTGCAATAGGAGATCATTTCTGACGCATTTTGTACCATTTGGCTTAAAGATCTCCCCACAGCCGCTTAGCAAGAGGTGAAATAGAAGGTCTGGAAGTGAAACTAAAATAAATGGCCCCCGCTACAGAGAGAAATCAATGAATAACCTCACCCAATCACAAAATACAGTCCATTGTACATGATTGGTTGTCTGCTTGTCCCTCCCTCTGTGCACGTACCCTGACACCTGAACGAATCGACTCCCCAATGCTTGTGCAGGACGCCATTGCAGGAAGCTAGCTACTGTAATGCTACGTTCACACCTAAAGCAGAAAGAGCAGCAAAAATGCGCCTGCTGCTTCATTATTGATGCTTGTTTAAGTTTAGTTGTGATGCAACTAAAGCATCTTTGCTGAAGCATCTTTGCTAGGGTGACCAGATGGGTGTATCTGAAAAGGAGGACACTTTTTGGGGGGTATGGGGATTTGGGGGTGCGTCGACTGCTGAGCCGTTGACGGGACCGGACCTCAGCAGAGAGCCATGAGCCGCCCATCCTCAGCCAGAGAAGGGTGGCTGGGGACCAGTGAGGCAGGCAGGGGGAAGCATGGCGACGCAAGTGTCCAGGCTACCATCACCGGGTCAGGTTTGGTCGCTCCCTCCCCCGCTGGCTCCCTGTTTTGATTACGTGCTGCACTGTAGTCGACCAAAATCCCGGACGATTTTGAAATTCCCCCGGACATTTTTTTAGGTCTGAAATGTAGGACATCTCCGGCAAAAAGAGGACATCTAGTCACGCTATCTTTGCTGCTCTTGCTGCTCGGTGAAAGAAGTGGATCTTATGCATGTTGGGGGTAGCTACCCTATCCTTTCTTTGCCTGGAACAATGGCAGCTATATTTGCTTTGATCAGTGGGTAACTTTGGGAAGGGGCGAATATACTGGTTAGCTGGTTAGCCTATGTAGTTGATAGACGGGCCAAATAAACCAATCAGATCAACGAAGCATATGACGTACTAACAGAGCAACGACAAAGAGGAGCCAATTGATAGATCAAACTCTTGCCGAAACCAGTCGGGAGAAGAGCAAAAACATCTTTTCCTCTGAGAAAAGCCTCCAGAGCAGTGTTTTGCTCTTCTTTCAGTGAAGAAATACTCTGTAATTCCGATAAAACTTGCTCAACAGCCACGCTAACGCTAGTTTCATCGGCTGAAGCCGCCATGTTCTTTAGACTGAACTGTCGCGCTTCTCGTTGCGTCACACCTCAACCCGCCTCAAAGCCAACGCTGATTGGACGTTCGTTTGGTGAACGGCTGCAAATTTTCTTTAACGGAGAGTCTCCAGACTGATCTGCGAGTGAAACCTTGAAAGCTCGCGAGATCAGGATGGTCTCACGAGGCTAACAATTATGTTTTTTCTATATGGTGATGATTTTGCATTGCTTGAACTGGTTTCTACATCATCAGATTATTGAAGCAGTTTGTCTTTGATATATTCATCCAAACAGGCTGCAGATATTTTGTCCTCCAGAGGTTTTTACAGCTTAATTAAACATAGTGATCCTTTTATGGGGACTATTAGGTTCAATAAAAGTAACGTTATTTTAAGTGTGGCTGTCATTGATTATTAATACATCAGTGACCGATCGACGTTAAGAGCTGGATCAACCTCCTTTGAGACAAATATTTTCCTTGTGGTTAATGATTCATAACTCTGCTTGAATTATAAACCAAGTTATTGACATTTACTGATGGTGAAGACAACTTTGATTTTAACAACAGGTCCAAAACATCCAAGCAGAAAGATAAACTGCTAATAACACCTGGTGATTGAGAAAACAGTCAGTTATAACCGTTAAACTAATGATCATTACTTGGTTTTACTGTTGATTTGAATGACATATTATTCAAATTCTGTGGAAATAATGTCACTAATCAATTAGTAGGTGTGTGCAAAGGTTTAGCAGCATTGCAAGTAAAGATCCAGTTTTTATTCATTTGTTTTGTCTCACTAAATCATTCTAAGTCTTTTTGGGGACTTGTTTGGTCCATTTAATTAAACAGGCTAGCTTTTATCACACTTTCACTGGTGAGAACCAGACACATGACACTAAACCAAAGCTTTACAGAATTGGCCAGAACATGTTATTTTCTGATTATGTGCCAGTCAATGATAATAACAATAGGTAGGTAAAACAATTGTGAATTAAACAAAACAGGGTAATAGTTTACAACCTGGTGTAAATGGTGTTTTAAGATCAAGATGGTTTAAAAGGTTTATACAGGTCAGTAAGCCTGATGCATAAAGAAACAAGGTTGTATAGGGCTTTGAAGTTAAGGAGCAGGATTTTAAAATCAATACAGATTCTAACATTACGTCAGTTAAGCAAGCCATGACAGACAGAGTGTTTCTAAACGTTTCTGTCCACATAATCATTAAATTCGCAGCATTTAGGTGGCACATGGCAACATGGTGTGATTGTAAATAATGAAAAGCCTTGTTTTTGACAAGTTGGCTTTGTGGTTAATCTGTATGATGGCCAACGGGTGCAAATGCAATGCACATGCAGATACAACAAGTATTCAAATGACAGAAAATGTTAGCTAAAACATTTAGCAACACTCACACAAAAGGAAAAGTGCTGTTAAGCAGGAAACAGCTATATAAATATGTACATAATAAATATGAGAATAATATAATACATAATATAATAATACTATAATATAATATATATAATAAAATTATAATCTAATATATATATGATTATAAAAGCTATCTGCTTTTTAAACGAAATGTCTTTCTGTATACACTGCTGTATACAGAAAGACAAAATAAATCTGTCTCTCTATCAGAGAAAATTGAGAGCAGAAAAGTGCAAACATGCTGCAGACATGAAAATGCAAAGAGAAAATAATGCGAGTAAATGAAAAGTTAAGAAAAAAAAATATGATTATTAACACATATGGGACCAAACTATAGGGTTCACCTCAAATAAATGTCTACGGACCAGACTGTCAGAAGAAACATTAATTGGATACAAGGACAGAGGAAAGAGAGAAATAATATATATATATATATTTTTTTTTATGTTCCCTGTCAGCGTTCCCTCTGTGCTTTTATTAAAGGTCTGGCCCCATCGTCTCACATTGCAGGTCTGGAAGGCTTTTGTTATTCTACCCTAGCTTACAGCTTTTCTTAGCTTGCACTTGTTTTTGCCATTACAGCATTTTCCCTTTGCATCTGCTCTCTGTGTTTACAGACATTGCAGCCATTCAAAATGGCCCTCCCCAGTCAAACGCCGGTAGAATGGCAGCCAACTTCCCTACGACCAGAGGTGGAAAGAGTACTAAAAAAAAATTGTAATTGAGTAAAAGTATCTTTACTTTGCCTAAATTTTACTCAGAGTAAAAGTAAATTACGCATCTCAAAATTTACTCAAGTAAAAGTACAAAATTACTTCATTTAAAATGTAATTTAAGTAAAAGTTACTTAGTTACTTTGAGTTATTTAATGCAAAAAAGGATGAGTCATGAATCGAATTGAGCACAAGGTGTTTTAATCGATTTCAAGGCGTATTTCAGTGACATCCACTCTATCAAAAGATCAGCTAGGCTAAAGAACATACTTCCTCACAGCAGGACAGTCACAACCTGAACCATAAAGTGCAAACAATTTTCAATCCTACTGTCCAACAGACAACACCATGATAGGAATAAATTTAAACTACATTTTAAAGTTTTCAAAATGCACACAAAATGAAATGCCCAAAAGATACCAGAAATCAAACTAAAACGCAACAGGATGCCACTGTTATTAACAAGCTCCTCATTTAATGATTTTAACTGACACTTGTTTTACTTTAATGGTGATTTTTAACTGACACTTGTTTTTACATCAATTGCTTATATGTTTGAATTGTGTAAATAAAGTGCTGTTAAAAGTCAAAAGTCTTCTTCTATTTTTTATTGGCGATTATGTGTCGGTTCCGTAACATAAGGGTTTAAATTTCCGGCCGTATTTAATTTTTTCACCATCGGTATTTTATTTATTTTTTTTACTGAGTAACGTGAGGGGGTTTTAAATGTAACAAAGTAAAACTACTTAGGTTAAAATTTACTCGAGTAAAAGTAAAAATTACATATTTCAAAAACTACTCAGAAAATTAGCAATTCTTCATAAAAAAGTACTCAATGACAGTAACGTGAGTAAATGTTATTTGTTACTTTCCACCCCTGCCTACGACTTCCAGCAAAATCCCCTCCAGCTTCCAGCCACTGGCCTTCTCCTGGACGAACATTTTTATTTACTGCGACTCCACCGTTTCACTGAACTACAGGGTCTAACCAGGAGATGGTGCTTCTCTTTAGATCTTAATGTCAACAAATCATGACAAAAAATATTTTAGAACAAAGAATGATGTTTAAAAAGGAATTGTAGGGGACTAGCCAAGGACCTATCAAAGAAAGTGGGAAAATTTTCAATGGCTACCACTGTACGTGTTAGCATAATTTTTTCTATTTGCAGCCTGTTCTCCATTTTCTGTGATTGCCGCTTTTATCTTAGGCAGTGTTTTTTTCTTTGCATGTCTTTTTTTGTGTTAGTTTACCTTTGTTTTTGAGGTACTTTTTATATTTGCACCCTATTTTCACCCTTGGGATGCAATAAATCAGGATAACTTAAAGCTACAGTGTGTAATTTTCAGCGACATCTAACGTCCAGACTGCAGACCGCAGCAACATGAACATCTCCCCCCCACCGCTTCTCCCCCCCAACAGTACGGCGAGCGTTACGGCACAAAATGTCTTCCACGACGTCGGAATCACCTACCTTCTCAAGTGATGAGGTTTGTTTACATAGATAATTTTACAGATAGTATTTCATTAGTCTGTGTAGGGTATAGATTTCATGTAGACTTTAGATAATAAATATACCCGTTATTTTTTCTACGTCGTTGTGACATTTTGGTGAGCTGCTTTGCATGGTGATATAAACAGACGAAGGAATTGTAGTCATTAGTTTAACAGCGAGATTGTGTTCGCTAGAAGAATATATATTCCCCGTTTACAGAGTCCAAGTCTTGTTTGTGGCACGGGGGTTACAACGCGAGGAAGAGGGAAAGGAAGAGGGCGAGGGCGTGCAGCTAGGGCCAGGCGAGAGAGGGGTGCCAGCGGGGTGACTAGAGCAGAGGAGGAAAGGCTTGAAGATCTCCAAAGGAGCCGGAGAGAATTAACCGAGGTATATATCCAGAAAATTATTTTACAGAAAATTACTGAATCATTACCTGTGAAACGTCAGGGACGTTGCTGAATAAGTATACTGGAGAGTAACAGCATCATCACGCAGCATGTTATTGTTTTAGACAGGTCTGAGCATCCTGTACTCCAAAAACTGCAGTGATATTAGACAATTGTGTGTGTAGGATTAATTACCTGTCCAAGAGAAAACTGGCAACTTGAGCGTCACTTTGAAAACCTTTTTCCTCCATCAGTGACTTCCATCGTGTAAATGCCGTGCCAATGTTGATCCGTGTTTTTTGCCGTTTCTTCTCACGCTTGCGTTTATTCTCGTCGTGTTTCCGCTTCTTAGATGACGGGGGTTCGGTGTCCGCCGCTTTTCGTTGTGATACAGAGTAGGCATGATCCTCCATTCGTCTGATGTTTGGCCACACAGTGCCAAACAGTTTGCAAAGTCACTCACGCCTGCCGCCTTGTTCACCTTTCTTGTTACTGAGGCGCAGTATACCTGCTTCTTCTTCTTCTTTGGTTTCAGGCAGACTAAACGCTTCTCAGGCATAATACTGCCATCTACTGTTCAGTACCGTCTCAGTTAATCTCTCTCAACTTGCCGTAGTTATTTTCGAGCGTAATGGGAGATCTCGCAATCGCTAGTTTGTTGCCTCTGCGCTTGCCGTAGCGCAAAGATGTCTGCCCCCATGGCTGCGAGACCCGCTCCTATGTAATTATAAATAACGAATTCTAAGGCAACGCAAATATTATGGTTAAAAGGCTGAGCTCGTAGGTGATGATAAATAACATAGTTATGTATAATATATTAAATTTCTGACTTTATATCCCTGTAATTATTACACACTGTAGCTTTAAACCAGTTTAAATCATCATCAGACTCTATATTTACACACATCTTCTTATGATTGACAGAAATACATATAGTTTTATGGATTTCAAGTATATTAGATATCCTGGTAACGTAAAATATGGTCAGAGACCAAATCTGCTTTGTCCTTCATAAAAGGATGATCAATCGTGGCGAAAATTCTGTTCTTTTTACTTTCTGACAGATTTTAGCTGCACAGGTTTGAAATAAACTCATCACTGTTACGCCTATGAAGTACAGAGGGAGGCACTATATAGGGTAACATATTTCCCAGACTATAAGCTGAAACTCTTTCCCCATGCTTTGAACAGTGTGGCTGATACTCAGTGATCACAATTATTAGGCCCGAGCAGCAAAGCGCTGCGAAGGCCTATTGTATTTCAAAAGTTTCTTATTATTATTCTTGTAGCACTTTGAAAGCATTTTACGGGGACTTTGCATATTCAAAAACTCACGAAAACGTGGCAGAAAATTGTCCCCCGCGTGAAATAGCCGGTCGATAATGGAATCCAAAATGGCCGACCCCAAATTACGCCACAGCGCCCCCTAACGTGAGTTGGGGGAAACTAAGTCACAGAGATTTGAAATTTGGCACACAGGTAGATCTCCTCATATCATGAAAAAAAGTCTCCTGGAGGTATGCCCTAAAACCCACAGGAAGTCGGCCATTTTGGGTCAAAGTGCGATTTTTGGCCATTTTTAATTTTTTTTTTTTTTTTTTTTTACTGATTAACGTATTAGTTTTAGGGATAAATAATGATCCATTGATCATTCCTTGCTGACCGGACTTTTCCTTTAAAGAAAAAAAAATGGAGTTATTGCTCTTAAAGATGGACCCACATACTGTTTGACAATCAAGAATACACAATGATCGTACACTATAGTATACAGAAAGGCTGGATTTCACGATTGTTTTAAGGCTACTTTCTGCACACAGACATTTCCAGATATGCTGGGAATTAAAGACAATGTTTCATAACCGATAAGAGTCATCCAGAAAAATAAGCGAAAATGATTTCAAATTTTTTACTGATTGATTCTAAATTCATTAGGGCTGTCAGTTTTAAAGCGTTATTAACGCGTTATCTGCTTTAGACTATAACGCCAACATTTTTTTAACGCACATTAATCGCGCATCAAAACAAACGCACCGTGCGCTTTTGTTCTTTATTTTTCCGCTGCGCTCGCTGTACTGTTTGTTTTACCCTCAGCGCTTTCCGTAGCTTCAGGAACGCTAAGTTTTGGGAGAGACCGCAGCATTTTTGCTTTGAATGAACAAAAATGGCCAGCAGACAAGGTATCCTGAATGATAAGCTTCATTTTAAAGTTATCCCAGAAGGCTGTCTTGACAAAACCTGAGTCCTATGTCTATGTTGTCCAGAAGAAACGAGCGTCTCACTGGCTTAGTGCCAACAAGACAAAGAAATAAATTAAGTCATGTGGAATGCGCTGCTGCTGCACTTCCTGTTCAGACCAAAGGAATATTAAAGCATTTTGAAAATGTTCTACATGTAAAATGTTATGTTGTTGAGATGACTGCAAAGCCCAGTTATTGTAAATTCGTTTGATTTATTTATTATTTTGTGAGTAACTTCATTTTATTTGAATTAAGTCTGAATTTCATAACGGAATGTGCACTTTATTTTAACAGTACATCTTTATTTTTGTCCTATGTTTGAGAAAAAACTTAATTTTATGGAGTTATTTGAAGTACTGTTTACTGTTCTGTAGTTTTGTAATTTTTTTTTTACAAATTCTGAATAATATTTGTCCGGAATCTTATTCTAGTTTTTTAAAAGTGCTTTAAAAAAAAAAATAATTAAAAAAACTTATTGTATAAGCAAGTTTTTTTTACATTATTGCACATTTGCATTTTTTAAAATGCCAAAATAAATAAAATAAAAAGATAAAATATGCGATTAATTTGCGATTAATCTTGAGTTAACTGTTGATATTATGCGATTAATCGCGATTAAAATTTTTAATAGTTTGACAGCACTAAAATTCATTAAATCACCGCAAACCTTTTAGTTTTAGTCATAAATAATCATCCATTGATTATTGCTGACCAGACTTTTCCTTTAAGACTGTGGGTATTACTATTGTTTTATAGTTTATGGGGACATCCTAATCCGATTAAGAAATGTAATTCTAAATCTGACCATCATGCTGAGAAACGATGTTTGCTCTGAGGATCTTTTCCTTCTTTATCTCGTCATCTTTGACGTCGCAGCGTTTGCCGGTGAGGTCATGTTTAGATAGCAAGAACAAGCATGACCTGACGGAAAAGGTGAGCAAGTTGTTCAGTCTTGATGAACTCGCTGGGAGTGTTTGCTTTTTCAGTTTTTGCCCTTTGCCATGAAAGGGAGATGTTGAGAGAGAGAAAAGAGTTTACGCAAACAGAAGCAAATAAATGAGCTAATGGCATGAGCTGCACAATGATGGAGAACCTCTTTATGTTGGTCCTCACAGGCTTGCATCAGTTTCCCTCTCCAGGTCTTTGTAACAGCAATGTTTCTACACATAATGCTCTTGTCTCTTTGTCATCCTCATTCTCCTGCTTTCTTTCACGTCGGTGTAATTTTCCACTGACTTCATTTATGTGAGATTTTCCCCCCCTAAGTCCTTCCTTCTCAAAGCCACCATCTCTCAGGCCCCTGTTCCTCTTACCAGCAGCGTTGTGTTGTTAGAAAATTATAAAATAAAAAGCATAACCATTTCTGTAAGGAATAAACCACAGAGGTCGTGTTTCTCCATCTGAACTGTGGATATAATCATGACTAATGGAGATGTTTAAATGCAGACTGTGCTGTCATTACAGACTGGAAATCAAAATGTGATCATCCTAGCTGAATGTGTTACTGCGAATAATGTTTTATTTAGCTCATCAGTAATCCGTAGCTGATTGCCTCCACCGTTTATTTCAGCTTCTCATGCACACTACCTTTTTTTTGGTGTTACTTTGTCGCTCTCAGTCGCTAATCATCTTGTTGCCGTCTTTTGTATCTCTCTCCGTCATATGCCAGCTGAATTTAGTGTCTCAATCAGAACTAACTTCCCTAAAAACAAAGGGACAAGCATTGCTGGGACAAATCTGTGGTAAAGGTCGTAAAATGATTTAAAATGAAGACAGAACAGTGGTGCATAAAAAAGTTGACTGATTTATACACCTGTAGAGTTCCTGTTAATGTTCCACTCCAACATGATATACTGCTTAAGGGTGTTTTGTGCAATAAGGTTAATGGTGTCCTCTTGTAGCTCCTCATTCGG
This sequence comes from Cyprinodon tularosa, assembly GCF_016077235.1. Taxonomy (NCBI): domain Eukaryota; kingdom Metazoa; phylum Chordata; class Actinopteri; order Cyprinodontiformes; family Cyprinodontidae; genus Cyprinodon; species Cyprinodon tularosa. The sequence continues at coordinate 335,343 of NW_024038988.1, read as the reverse complement.
CTAAATTTAGCAGCACAAGTGATTTCATCGCTGCAGTGAAGGAGGTAGGTTCAATAAATTGTCCTTGGGCTGGGGAGTGGCGGCCTAGTGGTTAGGGCATAGAGCTTGGAATCCTGAGGTTCTGGGTTCGAGCCCTACTCCTACAGACTGCCACTCTGAGTCCCTGAGCAAGACCCTTAAACCCACACTGTTCCTGGGCGCCCCACAATGGCAGCCCACTGCTCCCCAAGGGGTTGACTTACATGCAGAGGTAAATTTCTCCAATGTGAGATCAATAAAGTTCAATTAATATTAACTGTTACTATTAAATAACTACAGTGGCTACACAGTTGCAGCCATTTGAAATTTCCCTTCCCAGTCAAATGGCAGCCAACTTCCAGCAAGATCCCCTCCATGAACCCAACATTTCACTCCATCCTTTCACTGAATTACAGGGTCTGACCAGGGGATGATGCTTCTCTTTAGATCTTAATGTCCACAAATCAGGACAGAAAAAATATTTTAGTATAAAGATTGACTTTTAAAAAGGAATTGTAGGGACCAGCAAAGGACCAGCCAAGGGCCCATCAAGGAAAGTCTGGAAACTTTGAATGGCTACTACTGTACTAAATTAAACCTAAATTAGAAGTTGCTTGAGTACTGAAAACAGAGCGACATTAACCCTATAATGCCAAATGTATCATATTTGATACATACGGTTTCTGAAATGTTTTGCATCTGACACCTTTTGCATAATTTAATGGTAAAAACTTTGCTCAAAATCCTATTTCACACAATCAGATATACCTGATAACAGCCAGTAGAAGACTACACAAAAAATAATCTTGACTTATCGAATAGTAATAAATTATTAATATCGAAAATGTATTTCTGTTTTTTCCTTTTTACATATTTTGTTAAAAGGGCAAATAAGGAATTCAAACCAAAAAAAAAGTAATTTTCTGTTTTGTTTTATTCTTGGATCGGGCTTTAAAGGGTTAAACACAAGAAAGCGTTACATCAGTAAGTCCTTGTTTACCTTTGGGGTGAATTTCTGAAGGCTCCAGGTATATCACGGCCAGTCAGATTCACAGTCATCCGTGTAAACTGTACTTTTAAAGCCACACTGTGAAGATTTTAGCCATCGGGGGTGCTGGACCTGGAACTTCCAGCTTTAGCGCCCCTGAAAGCAACTAGCTTCACTCTCTAAATGAACCAGTCTCCTTTGGTGTTTAGAAATCTGCTAGCAGAGAGTTTTGGATCAGCAGACTGAGAAGTCAGAGTTACTGCAGAAGGTCACAAATTAAATCTTACATCAGAGAACCAAAAATAATCATCTAAAAACAACTTTTAGCTGAGTTGGCTCTGTTATCTAAGAAGAACTCAGACTGCTGTAAAGCGGTTCTCTGGGTCACATGACTCATTCAGTGACTGATCTGACCTCATAAAGTTACATGAGTGAGTTTTTGAATAGGGTAGCCTATATGGAGCATCAATATGAACCAGGTGTTTAATATTGAGCCAAAAAATCATTTTATGTAGCTAAAATAGAGCTACTGGGTTTCTTGGGTGAAAAAGAGTTCCTTCAAGCTTTTGCTGAGACTCTGTTTTCTGTTAAAATAATTGCACATTTAAGTGAGATGTAGTAATACAGTTTCAATTTAGGAATATATTTTACACCTTGTTTGCTGTTGTTACCAGGACGTATTATCATCCACCAGCAGCGGCTAATTTTTAGCAGTGGCTGGTAGCCAGACACTCCAACTGGCCACTAGACTTTGTTTCCAAGTTTGAAGACACTTCACTTCCCATCCAGGAAGCTTTCTTAATTCAAAAAAGGGGCGGAGCTGGTTTTCCAGCTTCAATGTGCATGTTTTCTAAAGGCCAGATTATACTCCTGCAACCGCAGACATCAAATGTCGCTTGGGTCTGGTCGCGAACCAGTTTTACTGGTATACTTCTGCACCGTCTGTCTGGAATTTCTAGGGACGCACAGCAGTTTCCCGCCAAAGAGCAAGGGGGAGCCTATTCGAGAACTTGCGAGAACTTCGGTAGCGCCGGCGGGAGTGTTTATCTTCCAAAACAACAATGGTGCATCTGCAAGGTATAACGGTCAAGGATATGGGTCTATGGTTGCTAGATATAGAAGAGGGACAGGTTTTGAGTGAACCTCCTCGATTAACCTTTCGTCATAGTTGTCCATAGTTGTTCCTCGGTTTTTAAAAATGGCGCGCCCCTGCACCGAATCAAGAAGGACGACCACACAAACAGCCGGAAAGACATACCTCGGACAAATCACAGCGGCTTTTTGTCTGCGCATTTCCGCTTGAGGTCTGTGCGGGTTTGCGAACGTCCGACACGTAGTCAGGATTTTTTGAGGTGCAGAGGTACAGAGACAGATTTAACGGTTGCAGAAGCTAGGCGTCAGAGGCATAAATTGGCCTTAACCCATTAGAAAATGGCTTTTGGGATACTCTAGAAAAGCCTGGAACTCAACACTAATCCAGACATTTTGAAATGAAAAAGCTTCCTGGATGGGAAGCCAAACATCTTCAAACTTGGAAAGTCCAGTGATTACATTTTTTTATTTTAACTTTTTGGATTAAAAAGTATAAAACTGATTTTTTTTCCCCCAGTAATATATTACTTTTATTCTGCAACATTCTAGACTATCTGTAGATGTATTCATTTTGAAACTTTGTAAAATTTAACTTCAAAAGCAAGAGCTATATGTCTGCTGTTTGTGCCTCTGTGCAGCACCCCGTCTCACACAGTTATGCAAATCACTGATTTCTGTCTGAAGAACCCAGTTATTGATGATTCAAGCTTCTACCCTTGATTTAAACTCAACAGTAAAGAATAAAGGCTGATTCCCATGAACACCAAAAGCGAGAGATTATCCTGAGTTATTTCTGCAGCACAGCTGTGTTGTAAAATCACACAGACTGTTGGAGGCAGAGATAAAAAAGACACACAGAGAAAATCCTAACCTCAGATTCACACCTTCTGACAGTAAAACGTTTTAAATGTGTCAATAATTAATTAAATGTGGATTTAAATAAATAAATGTGTCATTCATTAATTAAAACCACATCTCTAATATAAAGTGCCACAATTAAATAAATAAATACAGCGATAAACAATTAATTAAATGTGTAATTCATTAAATAAATAAGGAATTAAATATATAAATGTGTCATTAATTTAATAAAATACGTCTTCATTTTATTTAAAAAATAACGCGAATCCAGTCTCTGTAATCGATTTGCTTTGCCTTAACGCGCAGGGTGACCAATCAGGTGTTAGATAACCGCCCCCTAACTTTGATGGGTGAGTTTGACAGATTCTTTTAATGGTTTCGATGCACTGCGACACAGGACCATGAAATAATTAAATGCACACTGAAATAATTATATATATATTTTTAATAAAATGAAGATGTTTTTTATTAAATTAATGACACCAATTTTTTATATTTGATTAATTACACATTTAATGATTAATTACACATTTAATTAATTGTTTAATGCTGTATTTATTTATTTAATTTTGGCACTTTTTATCCTCCATACCAACCAACCAATCACTCTCTTTGAGCTTATAGCTATGTTATAACGGTATTCCTTCATAAAATTCCGACACAAACGGGTTGTTTGCTTGATTCATGTATCCCTAAGTAATCCTCATGTTTTGCTGTCTGAGAAGCCCCTTCTCCATCCTGTGAAAGCAAGCGGTTTGAGAAAATCAATGTAAGAACGCACATGCCAGCAAGCGTCTAAACTTAACCTTGCTGTGCCTGCACTGTAAAAAAAAAAAAAAAAGCCCTTTTTCTCCAATCAGGGAGGGGGAATGTAGCCTCGTGAGACCATCCTGATCTCACGAGCTTTCACGGTTTCACTCGCAGATCAGTCTGGAGACTCTCCGTTAAAGAAAATTTGGAGCCGTTCACCCAACGAACGTCCAATCAGCGTTGGCTTTGAGGCGGGTTGAGGTGTGACGCAACGAGAAGCGCGACAGTTCAGTCTAAAGAACATGGCGGCTTCAGCCGATGAAACTAATGTTAGCGTGGCTATCGAGCAAGTTTTATCGGAATTACAGAGTATTTCTTCACTGAAAGAAGAGCAAAACACTGCTCTGGAGGCTTTTCTCAGAGGAAAAGATGTTTTTGCTCTTCTCCCGACTGGTTTCGGCAAGAGTTTGATCTTGTGGTTGTGTTTTCGTCGTCGCTCTGTTAGTACGTCATATGCTTCATTGATCTGATTGGTTTATTTGGCCCGTCTATCACCAACATAGGCCAATCAGCTAACCAGTATTTTCGCCCCTTCCCAAAATTACTTCAACGGAAGGTTTCCAGATGGATATGCGGAGCAAATCCATCTTTTAAAAAAGAAATCTGTAAAAATCTGTGTTTTTGTCTCTAGAGTTCTTTTGCCTTTGAGGGTTAGTGTTGGAAGTAAACAAAGTTAATTACAGATTAATATCCTCATAATGCTAAAGGGATTATTTTACCATAACTTTGTATAAAGTGACTGTTAAAGGTAAAAAAAAATACTTTTGAGAATTTATTGAAATTTCAGGAAATAAAATCAATGCCTTGTTTCATATATATTTTTATTCCTTCAATCTAATTCTGAAAACTCTTTATTTTTTAAACAATTACTGAGTTCCAAGTGCCACTGCTACTGAGTTTCTATGTTAAGCAGACTACATATAAATAAAAACAAGACAGAAAGACCCATTTTTTAACAATCCTATGTCCTTCTTCTGGCCAGCACCCTCCTCTCCTCACATTCCACTTAAGCCGTTCCCTTCGTCTTGTTTCGCCTCTAATAAAATTAGAGTCGCTCTGGGTGGCGCTCCCGCTTGTCTGCCAGCTGTAGCCACTCATGCAAACTACCAATTTCCTCAACAGGCAACGTAAAATGAATCATCAACTGAGCGATAAAAAATTCCCAGACCTGCCTGACAGTTGTGTTTTGTTTTGTTTTTAACGCTGCGACTTCATGAATCACAGTGGTTCCATATCAGCATCAGAACTGTATAAACAAACCTTAGAAAATAATAGATTATCGCTCAAAGTTTTACAACAGCATGCTGCCTGTTGTTCCCAGACAAGAGAACAGAATGAGTTATTACTCCCACACTATGTCCAAGAAGACAGATTGCTCCTATACGAATTATCTGCACATAAAATTGGTTGGTCACATATAAACATCCATCCACCCACAGTCATATAGACAATCTTGTCACTAAATATAGCATTGTATATCATATCAAGTGACATGGGAAGCTCGGCAGTGTGTAGTGCACACAGGTTAAAGTGGCTCATGCATTGAAGACGGTGGAAGAACTTCAGCAAAATTTTACCAACAGTAGGTGACACCAAAAGAATATTAAAACGCAGTAACTAAGAGCAATCTTTGTCAAGTCATTGTATTTGCCGGTGGCAAAAAAAAATAAATGTAACCAAGTTAGAAATGGCCTTAATTATCAAACCTACTTAAGTAAAAACCAATAGTAGGAAACTGATATGCATGTTCGAGAATGACTGGTCTCTGGGGGATGTCTTTACTGGCCACAGGGGTGAGCTAATTGGAAATCTGTTTTCTTAACTTATTCTTGATCAAGGAGGATGGATATCTGTCAGAAAAAATCCTAAAATAGCTTAAAAAAAGACCTTAATTTACAGAAAAATACCAATTTCCTATTTATTGTCCAAAAAGTAGGTTCTACTGTAGAAGGAGTGTATCTACGTTTGAAAGACATTTGGCGAAATTTAAAGCTTCTGTTACACCATTCTTTACAAAGCAGACATGTAAATAAACCGTATAAGGGGACGGAAAATCCATTTTTTCTTAGTCCCTGGAAATAAAACCAGATTAGAAAAAGCTTTCTTTAGAGGTTTACTTCTGGTTTAGTCTTTGGTAAAATAGTCTTTTAACATCAATGACACATCTGTGCCATACTTCAACAAGTTTCTCACAGTTTTGGCAAAATCCTTCTTAGAGAGCTGGTCTAACTGGGACACATTTAAAATCTGCCGGTTTATGTTTTTAGCTCAGCCTAAAAATCCTTAATGGAAGTATTCCCAATTACATATGTGCGGTATAGGAATATTAAATAATATTTTGGCACTGTGTCATATTCCCTCTGAAGAAAAGGAATTCAACAAACTCTTGGTAAGAAGTACTCGGACAATAGGAATGTCATTGTCAACCTGTAGACTTTTTTATTTTGACTATCTTTAAAGGATTATAGTCCTGTTATTGCCAATACAAGAGATCAAAAACCTTTTGATCAAGATAAAAAAAAAGGGTTATATACACCAGGTATCCATCCTGACGATGTTTAAATAGCGAATAGTGAATTTCAGCACTGGCCTCAAAGAGCAGACATAAACAGATGTGGCGCCATCTGCTGGCAGTGTCAGAAATAATCTATCTTATGCTACAGTACGTTCACGACAAAAGCAGCAGAGGCAGCAGGAGCAGATAGTTTACATGCAAAGTCAATGGTTGACGCGCATCAAGGCGCAGCAAAAGATCCCGCAGCGCGTCGTGAGCATGGGATACGGTAGAGTTGGAAAAATTTTACTTTTGCTGCTCGACGCGCCACATCAACCAATCAGAGACGCCTGTCTGGAAGCTGGCAGGGAGACTGACACTGCACTGCTGATGCACAGCTATGATCACTCCTCTGAAACAGTTTAATGCCTAAATTAAAATGTCGAAATTGTTCAGCCCGAGGCTGCTGTCGAATGGGACTCCTAGTGACAGCGCACCGCCTGCATGTGGGGGTCTGTGCGGCTCCCACAGCAAAATAATATTTGAAGGCAGGATGGTAATCTAGATGAACTGATGGCACAGATAAATTTTTTAGGTGGAGTCTCTCACTTAAAAACATATTAAAACTACTTTTCACCCAATGATCACAGTAAATACAGCTGCCATTGTTACAAGCAAAGAGATGAAAGGGTAGCTCCGCCCCAAGGAGCATCAGAGCCACTTTCTGACTGCACAGCTAGAGCAGCAAAGATGCTTCAGGCGCGCCGTGCTGTTTGTGGTCTGAACGTAGCATTAGGGTTCTGTTCATGAGTGAGGGTTAGGCTTTAGGGGTTAGGGTTATCAGGGTTAGGGTTAGGGTCACTCACAGATCAGTCTGGAGACTCTCTGTTAAAGTAAATTTGGAGCAGTTCACCAAACGAACGTCCAATCAGCGTTGGCTTTGAGGCGGGTTGAGGTGTGACGCAACGAGAAGCGCGACAGTTCATTCTAAAGAACATGGCGGCTTCGGCCGATGAAACTAGCATTAGCGTGGCTATCGAGCAAGTTTTATCGGAATTACAGAGTATTTCTTCACTGAAAGAAGAGCAAAACACTGCTCTGTAGGCTTTTCTCAGAGGAAAATATGTTTCTGCTCTTCTCCCGACTGGTTTCGGCAAGAGTTTGATCTATCAATTGGCTCCTCTTCGTCGTCGCTCTGTTAGTACGTCATATGCTTCATTGATGTGATTGGTTTATTTGGCCCGTCTATCACCAACATAGGCCAATCAGCTAACCAGTATTTTCGCCCCTTCCCAAAATTACTTCAACGGAAGGTTTCCAGATGGATATGCGGAGCAAATCCATCTGGCGGAGTCAGGTTAAAAATAATCCGCATCAGCCTTAAACCTCTAACTGTGCTCATAATTATGCTAGAACTGACCCTTCTATAGCGATCAAATCCAGTTAAATGTTTACAACTATTAAAAAAATATATATCTTAAACAAATATAACCGAGCTAACCGTATGAAATTGTTAAAACATTTTTACATCTGCATTCACTCCTAACTATCCTGTATGCTAAGGTCAGAGCAGATAAGCATCAGGGGGCTGAAATGAAAAGAGAAAAGGTTAGCAGCAGATAAAGCAGCAGGTGCACTTTTTTCCTCTTCCAGCAGAGCTGAACTGAAGGAGGGCAAAGAATTTAGGAGAATTTCATGTTTTACAAGAGGGTGCCATAATCAGAAAAAAAAATTATTATTAAAAGCAAATCTTTCCGGATCCAAAGAGGTAAAAAGCAGGCAAAAAAGGAAGAACCTAAATGGAAACGGATCCAAGGCTGCGGTGGGCTGATCCGCCACTTTCTTCATGTCAATGATTTATTTTTTCATTTCACAGCTATTAAACTGTAACAGAGCTCTACTTTTTAATATCCTTTTTTGTTGTTTTGTGCTGTAAAAACCTTCAAAGTCAACTAACAAAAGTTTCTCTTCTGATTGAAAACTTTTACATTTTATCTAATCCTTTTAAAAAAGCAAATTAAAGCCAGTTTTTCTGCAGTAAATCCATTTTTCTTCCTATTACTAGAATAAATAATAGATGCCTGGCATACGGAGAAGCAGGATTCGCACCCATCGGTCGTTTCCTCTTACGGCTGGTCCGGTCCCTCCCAGCTGTCACAGGTGTGGTACAGCCTGCAGGGGTTTGTTACACTTTCCTGCACATTAAATTCAGATCATTAACCGGTTATAACCACAGTCCTGTGGTCGTCTGGCCCGCTCAGACCCAGTTTCCTCGTTTCATCAACTGTCTCCTTTGCTTTGCGCCTCTTATCTTCTTTTGTCCTTTTTATCTTTTTGTCACACGTCTCACTGGACGTTAATACTTTGGCACGATTTCAGGCCACACGCAGGACGAACGTGCTAACAGCCCAGAGAGAATGACTCACAGCCTTCTCTCTAATATGACATTATTAAGAGCTGCCATCTTTCTCTTTGGCCAGCTTTGTCTGCAAATGATGCGCCCAACGAAGCATGATTCTTTTCTCCTTTATCCTAAATCCTCTGAAGAGTACTTTTGCTTTAATTATCCTAGATACAATATTGCATGATAATATTGGCCGCCTGTATCTGGGTGACTGTGCATGTAGCCCACACAGCCGGGGGCCTTGCTGAGTCCACCGAGCTAGAAACCATGTGTTTGCAAAAGAGGCGACAGATGGAGAGGGAGGAGAAGAGAGAGCGAGACGGGGGAGAGGGACAGAATGTGTGGCGGTCAGTAAACACACGCAGACAGGCCTAACCTTTAAGAGCGACAGGAAGAATATGAGATCATTAAAACTCAGCTGTTATCACAACTCTGCGCCTCATATGTCTGAGCCTAAAACAAACGAGCCCAGAGCTTAATGCATGGATGCAATCGATCATTAAAAAGCCTGGACAGCTTTGGAGACCTTCTTTTTTCAGTTTTTTGGCTCCTTCTCATGACCGTTAATGGAGGAATCAAGTTTAACATGAAGTACTGAGATAAATGAAACATTATTAGAAAGAAAACAAAAAAGGAGGAATGATGAAGATCTTTACTTCTGATAAATAGATCATTTTAAAGCAAATAGTCTTCTATTCCATGAGATATTATGGCTAAAATGGTGCTTCACAAAGGGATTTAGGATTCTATTCTCTTTATTGCAAATCTTTATAATGTTTGACACATTTTCATCATTCTATCTCTATTCTCCCACTCTGCAGAATCTGTTAGTTCAATCTCTAACTTTTTGCTATCTCTGTTATTTCTTATAATAGCTTTATTTGGTCTGTTCCTGTTTGGCTGTGAATCCATCCTGGAGAGAAATATCAGTTTACACATTTGTTTATAGATGTTGGAGATCGGCCTGTTTTTCAGTGTAGTCCTGTTTCTCTGACTGTGACTAACTGGAGGTGTTCTCTTCATCCTCTGACATGGGAGCTGGCTCTGATGCCGTCTGCCTCGCTGTGTGTTTCCCCTATGGGGCCGCATTTTACACTTGCCTGTTGTATCTATGCTCCTTTTTCTATGTCTGCTTCTGTCTCCTTGAACCCCAGTCGGCCTCAGCAGATGGCTGCTCACACTGAACCTGGTTCTGATGGAGGTTCCTTCCTGTTAAAAGGGAGTTTTTCCTCTCCACTGTCGCTACAAGCATGCTTAGTGTGAGGGATTGCCTTCAAGTCAATGAGTCGATGCAATCAACTGGTTTTCCTTAGATAGAAAACTTTGAATCAATCTGACTGGATGATCTGGTGAACTGGAAAATGCTGTGAGATGACACGTGTTGTGAATTGGCGCTATATAAATAAACTGATTTGTCACATAGCTGCAGAGCAGAAACCGGGTTGGCTGTGGCTATTGATCTTCTTTCAGTCAGTTTAGACCATATACCTACATGATGCTCTACACATTCTGAGATACATTTTTGTATCACGCTAACAGTGTATAGATGTTAAAGACAGCTTCATAAGTAACTTCATTTACATTTTATGACCGCCCATTGTAATAAAACACTGTTACCCAGCACCTCCTATCGGCTCCAATTATAAATAATAAATGAAAAAAATTTTCCTTCTGCTTATGACAGCTCTTTCATTTGGAGGCATGGTTCTGGCAAAAGGGCAAACAAGTGATAAATCCTCAAGTTTCACTTATTGTTGACGCATCGGTGAGGTCCACACAGCCCAGTTATATCTCCTAAGCTTCCATGCCTCGATGGATGACACCAGACACCATATAGACATTGGTTTTTAGGCTTAATCAGGTCAGTTCGTCATAGTCTGGATTTAGTCAAGAAATGTGTTTGGTCGATCTGATTTTTTCCCCACCTTGGTCCAATAGCAGATTTTGAAAAGAAGCTGAAATCCAGTTTTCAACGTCTTGTCAACCATCTGAAAGTTTTCAACCAAATATAGATGTTGTTTGGAAGTAAACCATGTTGTCTTTTCAATGTCTTTTTAAACAGTTTTTGCTGGGATTAAAACGTCTAGATATCTTGAAGCTAGGGAGCTGAGACAGAAGCATTTCTTGCAAAAAAAAAGGTTCAAATTTATTTAACGTCCTCAGACAGAGAGATAGGGCTCTGACTGGTCAAAGCTCAGTAGATACATTTATAACTTACAATTTCCCAACACACAATCTCCCCCTTGGAACTATCCCATCCCAACATAAAGAACTTTCTTACACACGAACATTGAAGCAAAACAACTTGAGTTCATCAGGGCCGATCCCTGTTATGTTAATATATCTTTCACTGGCCAGATGGATCTTCTCAAAACATTAGTCCTTCCCTTCATGCCATGAAGGAGGCTGTGTGACTCATTCTTATCTCTCATGACCTTCGTTTGGAGCCTGTAAGGCTAAGAACAGACATACCTCAACATTTTTTACTCCACAAGATATTGTGCAATGTAGCCCATAAACGTCAACACAGATCACAAAAAAAATGAAAAATTAATTACTGTCTCTCTTGCATAAAAAAGCTTTAATATATGGAAAAAGCTTTCCTATAGCATGGTGTTGTTGGTTTGCAATCTGTGCTGTAGTAGATGACCACTTTAAGTCGGCCAAAAAATTAGGTACAAGGGGAAAATCCACACGGGGTATAAAAGCTGCAGACGTTTTGTCTGCTACACTTATTTATGCAGAACATGCATGTTAGTGTAACGTCAGCAATTAGCCTAGCATTACCAGCCACGGACAAGTAGAAAAAAAGCACCAGAGTGGCAGGACTTCCTAAAACGTAGCCAATGTGTCTGATTCTTAGACTTAGACAACTTTTATTATAATGTTGTGTATAGAATAAGCATAGGCAGAACTAGAACTGGTTGAGAAGCAGAACAGGACTAACCTGACTCCGCATATCCATCTGGAAACCTTCCGTTGAAGTAATTTTGGGAAGGGGCGAAAATACTGGTTAGCTGATTAGCCTATGTTGGTGATAGACGGGCCATATAAACCAATCAGATCAACAAAGCATATGACGTAGTAACAGAGCAACGACGAAGAGGAGCCAATTGATAGATCAAACTCTTGCCGAAACCAGTCGGGAGAAGAGCAAAAACATCGTTTCCTCTGAGAAAAGCCTCCAGAGCAGTGTTTTGCTCTTCTTTCAGTGAAGAAATACTCTGTAATTCCGATAAAACTTGCTCGATAGCCACGCTAACATTAGTTTCATCGGCTGAAGCCGCCATGTTCTTTAGACTGAACTGTCGCGCTTCTCGTTGCGTCACACCTCAACCCGCCTCAAAGCCAACGCTGATTGGACGTTCGTTTGGTGAACGGCTCCAAATTTTCTTTAATGGAAAGTAGCCAGACTGATCTGCGAGTGAAACCTTGAAAGCTCGCGAGATCAGGACGGTCTCACGAGGTTAGAACAGGACAGGATCAGGAAATTTCCTGATCCTGTCCTGTTCTGCTTCTCAACCTCTAAGCCTGCCTGTTCTTGTCTGAACACACAAAGCAAAATTTTGTTTAGTACAACTTTCCACACAGTAAATCAGAGATGGGAAGTAACGAAGTACAAATTCTTCGTTACTGTACCCAAGTAGATTTTTCTGATATTTTTACTTTACTACTTATTTTTATGGCGACTTTTTACTTCTACTCCTTACATTTTTACACAAATATCTGTACTTCCTACTCCTTACATTTTAAAAAATTGGCTTGTTACTTTAGTTTTGAATCATTTCAATGGAGTTACCGTTATTATTTTTCACGTCATCAATACCAAATTCTATCTAATTGGATGGGAATCTACGTTGCATTTGACGCACCGCTATAAGATGAATCGACAGATTCTGCGGTATTCATTGGCGGCAAATCATTGCAGCTTGGTGGCGGTGGCGTTAGCATAGTAGCATGGATGACCAGATGATTGAAAATGAACACAACGGAGATCTAGTCCTATTGGCAGACATCCATTTAAAATGTAGGCAACGGCATGAAAAAAGTGGTTTCTACTTTTACTTTTATACTTTAAGTAAATTTACAAGCCTGTACTTTGTTACTTCTACTTAAGTAAAGAAGTTTAATCAGTACTTCCACTTTTACCAGAGTATTTTTTAACACAAGTATCTGTACTTTTACTCAAGTACGGAAAGTGAGTACTTTTGCCATCTCAGCAGTAAATGAACATTTCCATTCCATAAAGTGCAGCAATGATCAAATGTAAACAGCGTGGGATGTTACAGCCCCTGGTCGTTTAAGACTCTGCAGGCTTGTTTTCTTATCCAGGTCCAAAAAAAAAAAAGGCGCATTGATATAGAAGTTCAGAGCATTAATATATATGGTGCAAATATGCAGTATTTTGATTTGGTGCTTCACCTTCAGAGCGACATGGTCCACACGTCAGTGGAGAAAATCTATAGGTGCATAAATTCAAGCCATGGGCAGAGAGAAGGATCATGGACTCATGCTTGTGTTATGTACATGTTATCAAAACTGCATCAAAAACAGTCAAAATGTTTGTGGTGATAAGTGTTTTTTAAATAAAAGTATTTTTATGGTTATTCATCACACATGTGCCCTTTTAGTAGAATTCTGACTTCAACTTTTCAGTCGTTCTGACGGGTTAGAAAATTCAACACTTAACTCTAAACTCCCTTTTCTTTTTCCTTCTATAATTCGAAGCAAAAGTGTTGCAACATTGTGGAGCTCTTCCTGTGTGACTCAGTTCCTCTCTGTCTGAAGCACTGAGCTCCAGGTGCTTTGACCATAAAGTTATCCCAACAAGAGGAGGTTTCAAATCTACCAGCAGCTAATTTTGCTGAGTAGATGCTGAAGTTGGCCACTTGATCACATTCTTTTTTTAGGGGCAGAGAGCTGCAGGGCCTTAATCAGAGTTATACAAACACCTTACAGAGAGTAATATCTAAACAAGCTGGCATCTAATGAAAAAAGCAACGAAAAAATATTCATAGGGGTGAACAAAAAACAGAACTAATGCATTTAAACGTCTCGTTTATAGACGATGTTCAACTCATTTCTTCCTGTTTTTAAAGAACAACCAACCAAACAACTGATAAACTCTTCATTCAAAGCAACACATTAAGATTCAAAGACATTGTTTATATAAAAATACTGGAAATAATGCATAAAGCAGTGAACAAAAGTCTTCCTTCTGGTATTCAGAAATTATTTAAGTTAAGAGAGAATAAATATAATTTGCGAGGTTTGTTTATATTTGAATGTGCAAAAGAGAAGAGCCAGATAAAGTCTAGATGTGTTTCAGTTATTGGTGTGAAAATGTGAAATGAATTGAATGATTATTTAAAGTCATGTCCTTTATTAAAATGTAAAATGATAAAATCCTATGTTATGTAGATTTGAATATTTATATAAGCAGTAAAGAACCTGGTAGGTTGTAAAGGTTGTAAGGATAAAACAGGGTAGGCAATAATAAGCTTTGCTTTAGCCCATTCCTTTTTTTTTTTTTGGTAAATTGTTGGTTTTGTTTTGTTTTGATATTGTTGTTTAATGTTGGATTATTTGCTAAAAGTGAAAGTGAAGTGAAGTGAGGAAGTATTAAAAATAAAATCACTGCAAAATGTTGGTTTGCTAACCAGATTAATAAATTAGTATTTATGTTTAAAAAAAAAAAGATTGTTCTTGGAAGTTTATTAATAAAAACTAATTGTAGCTGATCTAATTTAAATCCTTTCCCCAACAGATTCTACTGAAATCGAAGTAACCCAAAAAAGCCACTTGATATTTAGAGTAATAACTGGAAAAGCTCTTATTTTGTGACGACGGGAATGATCACAGCTGTGCTGCTTCACTGGGACAGAACCAGCAGCAAAGGTAATTAGTGTTAAATTGCTGTGTTGTTACATTAATTCAGGCCTGCCTATCCCAAGGGCTGTGACTCATTAATATTTGCTAAACCTAAACTGGATGACTCTCATCTGTTATGAAAACATTGTGTTCAATTCCCAGCATACTTGGAAATGTCGGTGTGCAGAAAGATGCTTGAAACACTCATGAAATCTAGCCTGCCTGTATACTATAGTATACGACCACTGATTATCTAACAGGATCTGGGTCCATCTTTAAAGGAATAGTACACCCAAAACATGATTAGCCTTCATTTTCTACTCACCCCCAAGCTGAACAACACTCTGGAGTACTTTTTTGATATCTCAAATGCATCTGGAGATCTGGGAGGCTTCTTGCTGTCTGCTGACATTCAAATAATGGAGGTCTATGGCGCCCGAGGCAGAAAGGTCCATAAAAGTCCACAAAAAACGTGTCAATATTCCTCCATACTGCTCGTCCAATGTATTCCAAGTGTCCTGAGTGGGTAGCGTCCATAATTTACTCGAAACGAAGTCATTTAGAATGTTTTTAGAGCATAAACAGTAGTGTATAGGATTTCCTGAAAGCGCGTTCACGACGCTACGGAAACCGCGTCAGACCAAACCAGATGAAAGTGCGAATTCAGCTCGGCAAAGAACTCATGCTCTTCCTCAACACTGAAGTCCTCAGACATTTTTGTTTCGTTGTTTCTTTCTTTGCACAGGTAAACAGCACATTTCTTCTTCTACGCTTGCATTATCGGCAGAGCAGACGCTGAAGGCCTTTTAAGATGAACTTTGGATCACGTTTGTAGGAGGCGTGGTTCAAAGCTGATTGGCTGTGTCATAGGTGGATGATGGCGAGTATTCAGTTTATTCATTGGAACTTCCGCCTAGCCTCGATTTCACCGACACACCATCAATAGTTGCAGAAATTTTACTGAACATTTCAGATACACCTGAATCCAGCGTTTTCCTTGCTTTTTTTGTTTGTTTATTATTATTTCTGATGAACCAGAACATAATTGAAGGAATTAAATAAACAAATACTGTCTTGTTTTTACAATGTCACATTTTTACTTGTTTTATCAACTTAAGGTTGCTTCAGCACCCCCAAAAATAGGCTAAAAACACCTATGATGTCAATAAAAACATCTAACAAGTACGACTGAGCGATTCTCCCAAGTATCCAAACTAAAATCACCCACATCATTTCAGAGTTAGGAGTTAAAAACTCCTGCTCACCACACAAGGCATTAAATAAAACCCTCCAACCGGAGCTATAGGTGTGCAAATTGATTTATTTTCAGCCCAGGCTGACTCTCTGCCCCCAAAACATTGGTAATACCTCAATGACACACATTGATACTGTGCCT
Organism: Cyprinodon tularosa; assembly: GCF_016077235.1. NCBI lineage: Eukaryota > Metazoa > Chordata > Actinopteri > Cyprinodontiformes > Cyprinodontidae > Cyprinodon > Cyprinodon tularosa. The sequence continues at coordinate 319,409 of NW_024038988.1, read as the reverse complement.
GACAGCCCAGACAGCCATTACAAACTGCTGTCCTGACCCCACATCGTCCGGAGCGGCGTCTGCAGGATGACACATCAGCCGGACTACTGGTGTCTGGTCTCAAGATAGGTTGTGACACAGACGACCTCGGCAACCCCCCCAACACACACACACTCACACAGAGAAGCATTCTCTGATAAACACTGCGCATCAGTTTCAGAAATAATTGATGCCTGGCAGCAGTAAGAAAATTACCTGCAAGTCTGTGGTGGTTTTGTCACCCAGGCGACTGGCCTGGAAAATTGAAAAAAAGGAGTTTTGACTTCTAGTTAACGCTGGAGTGGTAAAAAAAAAAGCACTTCTTAATGATAAGCAAGAGTTCTGGTTGACTGATGACTTTTAATAATGCAGCTTTGGCCTCACAATCCCACAAATACACGAGCCAGATTACACACAAGATCCCCAAACTACCAGGACACTTTTTTTTCTGCCACAGTGTCTTCATATCCTCACCTAAGGCCCATCTTTATGTGTCTGCCGGGCCAATGGATGCAAGCCTTCATTCTGAATGATGTCGGAATCAAATCCTGGGTTCCTTCTCTAAAAGCAGAGGGAAGAGAAATGTGGCTGAGGACGTGTGAAGGATAATTGGCTGCCATAAACTGCAGCAAGCCTTTTCAGCTATACCGCCTTATTATTTGACTTTCTCTGTGTCCTCCGTTGGTTTTCAGAGGGAGTAAAAGGCTCTAAATCAGCTTATATGAGCCAGGGGGTCTCATACTGTCAGCTTTCTGCTTTATATTGAGCTGTTTTTGTCTTTCCTTTAGAGATATCAGCATCCTGTTTATTATCTGTATACCATCTCAACTGCAGAGGTGTCAAAAGTATTAATAATTATTACTCAAGTAGAAGCATAAATCCTACTGTTTATAAACACTTTTGCAGAAGTTAGGGTATGAACTTAAGTTTTCTACTCAAGTAAAAGTGTAAAAATACCAGAAAAACTACTTAAAGTATAAAAGTAAAAGTAATGCAGGAAAAAATTATAAGGACAAAAGCTTTACTTCACTTCCCTATTGAAGGAACATTTTCCTACAATTCTGGATGATAATTTTACTTAGAGGTAAATTTCTTAATTTTATACCTAATGGCAGCAGTATCAAATTTATCTATGCATCAACTTTAAGAACTATTTATTTTGGTATGTGAAGAACAACAAATTGGGGCAGCATCGAGTCAAACCACAAAGAAATTAACTGTCTAGATTAAACTAATTATTTTGATGGTTTTTAACAAAAATTAGCTCAAATAAAACAAAACTAACACGTTTATTTGTAAAATGTAAGGATTAGAAGTAAATGGCCTGTACTTGTAAAGTATTTTTACAAGTCAGGAGACTTGACCAAAGTGCTTTACACTACATAAAGTCATTCACCCATTTACACTCACACACTAATAGTGGCAAGACAAATTGTAGCCACAGCTGCCGTGGGGCTCACTGACAGAAGCGAGGCTGCCGTACACTGGCGCCAACGGCCCCTCTGACCACCATCAGCAAACAATGCGGGGGAAGTGTCTTGCCTAAGGACACAGTGACACTGAAAGCTGGACTCAGGTCTTGAACTGTCAACCCTTCGATCGCAGGGCAATCTCGTACATTTGACGCCACCAGAGGTGGAAAGAGTACTAAAAAATTGTAATTGAGTAAAAGTATCTTTACTTTGCCTAAATTCTACTCAGAGTAAAAGTAAAATTACCCATCCCAAAATTTACTCAAGTAAAAGTACAAAATTACTTCATTTAAAATGTAATTTAAGTAAAAGTTACTTAGTTACTTTGAGTTAATTCATGCAAAAATATGATGAGTCATGAATCGAATTGAGGACAAGGTGTTTTAATCGATTTCAAGGCGTATTTCAGTGGACATCCACACTTGCAAAAGATCAGCTGGGCTAAAGAACATACTTCCTCACAGCACAAGGACAGTCACAACCTGAACCATAAAGTGCAAACAATTTTCAATCCTACTGTCCAACAGGCAACACCATGATAACTAACTTACCGTCACATTTTTTCGTAAATTGGATGTTGATGTTTTAAAAGCTGAAAGCTCCGTTTTGCTGGGCAGACACATGTTGCACTGCATTATCACATTGTTCCCTTTTGTGCATTTGAAAACAAATAATCCTTCCAAATATGGCCGAGGGTTTTTCTGGTTTTGTCTCCAGAATATGTTTCCCCTTCAGACCTTTCCTCATCCATACTCCCTAAGTTGTGATTAGCAACTGCCATCTTCCAATAGGGGGTTTTCAGGTGACGTCACGCTCACGTGAATACTCAGCGCGTCCGCCATATTGGGTGGCAGCCTTAGACAGTATTTACAGTGAAAAATGGTGAAAACGTGTGTAATTGTTGGTTGCACGGCCCGTGGAGGTGGAGATCAACGCTCTTTCTATCGCATACCAGCCGTAATCGTGAATCAATGTGAAAAAACAAAACAGCTATCTGAACAACGCCGTCACCTATGGCTGACACGGATATCCAGGTCCGATTTGGACGGTGTTAAGCTGGAATACGCCAGAGTCTGCAGTGCTCACTTTGTCACAGGTAATTAACTGTCAAGCATTTAAAACATGTAAGAATATATTAATAATAGGGCTTGGGCGTCATGACGTATTACTTTCCGTGGCCGCAATGTTGACCGCCTCCGCCGCCGCTACTCCGACTACTGCCTATGACTACCGCGTACTGGACTCCCTCTCTCAGCCGTGTTTTAATTTGATTAATTTCACCTTAACTTGATTTCAACCAGCGGGAAAAGGCTCAAATATGTGAGAAACCCGGAGGGTTTAGGGAGGTTTGGCAGTTAACGTTACTAACCAAACCTTTGAAACACATAGCAGCTAGTTAAAAGTACATTACATGCCTGAGTGGTTGTTAGCACTAACGGTTAGCACTGTTTGCTGGCTTTATGAGCTGCAGCTCCTGAACCCATCCATTCGTAAACTGCACATGAGACTCCAAGGACTTGTAGCTTTGGAACTGTTCGCGCACCGCCGGCCGTTAGCCACCTAGCATAGCGAGCCCTGCGTCGGATTGTTTACATTTTTACCATCTTATTAAAACTCACCCGTCCACGTATGATGGCGATTTCTTTCATGTACATCACTTCGACATCTCGTACCCAACCAGATGTGAACTGGTTGTGAGCCTCTAGACCCTTGTACGCTCTCATTTCCTCAAGAGTGTGCAGAGGGTTTTCACTGAACACCAGGTAATGAACTATGTCGCCATGCTCTACATTTGGCCAATCATCTGGATTAGTGCTAAACAAGGCACCGTGGAGGGCATAGGGGTCCATATGGTCGATCACGGAACATTTCCTCAGATATGTTCCATGATCTGGTGGCTCTAGCGAGCTGGCGTACTTATCCATTCGCGACATGATATATGATATACGATAATATGCCACCCAAGATGGCGGACCGGAAGCTGGCCAGTGACGTCACTGAAAACCCCCTATTATGAGACAATACAAAGGGTAATTGCAAGGCAGGGCCACATTTAATTTTTGCACCATCAGTATTTTTTATTTTATTTTTTTCCCACTCAGTAACGTGAGCGGGTTTTAAATGTAGCAAAGTAAAACTACTTAGGTTAAGATTTACTCGAGTAAAAGTAAAAATTACATATTTCAAAAACTACTCAGAAAATTACAAATTACTCATAAAAAGTACTCAATTACAGTAACTTGAGTAAATGTAATTCATTACTTTCCACCCCTGGACGCCACCGTGTAAAAGTTGTCTAAAATATAATAACTCCAGTAAAGTAAAGATAGCTCAACATTCTACTTAAGAGGTAAGTTAAAGTATTTTCACTCTTTTATCTCTGGAAACAAACAAAACGTGAGTTCAAGGCCAACCGGACCCCAGACCTCATCATGCTGCCATCCGTTCCTGCTTGCCGATACCAGCTGTGCTGAGAAACACCAGCCAGCATCTGTCCAATCTGGTAAAACTCTGAGATTGGGTTAATATAAGTGCATGTACTGAAGAGAGGAAGGAGACGATGTGTCTGTGCGTCCAACCATTTTGGAGAGGACTCATTTTTTTTCCAAGCTGACAGATTCTGGAGCCATTCCCAGCATGCATTTGGGAGAGGTATAAAACAGCCTGCACAGGTCATCAACCTGACACAGGGCACAGAGAGGGCATCTTTTCCAGATAATTAGAACGCATTAGGGTGACAGTGAGGTTCCTGAATTACAATTTGTTAGACTTGGGTCAGGGGAACATATACCTGTCCTTTGACCTGATTAAACACCAAACAGGACTCAGTTCCCCTGCATTGGCAGCGACTCTAATGATAAAACCTGGAGAATATTCACTTATCTTTAATAGAGAATTGGATTTCAGTCTGTGATGAGAAACATCCAACAGAACTGAGCCTCTCCATCTTCATAAAGCGTTTAATTTTAACAAATGATAACACCTGGCTGTTTTTGTGGCACTGATAGGCATAGATCTGCTTTATGCTGAAATCCCCTTAAAGGGGTCATAGAATGGAAAACAGAGTTTACAATGTCATAGATGAATAACGATTTGTTCAGTGGGTGAAGCAGACAGCCTGTCTACTTTTAAGGCTAGGCTTAAAACTTTCCCTTTTGATAAAGCTTATAGTTAGAGTGGCTCGTGTTATCCTGAGCTATCTCTATAGTTATGCTGCTATAGGCTTAGACTGCTGGAGGACATAGGGACCCCTATTTTATCATTTTGCCTCATTCTATCTCTATTCTCCCACTCTGAATAATCTGTTAGTTCAATCTCTAACATTCTGCTCTGCTTGGATAATTATCTCCGCCTTTTCTCATGACTCCATCCTGGAGAGAAATATCAGCTGTGCTGCTGCCATCAACACCTTTGTTTATAGGTGTTGGAGATTGGCCTGTTTTTCCGGAGTGGTTCTGTTTCTCTGGTCGTGACCTTTTACAGCTGCTTTTTGTATCTCTAGTTTCTGTCTCCTTGAACCCCAATCAGCCTCAGCAGATGGCCCCTCACACTGAGCCTGGTTCTGCTGGAGGTTTCTTCCTGTTAAAAGGGAGTTTTTCCTCTCCACTGTCACCACAAACATGCTTAGTGTGAGGGATTGCTTTCGAGTCAATGAGTTGATGCAATCAGCTGGTTTTCCTTAGATAGAAAACTTTGAATCAATCTGACTGGATGATCTGTTGAACTGTAAAATGCCTTGAGATGACGTGTGTTGTGAATTGGTGCTATAGAAATAAACTGAATTGAATTAAATTGAAATGGACTTTTGTCATGCTTCGAGGGGGGGCAGGTATGAAGTGTTGACTGCTGGACCACTGACTGGACTGGACTTCAGCAGAGAGCCATGAGCCAGCTATCCTCAGCTGGAGGAGGGGGGGGCTGATTAGGCAGGCGGGGGGAAGCATGGGGCGCCGCCTGTGTCTAGGCTACCATTACCGGCTCGGGTTCAGTCTCTCCTTCCCCCCCTGGCTCCTGCCCCCGTCCGCTGGGGTTCCTGGACCAGCCCCACAGCCCACGGCTCAGTTCTGCCGCACTGTAGTCGACCAAAATCCCGGACAATTTTGAAATTCCCCCCAGACATTTCCTTAGGTATGAGAAGTAGGGCAGGTCAAGGAAAAAGAGGACATCTGGTCACCCTACCATGTCAACAATTAGAGGTTTCAGTGAGTGAATGCTTGTTGCTATGATGCGTCTTTGCTCAGGAGCTTCGCTCTTTGTAAACCAACCAATCAGAGCACAGCTCATCTAAATATTCATGATCGTACCATAAAAGGAAGAAAACCTGTCGTTTCATTCTGGGGCTTTTAACCAGGCTGCATTAGGGCTCAAAGAACAGCTAAGATGCCATTTTCAGCCCAACCAATGTTACACACCCTATTAGAGACCTTAAAGACCAAATACCCTATGGAATCATTCTATGACCCCTTTAAAAACAAACATAATCCAAAGATATTCTGGCAGCATTTTGTGACAGAACAGAAAGTAGGACAGGAATGTCTTTTTTTTAAATAATCTAAGTTTAAAAGAAGTCCTAAAGATAAACTAATACTTAAATCATCCCTCAACACACCCTACCCACAGTTAAACATGGTGGTTGAAGTTTTGAAGTCGTTTCACTTCCCATCCAGGAAGCTTTTTCAATTCAAAATGTCAGAAATAGCGTTGAGTTTGAAGCTTTATAAAGTGGACCAACACAAAGTCTTGTTTTGGCTTAGAAAACATGCAAATTGAACCTTACAAACAGGTCCACCCCGTAGGAATGGTCGACTTCATAAAGCCTCAAACTCAACGTTATTTCTTTCAGAAAGAGCTTTGGCTATTTTACAAAAAAAGGAGTAAATAGAACAGTCTTTGTATAGGAATCATTGATAATTCATCTTAGTGGTTAGTAAGCAGACCCTGAAACTAATCATAAATTAAAATAGCAAAACAGCAATCAACAAGTATGAAAAAAAATCTAAAAACATAAAAACGCATAAACTACCAAAAGAAGAAATCGCCAAAACAAAATATATAAATATAAATATTTAAAAGCAGGTTTAATGTTTGCATTTTTCTAAGGAAATGCTTCAAGCAAGTCAAAAAAATTGATTAGAAGAAGCTGGAGGAGCGAAAATGAGCTTTGATTGGTGGATTGTGAGGATGAAGAGGAGATGTATCTCTTCCTTTGTGAGCTCTGATTACGGTGTCAGATCAAAGACGATTCTTTGCTAATCACAAAGCGGGCGGTTCTTGACTAGCCCCCTGCTCACTGCAGCAGAAATGTCATCAGACAATTATTTTCATACACTCAGGCCAATTTGCAGTATAATTGTCTAGCTCTATTTGTCAGATATGAGTTCATTCATTTTACATAGTGTTTGGTCTTGCATGTAAAGGGAGGATTTGCAGGTAATTTCTAAAACAGCAGGTTAAGGACAATTTTAGAACGTGTGCAGATAAATTAAGCTTTGCAGAATTTTCATTTTCAGTTTTTGTTGCAGCTGCATCCAGTTTCACCCTGTTTTTCCCTCTTTTCTCTTCTTGGGCGCGAGTAAAACCAAAGGACATAATTGATTTCCTGCTGTCTCAGCTTACTAAGCTGACTGATGTCTCCATATACAGCCAGTTACTCAAAAATCACAGAGATATACCCTTTCAACAGCTGCTTGGATACATATCCTGACACGCAAAATATATAATTTTTAAAACTCTAGAAAGTAGCCGAAAGGAAAAGAGGAGAAAAAGAGGTCTGTTTTTTTTTTTTTTACAAAGCAAGAGCGAACTGTAGCCTTTAGCATCTTATTCTAAATCTATTCTAATAGGTTTTAAGCAAAAGCCGACAACTGACAAGGAGATCAAACGAAATTGAACTTAAAAACAAGAAACATACAATTGACTAATTTAGCATAAAGTAAATGGGATTAGATAATCTTAATTAAATATACAATATCTCTCTCTCTTTTATAATCTGCACGTGCCTGCAGGGCTGCTCTTAACATATCTGTTGGATAATATCTCCCACCCCATGCATGAAGCTGGTGCTGAACTGGAGATCTCTTTCAGTGACAGACTGCTGCACCTTAAATGCTCTAGGGAGCGTTATCACAGATCCTTCCTCCCAGCAGCTGGAAAACTCTAGAACCACCACTGTTCCCAACAATCTCAATAAGTTGTTACATTCATGCGGATTTTGCACAGTTTCTACCTTGGTCAGTTAAATGCTGCTGTCATTTTGCACATCTCTGATGTTGCTGCTATTTTCAAATATCCATTACTGTAAAAATGTCTATAGCTGTATATTGGTTATTTATTCTCCAGGTGCACAGTTTTTAAGATTGTTGAAAACACTTTACAGAACAATATTTTTTTTTTGTCTATCTTAACTTTTAACTCTTCACTGTTATGTTATTCTTATAAATGTTCTTAAGGTCAGTTTTTTCTGCTGTAAACACCAGAATTTCCCCATTGTGGAACAATAGAGGAATCTCTCTCTCTGGCAGACCAAATCCTCTCATATTTCGTATTTTAAACATTATTTTGCTTGTATAGTGTCTTTTTTTAATATTTTATATCTTCTTTTCAACATGTCCCTCCGTTGTCAGAGTAACTTGCCCCCACTTCCTCATAGCCTCGGCCTGTATATAGACCCACACCGAATTAGGCATAAATCAAAATAGTCTGTGTGAAGCTCACTGCGACACACTGCGTATAACCAGCCCTTAAGCCTAGCGCCATTCTCCCCGCTTTACAAGCAAAATCAATGGGAACAACTAGACACATCTGCAATAAACAACAATTATTGAAGATTTCCAGAGGACTTCACCATTGAAATTCACCAGAGCTATAGTGAAACTGACAATGCCCACGTGCATGGCAGCTGGATGTTGGAATACATCTGGCAAAAGTGGGGAAAAAAAGTAGCTATTCCACCTTTCTGATTCCTGATCCTCCACGGACGGGTTGGTCGTTGGATCGCCAACTTGAAGAGGGAGGATTTGCCATCGAACTTCTGACCAGAGAAAAAACCCGTAATATGTAGCCAACATTTGGAAGAAGAATGTTTTCAAGATGACTTGGATAATAGTGCGTTGTGACAAACACCAGATACAGCACTGGGACTTGATCAACAGCCGATACCGCACCGTGACGTCACAAACCAGTAGGTGGCAGTAGTGTTCTTTGACAAACATGGATGCCTCCAGTAAAGCACATTCAAATGAGATTACTCTTAATTAAAAACACTGATCAGTTATTAAAGAGTATATAGTACTTTAATATTTAAAGAACTTTCAAGGGTTTGTATTCTGACTTTAACTGTACGTTTCCTTTAAGAATTCCTGCATTTGGATTATGAGGGTTGGTCTTGGTATGAGTTGCACCTTTGGACGAAATTTGTTTAAAATCCGGTCATAACTTTTTAAGTTATCCTATTCACCAGAGGTCTTCAACAGGGGGTCCGCGACCCCTCGGGGGTCCACAGAGGTCTTGCATGGGGGTCGCGAAAGATTTGGTTGATTAGACTTTTTTTTTTTATATTGCTCCCTGCAATTTTTTCCCGCTAACTGAAATGTCTTTAAATACACATTAACATGATTTCAACACACTGTAGTAAACAGATAAATGGAGGCAGAAGATGTCTTTCAGTCATCAATGCACACATTCAGTGACACACAGGAGCTCTTTCAAGCTGGGCACCGTTTCATTCACAACACCTGTCCCATCAACCAGGAATCAGAAATACTTTAATAATCCCAGGGAGGGATTACTTTAGTTACATTACTCTATATGTAATAGAGTGACTATAGGACCACTTTGATATAACACATTTTCATACAATATATATGCATAAGTAGGGGGTCCCCGCTCCATCTCGCCATTAGTTTGGGGGTCCTTGGCCTGGAAAACGTTGAAGACCCCTGCTATACACAGACAAGCAAACGTGACCTCCTTGTTGGGGTAATTATCAGGGGAGTAATTGGTTAGATGTATCTTTTTTGTGAACATGTGCTGACGTAGGCACAGGTAGACTGGATCATGTTTACGAGGATTATTTACGAATGTTTACTGAAGTTAGGAATGTTTGTTGAATCTGATGTGCTGCACTTGTAGGAGCCCATAGTAGGAAAAAAAATACAGGAATATGAAAATGTTGCACTAAGTCTAACGTGTATTTACTATACATTTTTCCATAGAAACATTTTATAAATAAGTAAATAGATCTATCTATACTTTCATCTGTTACAGTGTGTGATTTGATTTCACAGCATCTGGGGGTAAATTGCAAAGATCTATCAACCCAAGCCATAATGCAAAGGGGCCAAAAAGCGAAGGGCGAGCTCTGGACCAGATCTGCAGGTCGCACAAATGGAGATGAATTATTTCCTCTGAGAGAAAATTGGGTTTGAGCTGAGCTCTGTCGGAGCGAGGAGGGGAGCTTTGTTGCTCCACTCTGATGGACGCGCTAAACGGATGCATCACTGAGAAGGAAAGTGTGTGAGCACATGAAACACGGGACTAAACAGGATCACAGGATGCAGTTTTCTTTATGGGGAAGGGGATTTAAGAACCAGGATATAAAGGATAGGATTATGAAAGGATGGGTGTGACCATCAGCTGCTGACCATCTGTCCCGAGCTGTGGAGGTTTGACGACGACCCCACGGGGTCACGGGGATGACACTGACACACGTGTGGCTCCTGATATGCCCATTACTATCCACAGAGAGGCAACAGAAAGGAAAACAATCTCCAAGCCCTCTTCTGCCTTTTCACATTTTGTTACTCTGACCTCTTTCTCATTAATCCCAGGAGAGGTGCCATCTAGCTATCTCTGCATTTTTTTTTTCTTTCAGTGAAGCTTCTTTGTTTCGTTTCATACATAAAGACCCTCATTGCACGGTTTGGCAGATAGCAGCTCCAAAGACACACAATAGGAAAAAAAGCCCTTTTAACTCTCTGTTTGCGTAGTATCAGCTGTAGATGTTTCTCTATTGTCCCCCGCTGCCTTCTATCAAACCACTCTATGCATCCAACGGCCTCTTTGCTTCACCCTTTTAAATTTTCCATCAACCGTCACGTTGGTTTCACATGCCTTTTAGATGGGCTGTAATTTGCTGCAAGTTATTTTCAAGTGTTTGAGAACAAATTTGCTACAGAAGCAATCAGAAAGCTCGACTTAAAGCCTCCTCCTCAGATGGTTTCCCACTTAAACACTGCCTGTTAGTATTGGCAAAAAGACAACCAGAGACGGACAACATGGAGATGTGAGGAAAGAGAGAACTTATTGCTGTTTTAAATGAAAATGTGGTAAAGGAGTGAACTCCTCTGTTTTGATGAACAAAAACATGTTTAGATCAAAAACTGATTTTTGGCACAAAGCTGCACATGTGCGAGAGAAGTAACCCTGAGGTGATCTTGTGAGTCAGCGGGATCGATCTCTACGAGTCTTTAGCCTCAAAGAAGGCAGCAGTAGCTACGTTTACATGGGCAAAATTTCCCCGATCCGATCCAAACCTTGGTTGATCGGAAATTCAAAATCTCCGTTTACATGGACACTAAATGAAATGATCCGATCATGACGTGTGTATACATGTACCAAGCGTTGGATCAGATTACATCTTTTAAGCATGCGCAGAACTTCCTGCCAAACTTGGCAGTTCTGTCTGCTTCTGGTTTTTGGGAGGCCTGACAAACGATGCGCTCGGAGCGAGCGGAAAGAAAAACGGAGAGAGGAGGAAAAAAGCGCTTGGCAGCGAAATGTCCGAGAGAAAATGTAGAGAATGAGCGATTGAACCGGCGTGGGAGAGCGAGTGGGCTGTGGAGAGAAAGAAGAGGAAGAGGAGGAGGATAAATTCCTGCTTCCTGCAGCTTTAAATGAACTTGAGTGTATAAGTCGGCGTTCCTAGACTCCTCCCGCCATGTTGTTCACAGCGAGAGCGACCGGTGGTTTCCTGTTGTTGACAAGGCGGAAAAACGTCACGCTGACGTTGCACACATGCGCAGTGAAGATTATTTTACTCTTAAGATCCGAATGGGTGTTTACATGGACGCCAATCGGAATGGCGATCGGCAAAAACCACCTCTCTCTTTCGGAATTAAATTTATTTCCGATCGGACCGAATCGGATTAGAATCTTCAGTCTGACATGTTTACATGAAACATTTTTGATCTGATCAGGCCTTCAATCCGATTATTTGTGTCCATGTAAACGTAGCTAGTGATGGAGAAACTCTCAGAGCTGGGACAGGTACACCCCCCATCAAACAGAGAACGTGGGCGTTGGAGGGATTGTGCATGAGTGCATCAGGAAGGGGGTTGTACTCTCCGTTTACCCATCTTCCCTCTTATGGAGACTTCTCCCTCTAAACGGGTGAGGATTGGTTTTATGAGCCCTCAACAGCCAGACTGTGGGCTTATCAGCTTCTCTGTGTCTCTAAGTGTCTGTTTGTATATAACCTCAGGGAAATAGCAAGACGTAAATATTTGTCAGAAGTCAAGAGGTGTTTTCTAGCAGACTTTAAAGTAACAGGCCTGCTGCTTTAATCAAGCTGGATTCTCAAAGTTAGGCAACAATTTTAGAGAGTCAGAGAGAGCAGGATGTGGATGTTTTGCTTGAGTCACTGAATTCAGATGCTGGATCTGAAGGATCAGATATTCTGTCGGCTTTTCTGGCTTTTTGGTTGATGCTTCAGTCTATTTGCTCCTTAAAGCAACACTGTGTAAAAAGCTGGTGAAGATTCTCAGTCATCCAGGTCATAGTCAGTCCAAAATCAGTTAAAAACCACTGGACTTTGTTTTCAAAGTGTGAAGACGTTTCGCTTCCCATCCAAAAAGCTTTCTCAATTCAACACTGCATTAAATCTAAATCTAGATAAGATTATGTTATTTTCTTAAAATAAGTGCATTTGTTCTTGAATTGAGGAGGTAAAAGAGACTTTCTGCCAATGGAACAAGAAAATTTACACTTAAAATAAGAAAACACAATTGCCTTCTCTTATTTTAATTATCTTAAATGAGTAAAATTACTCATTCCATTGGCAAACTATCTCATTTACCTACTCAAATTAAGAGTGAATACACTTAATTTAGGAAATTTTTACTTATTTCTAGATCGTTTTTGCAGTGAAAATGTCTGGAGTAGTGTTGAGTTCCAGGCTTTATAGATTAGCCCAACAAAAGCCTTGTTATGGCTTCGAAAACATGGAAATGTAACCGAAAACAGGTCCATCCATTTGTAATGGGGAGTCGTTCAGGTCGTTGTTGTCCTGCAAATTAACTTGAAACCACTACTATCAGTTGGTTGTTCTGTTGCTGTTCTTTTTACATCTCTTTGCAGGTGATGAATCAGATTGAAGACCGTTTATCATCGTCTCCCTTTTACCTCCTCTTTTTTTCATCTTTTCTCCCTTTTCCTGTTTTTCTTTTCCTGTTCTGCTTACATTTCAGTGTCCATATAATCTGTAATACTCCCTGCAAGAATTATTATAAAGCTATATGCATAAATTAAGCGGAAGATTATGGCGATAGCCGTACTGCTCCACTTGTGAAACCAAAATCTGTTTGTCCCTTTTTTGGCATCAAGACAGTTATTCTTATTGCCACATTGCCAGACAGGACACTGTAAGGATAAAAAAAATGTTTTTTTATTTAGCTGAAGAGTGTTGAAATTGGGTGTTGTGCATGTGTTTTGACTAATATAGTTGGTGGATGTGCTGAATCTCTCATTTCATCACTTATAAGCCAAGAATACTGTGTCAAATTTCACAAAGATTGAAGTAAATAAAGAATTCACTTTCCTTGTACGTATAATAAAGCTAGAATTGTCCTATTTTCTTCACATATGCTTAATCCTAGAGATGGACGGAATTTATACATTGTTCATTGTTCTTTTCTTTCCCTTTTATTAAACTCTTAATACTTTTAAAAGCTAATCTAATCTATAACATAATTAGAACTGTAGAAACATTAAAGTTGGTTCCTAAAGTGTTTTATTAAATACTCTAACTCCAGGTCCACTGCTTTTTTATTCACACTTCTGAAACAGGAGGAACTCTTTCATGGGTCAAAGGCAGAACACTAAATAAAGTTAAATAAGTATACTTATATTTCTATTATTTTTAAACTTCCTCTGCCTTTAAATGACCTTATAATCAAATTCCAATAAAGGCGAAACCATCGACCTCAGCTCCGGCCAATCCTCACCGGGATCAGACCCACATGATTGTGTTGCTTTACTCTCACTGCTTTCATAATTTGATTTTCCCATCCAGCCTGTTGCAGCCAGTTTAGACAGTGATGTAGCTAAAACTTCCTGGGGCTTGTGTTGGTGCCTTGATAAGTGCTCTTCTGTTTACAAGAGACACTGCTGATAGTATCTCATGTTGCTTTTAAACATCAGGCAAACATGATGCAGTGGAGACAGAAGTTTGTCGTAAAGAGCGTAAATAGCCGCCGTGTTAAACCGCTGCATAGCAAAAAAAAGTCAAGATAAAAGCTGAAAATAATGCAGCAGTCTCTGATTTGAGAATCCATTAAATCAGATTATTGGTTTAGGTATTTTGATGAGTCACGTGACCCTACTTAACTAAAGCTGTCCATACCTGGAAAACCTTGAATTATCTGCCTTATTTTCTCTAAATGCATAGATTAAAAAAAGAGAAGAAGCTTTTTTTTCCATTCTGCTGCTTTTTTCCAGCCCCACTCGGACCCACACTCTCCGCCCTGCAAGTCACACTCTCCTTCCACTTGTTGTGTTTGGCTGCTCTGGCAGTGAAATGCTCCAGGAGGTGAGACAACCAGGGCAGTCACCATGGTAATGAACCATGCTGGACCGTCCCTCAGGTGATCATCGGTTCCTGCTACCATGGCAACAGCGGTGGCTCCCTGTAGGCTTCCAGGTCTGGTTGGGAAAACACGGATATATTGTTTCTCAGGGGTAACTTACCTGTCTATGAACTAGCTGGGCTAAATGTGCATCAACAAGTTATTGAATTTTCTCTTTGTGGCATCCAACATTTTATATAAATATATACATAAGCATAAATACCAAAAAATGAAACATTTTCTTTCAATAAAAAAAGTAAAGCAGTCAATTTGTTCTATTGGTTTGTTTCTTTATATATTAATCTGCATAATTTCCATTAGATAAAAAAAAAATACAATCTCTTATTAGTGTGAGAAACACACAGAAAATGTTAGGAGGAACTGATCCTGCAGGTTATGTCAGACTGTGGAGAACTTGTGCCCTCTAGTGATATTTTTCCTCCATTGCAGCTGCTTTCATTGAGGAGCACTGATTCTTTTTTCTTGTCCCTCAGCCAGTCAGAGCCAAGCTTACAAACAGACGTTGACTTTGCTCCCTCTTGTGGTTAAACCACAGAAAAAATGAAGCATAAGATTTAGATATAATTTCCCATTAAACCAGAATATCAACATACAGATTTATAGAAAGGTGATTCATGTGTCAGAGTGTGAAAATGTAAACAATTTCCCCTCAAAAGCTGAAAAGCTAGAGCTTAAAAGGAGATTTGACATAATTCTGAGTAATGTACCCAAACTGGAAGTGAAGGTACTTGACAACAGGAAGTGCAACGTCCTCCCCTGAGCTCTGAAGGATGGGTGGAGTTCTACCACTTCCCACTTCATACTTCAAACGGGTCCGAAACCTTGCGGTCAGTGTCTCATTGTCCCACACAAGCATAGAGACACACAGAGCAGAGAGAACTCAGTCTGCACTGTTTCAACAAGTGGATTGTGATCCAGCAGATGCTCTGTGCGTGTGCATCATGGCTACATTAAACCCAGTGCTCCTGTAATTAACCCCAGCCCAGAGTGATACTCATCCCCGGGCGAGTGTATATTAGATAAAAACCAAAGTGATCTTCTGTCCTTCATTACTGCTCCTCGCCTTTATCTCTGCCTCTGACTGCAGGGTTTATATTAAGTTAGGCAGCTGGATGTAACTCTGTACACGAAATTAACAATCGCATCCAATAAGCGGAGGACAATAGCCGACAGCTCATTAAGCCTGCAAACAGCCTCCATGTGACTAATCACTGCTTCCTTCCCCTTTTTGCTGCAGAGCAAAGCCTCAAGCTTTAATAAGCACCCACCTAAAGTAAATATGATACCAGCCAGACGTTCAGGCCTCATGTTTGTTCGTTGGTCACAACTCGCCGTAGCCTCCCGCAATATAGAGGCCGCACGAGGAGATAGAGTAAATGCCAGGCGCCAGAAATAGCCCATTTGCTCTTTCCAGTGATGGCGACTGACAGATAACAGTTACACCTGCCCCCAAAAAACTTGGCTGGACAAAAAAAATAAAGAACGAAGCTCTGCTCTGAAGACAGCTGTGTTTTAAATCAGCCTACTGACCTGATTTAATGCTTTGTTTTCAACCACACATCTATGTAAAGCAGTTTAAACTCTCCTGTATTTGAACAAGGCAACAAAAGTCTGCAGTAGTGAGACCCTCAGATGTGAACAGCTGCTTTGTCTGAACTCAGGATGGAGGTGGGGAAGAGGACAGAGATGGGACTGGAGGAGGGCTGCAAAAGAGTAATTGGCTAGTATTAGTGTTTCATTAGCAGCAGCTGGCTGCAGACTGTTATCAGCATTGATGTGAGTCAAAAAAAAAAAAAAAAAACACAAAGCAGATTGAACAAACTCCGGTGAGTAAAAAGATATACGATTGAAGACAAATTATTTCTATAGCAGCTTTAATCAGTGTATCAAAGAGATCCACAAAGAAATCCGTTTTTTAACCAGAATTAGATCATTTTAAGTTTACCTGGCTGTAAGCAGTTAACCTGACAACAGCCAGATGCATGTCTCGCTCCGCCTAGCTCCACTCACATACATCTGGGAACCCGCTCATTGAAAGTGATTTCCCCAGCCGAATTTATGGTCTGTCCAATCAGGACGCAGGGCGGGTGTGTCCTGGAGTGGAGAAGCGACCGTGAGATTCCAACAACAATGGCGGCTCGCATTGAGGAAGCAAGCGTTAGCATTGATGCTGCTATTTCTTCTGTGTTGTCCAATCTATCTGATATTGTTTCATTAAAAGAACATCAGAGAACGGCTTTGAAGGCTTTTGTTGGTGGAAACGATGTTTTCGCCCTTCTCCCGACCGGATTTGGCAAGAGCTTGATCTACCAAATGGCTCCTCCTCTCACAGCGTCACGGGTTAGCTTCGGTGTGAGTGGTTGAAATAGCACGTCGATAAAGATGACAGACAAGTGGCTTATCCAATCATATGCAAGGAGTTTTGATAAGGCCCAGCCTTCAGTAAAGGCAATTCCTATGGCGGGTTCCCAGATGTATGTGAGTGGAGCTAGGCGGAGCGAGACATGCATCTGGCTGTTGTCAGGTTAGTAAGCAGTGGCCTATCAGGCAGAAACTCCAAAATAACGCCTTCATTCAAATATTGCAAATCAGTAAGGATACTTAAGCCAAAGCAAAAGGGTGTCGCTGGTCGCCATGATAAGTGCTGTCTGAATAATGCTGGCAGTAAGGAAGGAGGTCGGAAGAGGAAGCAGATTAGCTCCTGACGTTCTTATCTGCCACTGGAAATTATACGGTTTCCCTCAATTCTTTGCACGACACGACCTTCAGACCTTCAGACACAAAAATGTGTCATTTCTTGACGTATATGCAGTGTGACCAGGGGCGGATTTACCATTAGGAAAAATTAGGCAGTTCCCTAGGGTCCCAAGTTCCTGGGGGCCCCATAAAACTCTGTTTACATGTATAGTTAATTCAACTATTTTTTATTTGTGCAAATTAATTATGTTTTCGATTAAAAATCCTTTCTCTAATATGCCATCAGAACGCTTCTAATATTAAGTGTGTCTCAGCCCCCCCTCAGTGTCCACCATATTGGATCAGTCCATTTGCTGCACATGTTCAGAAAGGTCCAAACAGACAGCAGCAAACCATTTGAAAACAAACTATACAAAGAGAAATGTTGCCAATTTAGCACTTTAGTCGCTATATTTAGCCACTTTTCAGACCCCTCTGGCACTTTGATTTTTAAGAAGCGCCTAGCGCCAAATCTAGCCACTTTTTTTCTGCTACTGGAGACTTTGGAGACAACATCTAAAAGCAGCGAACTCTGCTCTCCAGAGCGAGTAGATTGGTAACCCCGCCTCCTGCTCTCCTCTATCTTGTCTGCTGTCATGATTCATGCAGCTATTATTTCATCCAAATGAAAAATGGAGAACAGATAAGCAGATCATGGCTTGTCTACAGTGAAAAGAAGGACTGGGTTATTTACTTTGGCCTTTTTGGAAACACAGGAAGGAGCAATCAGCGTAGTGATTGGAAAAAATCTTAATGAATTAATTTTGAGACAGCAAAAAAATGTCAGCTGAGTACATCGCCAATATGAAAAGAAAAAGGGACAAATGAAAACAGAGAGGAAAACAGCAAGAAAAGGGAAAAGAAGACAGGGGGGAAATGGTAGAACAAGCAATGTATGTCTATTCTATTAAAATGTCTATATCTGTATAATGGGTCTGTTTTATGTGTTGCCTTCTCAATTCAGAGGGCCCCCTGCCTGTCTTTGCCTAGGGCCCCACATTTCCTAAATCTGCTCCTGAGTGTAACAAATGCTAATGTACACAAATTCATAACTTTAGGTTTTATATCGAACAGTTTTACTAATTTACTACATATGTGTATAATTTGTGTGTAGATATTTTCTGAACGGCTGTAGTTCTAGAATCATTTATGTGCATATCCGTGCTTTAATGATGTCAGAAAATCTGGGGGAAAAAAAAAATGTTGGAAGATTATAGATTTTTCAGAAACCTATCGGTTTCTGAAAAATCTACCGTGATGTATGACAAGTTGAAAAATGTTTGTAGGGTGAGAGAAAGAGAGAGCGAGACTTTAACTCCATAACAGGAAGGCTAAACAAGTTACAGCAAATCTGCTTTAAAAAAAAAAAAAAAAAAAAACATTTATAGCTTTGAGTTTCATATATCAAAGTGGATGGTTTACAGCTTTACAAAGGTAAGAATCTACATTCTCTAGGGCAGAGATAGCCAGAGATAGTGTTACTTTATTGTATGTCTTATACCGTGTCAGTTGGTTGTGCTGTTCTTTTTACATCTCTTTGCAGGTGAAGATGTTTTATCATTGTCTCCCTTTTATCTACAATTTATTTCATCTTTTCTCCTTTTTTCTGTTTTTCCTCTTCTGTTCTATTTACATTGCAGTGTCCATATAATCTATAAAACTCCCTGCATGATTATAATAAAGCCATTTATGTGCATAAATCAAGTGGAACACTATGGTGATAGCCGTACTGCTCCACTTGTGAAAGTAAAATCTGGTGGTCTCTTTTGGCATCAAGAAAATTATTCTGATTGCCACATCACCAGATGTGGCAATAAGAAAAAAAAAAGGTTTGCCTGCTGTGTCTAAAAGTAGCAGCAACCCAGACTGACAGCTCATTGGCTAATTTGGATCACGTGCAGCCTGGAGCCGGACGCTCTAAAGGGCTTTACCGTATTAACAGGAAAAGCGGTGCAAGTGAAGTTAGACACTGTCGTCAGACAACATGCAGTAATTTATAAATGTTTTAAATGAGGTTGGGTCCGGATTAGCCAGCAGGTGGGTCTGAATCCGGACTTATCCGGATTTAGTGCATAAACATGGAGAATCTGTTTAAGTTCAGTTTGACCACACTAGCTGAAATAGAAAGATGTAAAACACAGTATAAACACCCTTGAAGTTACATCACCTCTAGCCTAAAAGGGATGGCAGGATAACCAGAAGATTGTCTTTTCATATTATAACTCTTAAACTGCTATTGCCATGTCAGAGCATGAAAAACTGCAGAAATAATAACAAAAAAACAGACATTTCCATGTTTTCCTCACAAAGCTTACCAGTTTAGTTCCCTTTATAGCCAAAGCAAGATAGATTTTGTTTTATCCCTCTATCAATATTTACTCTTTCCATCTAAATCACTGTAGATTTAGAGAGATACTGGTGTTTACTGCCGTGTGGTTCCTAATAACAAAGTTTGCTCTATTTACAACAGAAAACCCAAATCAAAGCATCAGATAACAGTAATAAGCCAGAGAAAACGTATCAGATCTCCCGTCCCGCGGTGCATAAAGCAGGCTACAAAGACCCACCAGTAAGATCAAATATTCTCCTTTAAAGCACACACAAAAAAACTTGTTCAATACTAAAATTAAAATTGTGGTTGCAGAACATATAATGACACACCTACAATTTAAATCACATTAACTACATTTCCTTATAGATGATAGTAATATTACTGAGAAGTAGTTTCTGGTAAAAATCTACCTAGATGAAGCAGCCGACAGTTCTACTCACCACAGTTTGCGCGGCATCGTCTCTAGATATTAGGAAGCTGACCCTGTGCTGCTGACCCCCTTTACTCTCCTCTCCTGTTTATCTACTTTTAATATTCATCCCTGCCACTCTAAGACAAATCAGATGCATGTGTTTGCAAATACAAACACGGTCAGACCGCAAGGACCCACCGGTCTGATTATACAGGTATTAATGAGGTGTTGTGTGTCCAGCGAAGGCGGGGAGAGCAGAGGGATTAATGGCAGACAGCTGGAGAACCGAGGGAGGAGAGAGTGGGGGAAAAAAAGAGGAGGAGGAGAAGGCACACAGGAACGAGGATAGAAAGGACAAAGCAAGACAGAAAAGAACAAGATAAAACCTTTAGACCTTTAAGTTAAAAATCCATCTGTTTTTTTATTTTTATTCCCTTGGCCTTCCGATGTCCCCTTTTTCTCACCTTTAAAGTTTTCTTCTCTTTCATTGTGGCTTTACTCCCCATAGGATTCATCCCGGTACATTTTTCCATTTAGAGTTAAGGCAACTGAAGCAGACTGAAGCACATTTTACTTTAGGTGAAAAACTGCAGGATAAAAGAGCAAATGTGGTTTTAAAACTGATTTTACTTTTGTTATGGGTGTAAAATCCTTTAGGGAGATAATTTAGCAGATTGCAGATTTCCCTCTACTGTCCAAAACACAGAAAAGTCCCTTCTGTCCATCTAAGTCTCTTTCTCATCCCCTTTCTTTCACCACAGTTCTCTCCTTTGCATCCTTTTATTTTTCACCGGGATCAAACATCTAGACCCGCACACACACAGCGGCGGCTCGAGCAGGAGTCACGACTCACTCATTCATATTCAGAACCACTCCAGATCAGTCGGCTGGGCCGGGTACGGAGACGCCGTGGGTCCCTTTCAGTGGACAAGGATAAAAAACCAGTTCTCCTCCAGATTCCAAACTAAAAACAAAAACCTTTTTCTATTCTTAGGTTTTATTTAAACCAAAACCCTGCCGCACTTAAAGGATTTGGAAGCTCAGTGAATCATTTTAATGGCGTCTCACAGGCATGTTCTACCGTACATTATTAACCCTTTAAAGAGCAAGTTAGTGTTTTTATCACCTGCATACCCGTTACAAGTGGGGTCCCCCCCTCCGTCCCTCAGTGAGCTCTAGAAGCACAAGATCTAGATCCAGCCATTCAGCAAAGATGCTGCTACATGGCTGTACATCTTATTTTGGCATTTGACCAATTTGATGAGCCCTTGAGTGATATATTACCTACTGTAAATTAAGTAAAGAAAAAAAAAAGTAAAAAAAAATAAACAGAAAAGTTAATAAGCCTAGTTAACAATTAAATTTAGGTTTATAAACTAAAAAAAGTCAGTGCCAGTATCAGCATTAATGCCTCTAAGGTTATGTTGGACCAAAAAAAAAATGTTTCTTTCACTCCGAGTGTTTTTCATGAATTTTTTGAAATTTTTCTTAATATATTCGGGCAAGTTGTCTTTTCTTGTTACATTGACATTAATTTCTGCCATAAAAATATCCATATTTTTTGAATGTTACAAAGGTAATAAGGTCTTGTCCTGCAGAGTAAGAATAAGAGTGTGGATGCTCTAAATCCCATCATTTTCAACCATTTTAAAGGGTGATAGCCACAAGTTGAACTCCTGGCCAGTAAGGGGCGCACTCACCCCCCAATGGGCAGGGTTGCTAAATCTTAAGGTTAGCGGGTTTTCTGAGCTCCTTTACTTCCTTAAATCAACATCATTGCTCAAAACTTTGACAGATGTTCTTCCTGTTTTTGCTTCCTTTATTATTTTGTTGTTTTTGCTTGAAGGAGAGAAATATAACACAGGGAGGCAGCCATTTCTAAGCTCTATCAGGGAGCTACTTGGACTTTACTTTAGCAACACCTGAGCTCATTCACAAGCACCAAACCAGAGGTCACGGATTAGTGGACCAGGGTCCGAATCTGGACGCACCCTGATTTAAAACCTTAATAAATTACTACATGATGTTCAACGACAGTGTCCAAACATCCCTTGCGCCGCTTCTCTTGTTAATGTGGTAAAGCCCTCCAGAGCGTCCGGCTCCAGTAGCCAATGAGCTGTCAGTCTGGGTTGCTGCTGCTGCTACTTTTAGACACAGCAGGCAAACCTGTGGCAAGCCGGGCGATGGGAAAGAAGGAGAAGACGATGAGAAAAAGAGAGCAGAGAAAGTGTGGACTGCTGGAAGAACTGCGGTGAACAGGTGAAAGAAAAGTGAAATGGCGTGCTCAAAGATGACCCTGCACATTTAGAGGATGTTTGGCTCAACCTGCTGCTGTGAAGCAGGATTCTCCACCATGAACAGAATCAACAATAAATCTGGATCCAGGCTCAAAATGAGCACCTTGATCTGTGCTTGAGAATGGCTTAGTCTCCATTTAAACCCAGGTTTAAAGCCTTGCAGGGCAGCCTAAAGCCCACTGCCAACATTTAGCCAATAAAAATAAAGACAATAACAAACGCTCAGTTCAGGTGTTTCATAAAATATGTTAATCAGGAAATTATCTATATACCAAACTGAACATTTTTTGTTCTCTACTTCAAAAAACACTTTACATTTTAAAATGAAAAAACTCTCTTTTTTTTTAGTTTTCTATTCAAAAAATGTAATGTATAACATGGATGCATAAAAATCTAATTTTATTTCAGTGTTTAAATTCCCAAAAAAAGTTGAAAAACAATCCACTGGACTTTGTTTTCCAAGTTTGAAAACGTTACACTTTAAAAGGTGGTAGTTTTAGGGGTTGGTAGTCTATTTTACTTCATTATTTAATTCATTGCTGTTGACTTTTGTTTGTTCTACTGTTGAAGAGATCGGAGTCAACTTAGAGATTGAACAGGAGCAAAAACATTCTTGTAAACAAAAGGGGAGAGCAGCTTAAAAAAAGTTTGGGAACCACTAACAATAGAGTATTAAGCAGCCATGCCTTTAGATCACATGAAGCAGTTGCATTGCAGTTCCCTCTATTTTTGCTATTGTTCATGTTTAGTTTGATTTGTAAATAAATGTTTGTGTTTTGTTTAAATAGAGACTTGTGTAATGGTTTTTATTTTTGTGCCATTATTATGCAAGTATAGGAATACAAAAACAATATCTGCTCAAAAATTATCAGCAACATGCATCAGATCAGCTAGACTGATGTTAAGATAATCTATTTTAGCATCAGACTTAAAAAAAAAACTTAACTAGTCAATCTTTAGTAAATATAAATATATATTTAGGACCCAGTGGGCTGCTCAGTGCAGCAAGAAGGATCCGGGTTTGATTTCTGCATGGAGTTTGCATGTTCTCCCTGAGCATGTGTGGGTTCTCTCCGGGTACTCCGGCTTCCTCTCACAATCCAAAAACATGACTGTTAGGTTAATTGGCTTTTCTAAATCTTCTTATGTGTGAGTGAATGGTTGTTTTTCCCGTTTGTCTCTGTGTTGCCCTGGCGACCTGTCCAGGGTGGACCCCGCCTCTCGCCCGTAGACAGCTGGACATAGACACCAGCACCCCTCATGACCCCAGCTTGGATAAGGGTGGCGGAAAATGGATGGATTTAGGACTCATCAAAAATCATAAAACAATTATCTATATAGTTGAGATCCAGTAAAATTCAACTAATATTCTGCACAGCTTGAGATGTTGTATGGATGTTTTATTTCTGAAAAAAATTATTCCTTTGTTGAAAACCCTGCGGCTATGACCTTTAATTCATATTGAAACACTGAAAGCAAAGATGTTTAATCTGCTTAGACCCCTGGGTCCTGCAACAAATACAACACTGTGGTGCTGTATAAAAAATATCTTTCAGAAAACATTTGAGCTGTATTAAAAGCTAAAAAATAACATGTTAATTTAATTTTGGTTCAAGAAAGAGTTTCTTTATCCAAGCCAGGTGAATTCCCTTCACATTTCATGTGAGGAGTTCACTGGAAAAACGATCTAGAAATAACAAAAAATGTCTTAAAATAAGTGTATTTACCATCAATTTGAGTTAGTAATTGAGATGGTTTGCCAATATAATGAGTATTTTTACTCTTAAAATAAGATAATTAGATAATATGCACTTTAAATAAGACAATGCAATTGAGTTTTCTTATTTTAAGTGTAAATTGTCTTGTTCCATTGGCAAGATGTCTCTTTTACCTCCTCAATCCAAGAACAAATGCACTTATTTTAAGAAAAAATGACTTATCTAGATTTCTATTTTTTCCAGTGTTCCATCCTATTTTACTCCCTCCCATTTATCACTGCAGCTGACATCTAAAGCAAAGGAAGTTAAATTAAAAAACAGGAATGGTTCAGCTTGTGTTTTTCCTTAGACCCTGTTTTTATATGGGCACTAACAGGGTTAACCGAGCACGCAGTTTTTCCACACAAAAGCCACCTGCATCCCATCGCTACGGCAACCTCCTTCAGCGAGGCTTTTGAGAGGTTTGTTTTAACAACGGTGCGCTGCTTGCACACGGCGGCGGCCCTTCTGAACGCCATGCAAAGAATCAAACAGCTGTATAAGAGCTAACCGTCACCCAGCCCTTCACATACAAACAACCGTCAATGAAACGATGCCGCAAACTCAGGTCAGCCATAATTTAACACAAAGGTCATCGGTTTATGGTGTGAGAGGTTTCACAGGAACAAACTTCCGCACCAAGCACATATTCCTGACCTCATAGCAGCAAACACCAGAAACCATTTACATACAACTTTCTGCAGCTCCATTTTTTAAATTTTTTATTTTTTTTTTCAAACCATGTGGGTGAATTTCTATTTCAGTAGCAGTGGGATGACACAACACGACTACACCCATGCAGCATGAATGTGGGAGGAAACCGCAACAGCTAGAAGAAATCCGACAGCATCTTCGGTTGACCTCTGTGGAGTTCGAGCTGAGAAAGATTGTCTTGCTGTGACAGAGGTGGTCAGGAAATAACAACTCCATCTTTCCTATTATTAGAAATGTTCAGGGCATAATGTCATAAGCGAGGTGTTCTCTGCATGTCTGATAAGGGCAAAATAGGCATGACTTTTACTCCGTCCTCTAACGCTAAAGGGAAACACCCGGTTAATTCTTCACTGAAGTGAGACTGAAGATACGTCCCACTCAAAAGATTGAGCACAATCTTGCGAGTAGGACGTGTTTATTGATTTCAAGATGTCGTTTTCTTGTGGGTTGCTTGAGTTGAAAGTCATCCACATCGAACAGATTGAGTAGAATTTTGTCACAATGCTGAACGTGTGAAGTTCGAGTGAAAGATGGAAAAGCTTTCTCATGGTGCAGTTTGGTCAGAAAGTTCGTGAGCCGTTTTATATCAGTGCTTTGCAGGAATCCTCCCCACAAGCGCATTACATTAATAATGCATCCTTAAAGGAATAGTACACCCAAGACATGATTAGCCTTCATTTTCTACTCACCCCCATGCTAAACAACACTCTGGAGTACTTTTTTGATATCTCAAATGCATCTGGAGATCTGGGAGGCTTCTTGCTGTCTGCTGACATTCAAATAATGGAGGTCTATGGTGTCCGAGACAGAAAGGTCCAAAAAGTCCACAAAAAACGTGTCAATATTCCTCCATACTGCTCGTCCAATGTATTCCAAGTGTCCTGAGTTGGTAGCGTCCAGAATTTACTCGAAACTAAGTCATTTAGAATGTTTTAGAGCATAAACAGTAGTGTATAGGATTTCCTGAAAGCGCGCTCCTGCGAGTTCACGAGTCTACGGAAACTGCGGCAGACCAAACCAGACGAAAGTGCGCATTCAGCTCGGCAAAGAACTCATGCTCTTCCTCAACACTGAAGTCCTCAGACATTTTTCTTTCGTTGTTTCTTTCTTTGCACAGGTAAACAGCACATTTCTTCTTCTACGCTTGCATTATCGGCAGAGCAGACGCTGAATGCGCACTTTCATCTGGTTTGGTCTGCCGCGGTTTCCGTAGACTCGTGAACGAGCTTTCAGGAAATCCTATACACTACTGTTTATGCTCTAAAAACATTCTAAATGACTTCGTTTCGAGTAAATTCTGGACGCTACCCACTCAGGACACTTGGAATACATTGGACGAGCAGCATGGAGGAATATTGACACGTTTTTTGTGGACTTTTATGGACCTTTCTGCCTCGGGCGCCATAGACCTCCATTATTTGAATGTCAGCAGACAGCAAGAAGCCTCCCAGATCTCCAGATGCATTTGCATCAAAAAAGTACTCCAGAGTGTTGTTCAGCATGGGGGTGAGTAGAAAATGAAGGCTAATCATGTTTTGGGTGTACTATTCCTTTAAATGACTGATGGGGATTTGAATAGCAAACATCCACTGAGGTAATCTTAAGCATGAGAAATTCCTGCAATCAGAACAAGAGTGGGGGAACTTACCGGCCTTTCAGCGCAGACAGCGTGGACTTGTCGATCCTGGAGAGAAATTGGGAGAAAAGGAAAAAAACAGACAAACAAAATATTACTGATTTTTCAAGGAATCATTGTTTAATGATCTTGGTTCTGTTGGTTTTTCTCTAAGTTTTCAGTTTCAAGTTCATCCAGGTTTTTTTCTTGTTTTCTAGCTTTATTGGTGTATTCTAGATTCATTTAAGTTTCTTAGGTTTTTCTTTGTCTGTCCTCTGTTGCCCCCTTGTGTTTTCTTTTCTTTTCTCACACTTGCTCCTTATCAGCTCGTTAGTCCTTCCTTTGTTCAGTCAGCCATAAATACACTCCCTCTACAGTCCCTCTTTTCCTCGTCTTATGCTATGTTCACACCGGAAGCAGCAAAAGCAGCAAAATCGCGTCTGCTGCTTCATTTTTGCTGCTTGTACCAGTTAGTTCTGACGCGCGGCTGAAGCAGCTTTGCTGCTCTAGCTGCACGGTGCAAAAGTGTGTCTGACGCGCGTTGGGCGAAGCTACTCTATCCTTTCTCTGCCTTGCAGCTATATTTGCTGTGATCAGTGGGAATAAAGTAGTTTTAATATGTTTTTAAGTGAGAAAGTCCACCTGAAAACTTAATCAGTGCAGTCAGTTCATTCAGATTATCATCCTGCCTTCTAATACTATTTCTGTCGGAGCCGCTCAGACCCCCACATACCAGCGGCGAGCCGACAGTAGGGATCCCTTCAACAGCAGCCTCTGGCCGGGTGGCCTCCTCGCGGTTCACCACGGCGGCTGGTAGGTGTTTTTAATCTAAATAATCCAAACTGCAGGCAGCAGGATAATAAAAGCTAACATATTCTGCCGGCAGATTTCTGCATTTTAAGTTAATTTATGCGTCAATAAACTGTTTAAGAGGAGTGATCACAGCGCTCTGTCTCATCAGCGATGTGTGGTTGATGCGGCGCTGCTTCAGCTGCTCAAAACGCACCGCGGGACCTTTTGCTGCGCCTTGACGCACGTCAACCATTGACTTTGCATGTAAACGCGCTGCTTCTGTCGCGCCGGCTGCGTCCGGTGTGAACGCAGCAGACATGGGCAATGTGGAGTCAACAAGTCATCTCCATGTCATGTATTTGTTCTACCCAGCCACTGAAGCAGGTGAGTCCAATCTTCACCACGAATTAACCTGTGCAGATTGGATTCACCTGGTTAATTGGCTGGGTAGAACAAATACATGACATGGAGATGACTTGTTGACTCCACATTGCCCATGTCTGGAACGCAGCATTACATTGTCTCACCCTGGCTCCTTGTGATGGTTTCCCCCTGATGTTTCCATGGTTCTGGTTTGTGCTTTATTTTTATGTTGAATTTTTGGATTCCTATTTTTGCTGCCTGTTCTTTCATTAAATATTTAAAGAACTCACCCCTGCCTGTCAGCCTCTGCATTTGGGTCCACACAAAAACCTCCAAACAAATCGTGACAGAAGGAACCAGCAAAGAGGGACTGCAGAGGGAGTGTATTTATGGCTGACTGAACGAAGGAAGGACTAACGAGCTGATAAGGAGCAGGTGTGAGTAGAGCTGAGGATGAAGCTAAGGGAAAAGAAAACACAAGGGGGCAGCAGAGGACAGACAAAGAAAAACCTAAGAAACCTAAATGAATCTAGAATACACCAATAAAGCTAGAAAACAAGGAAAAACCTGGATGAACTTGAAGCTGAAAACTTAGAGAAAAACCAACAGAACCAAGATCGTTACACATTGGTAAAATATGAGCATCTGCTTTATTGTAATTACAGTATTCCATTCAATGGAATTCAGTTTATTTATATAGCGCCAATTCTCAAGCCACTTTACAGAAACAATCCAACCAGATCATAAAATCAAATTGATTCAAAGTTTTCCATCTAAGGAAAACCAGTTGATTGCATTGACTTATTGACACATAGGCAATCCCTCACACTAAGCATGCTTGAAGCGACAGTGGAGAGGAAAAACTCCCTTTGAACAGGAAGAAACCTCCAGCAGAACCAGGCTCAGTGTGAGCGGCCATCTGCTGAGGCCCGACTGAGGTGCGAGGAGACAGAAGCAGACATAGAAAAAGAAGCATAGATACAAAAAGCAACTGCAAGAGGCAGCCCCGTCCAGGAAACACACAGCCAGGCAGACGAGCTCAGAACCAGCTTCCATGTAAAAGCATGAATAGAAGGAAGTGCACTCAGATTAAAACATGAGGGCCTAGATTTAGAACTTCATTTCCATGGGGTCTTTTTAACTGTTGCATATCTCATTTTAAATGATGTGGCTCTTTTCAGGCTGAATATATTTGCATGATCAACAGCCACACAAAGCAGGTCATTAAGGGCGAAAATGAATGCACAAATTACCAAGGTGCAGCCAAGCCTGAATCTTATACTGCACAGGTCAGAGGAGAGTTCGTGCAAAGCAGAGTCAGAACGCAGAGTCAGCTTCACATAAGGTAATTTCTCTCCAGTCTTCTCAGACCGGTTTGGAGGAGGCTCTGTGTTTATAGGGGCCTGCTCATTTCAGTGCACACTGTTCGTTCTATAAACATGGAAAATCAGGACATGTTATTTTCACATTTCAGTTGAAGCTTTCGGGTAAAAAAAATGCATGAGGGACGATGTAGTCGCTCTTGTGTTTTTTGATCCCTTTTTATTTTCCCCTTTATTGTTAATCTCATCAATCTGGAGACCGAACTGTTCCGCGTATCGAACTTTATGGGAATAGATGCTCTTTTATAGAGTAGCTCATGTAAATGACTGGTATGGCACAAACTGCAAGCACACAAGGCATGCTATGTTTACAGCTGCAGCGGCTAGCTTTGAAGTTTTGAATATAATTTGAATGTTTCACAGCATTACTGGATATCACAGACAGGGACACATCACTATGACATCAACAGAGACAAATATGGAGCCCCTGTACAATGAGCAAGGTTAGTTAGGCCACGTATTACACCTCATTTTGACTGTTTATTCAAATCTAAAGCAAATAAAATCACTCTTAGCAACAAAAAGAGGGACAGTTAACATCACCTGTGACTCCTGCTGCTTTAATGAGCTCAGGTGTTTGAATTTTCCTGTTTTATCACATCTTTTCAAGCTTTAAATTACATTGTTTCTTTATTAAGCTTTGCCAGCCATATCTGTGACTTTCTGTTTGAATATGTTTCATAAATTAGACGTGTTATCTACTAACAATGCTTTAATGCTTAAAAACTTTGATTGACTTTATTGATCCTACATTGGAGAAATTTGCTCGTTAAATCAGCTCAAATAGTCAAAGAAGAAGAATGTGCTAAATGACGGAAAAGGTGCGTCCACATCTGATACCTTTTTTTTATGAAGTAGGATTATACAAGGTTGTTGCACAGGGTGTTTACATAGGTATTATTGTAGATGGATATTTATATGTATAGGTATTGCACTGTATTAAATAGTAATTGCACATTAGTTATTGCACACTTTATTGCCGTTGTAGTGTCGCATTGTAGTCTGGTTGCAGCAGGGATGAATGACCTGCGGTAGCGCTCCTTTTTACAAACTGTGTAAAAGTCTGACTAAAGGAGCTGCTCAGCTCCTCTACAGTCTGCTGCAGAGGGTGGAAGGTGTTGTCCATGATGGATGGTAGCTTGGACAGCTCCCTCCTCTCAGCCACTTCCTCCACCGAGTCCAGAGTGCAGCCTAGGACAGAAACAGCCTTTCTCACCAGTTTGTTCAGTCTCTTTCTGTCCCGCTCTGAGCTGCCAGGGGCCCAGCAGACGACAGCATAGAGGAGGGATGAGGCCACCACAGAGTCATAAAAGGTTTGAAGCTGGGGCCTGCTCACTCCAAAGGACCTCAGCCTCCTCAGGAGGCCCTTCTTATAGAGGGTGTTGATGTTATGAGAGCCAGTCCAGTTTGTTATTGACGTGAACACCCAGGGATTTAAAACTCTCCACAGTTTCTATGTCCCGCCCCTGGATGTTCACAGGGGACTGAGGTGGGGGTCTTCTCCTGAAGTCGATCACCAACTCTTTTGTCTTAATGGTGTTATAACATAGGTTGTTGTTCTCACACCAGTCTACAAAGTTCATGATGACTGACCGGTACTGCAGCTCGTTCCCCTCAGAAACACAGCCTACAATGGCCGAATCATCGGAGAACTTCTGGAGATGGCAGCTGTCCGTGTTGTAGGTGAAGTCTGAGGTTGTTCTTTAAAAGGATGATTTCTTTCTTTCAGAAATACTGCATTCACAAAACTTCTGGAGTTAATTTGACTGAAAATATAAAATTCTATACAGAATCATTTTATAAAATAAGTCCAAAATATATAAATATTTCCTTCTCGCTGTAATGATCATCCTCAACATGATAAGATTCTGAACAGAGGTGTGAAAAGTATCAATGTTTATCACTCCAATAGAAGTATAAATCCTACTGTTTGAAAACACTTTTGTAGAAGTTAGAGGATTTTAACCTATGTTTTCTACACAAGTAACAGCTTAAAAGCACCATTTTTAAAACTACTTAAGGTATAAAAGTAAAAGTAATGCAGGAAAAAATTTTAAGGACAGAGGAAATTGAATTGTCTGGATGAAGAAAATATTTAGATTTTTTTTTCTTTTAAAGAAAACCAACAGGCAATTACAAACATGAGCTTAAATGAAAAAAAAAAACTAACAAGTCTATTTTAAAAAATGTAAGGAATAGAAAGAGACAATAGAAAGAAAATGTAAAGAGTAGAATTAAAAAGTTGCATCAAACATAATTACTCCAGTAAAGTACAGATAGCCAAAATTTCCACTTAAGTAAGGTAACAAAGTATTTGTAAGTTGTTACTTTACATCCTAGGAATATCAGGTTTAAGTCATGAGGCGGAGCTCAGGTGTTCCCTACGGAAGCTGAAAGTGGTCGTACCGGACTTTTATTTTTTTTCTTTGCCTTCTCGAGATAACGACATAAATATCTTGTTATCACGGTTAAACCATTCATTGTTTTCTCAAGATAATTATCTCGTTATCACGACAAAAAACTTATTGATTTCTTGAGATAACGAGATGATTAACCTGTATGAGTAATGAATGAGGCTGGTCAACAGCCCTGGATTCCCAGTCCATCCATGCCTCCAGTGCCGGTAGTTGTTCATTCGTGGCACCGCAAATCAGTTTGTTTTGGTTTCCTTTTCCTTTTCACTCATTTTTCATTCACTCATCAACATATGGATAAGTCATTTTTCCTTAAAATAAGTGCATTTGTTCTTGAATTGAGAAGGTAAAAGAGACATTTATGGAACAAGACATTTTACACAAAAATAAGAAAACACAATTGCATTGTCTTCTTTAAACACTCATTGCATTGGCAAACTATCTAATTTACCTTCTCAAATTAAGGGTAAATACACTTAATTTAAGAGATTCTAGTGTGCATGGAATACAGTAGAAACAAATCTGTTTTTTAATGAAAATCTTTAATCTGGACTCATTTAGGGGGCTAATGTATCTTATACCTGTTACAGGTGTAACACAGGGCTGCTCAGAAAACACCCGGCACTAAGGTGCCTAAGGCAAAGGTCCAATTGTTTATGAATCAGAAGTGAAAGCAAATCATCATCTTTATGTTTAAAACAGATTTTGGAGGATGCTGTGTGGATGCTGTTCCTGGACTTCAGCTCAGTTTTAACACCATCATCCCACTCCTCTGATACTGGCTGCTAGACTTCCTCACAACCAGACTTCTGTTAGTCCGGGTTGGACAGAACACCTCTGATGTCATCATCCTAAGCACAGGTTCCACTCAGGGCTGCGTCCTGAGCCCCCTGCTGTTCACCCTGATGACACATGACTGCGTCCCTAGGACCAATCACATGGTGAAGTTTGCAGACGACACCAAAGTGGTGGGCCTCATCAGAGACGACAATGACCAGGACTACAGAGAGGAGGTGGAGCAGCTGGTGGTGCAAAGATAACAGCCTGATCCTGAACGTGGAGAAGATGAAGGAAATCATCTTGGACTTCAGGAGGAACAGAGCTAACCACCCGCCACTGCTAATCAACCGCTCAGCTGTAGAGATGGTCAGCAGTATGAAATTCCTGAGGGTGCACATCACAGACGCCCTCACCTGGACTAGAAACACCACCTGATTGGTCAAAAGAGCAGAGAAGTGCTTGGACTTCCTGCGGAGGATGCGGGGAGCCCACCTGCCCCCACCCATCCTCACCACATAGAGAGCGTTCTGACCAGCTGTCTCACTGCGTGGTGTGGAGGCTGCAGCGCCTCAGACTGGAAGAAGGTGAGAAGACATTTCATCTCAGCCCTCAAACCCCCACCATGGACTGTTCTCCCTGCTGCCCTCTGGGAAGAGGCTTCGCAGCATCCGATGCAGGACCATCAGGTTCTGTAACAGCTTTTCCCCCGCTTAAACTGTTGAAAACTCCAATAAATCGCCAATCAAGACTCAATCAAAATAACATCACTCTTGCACTACATTGTGAATCTTCATTATGTTTCTACTGTATTTTTGACCATATATATATTTATTTATATATTGCTCTGAACCTTCCACATCAGTGCCTTTTGCACCACTCTCCAACACTGTTTACGTTTTGATCATTGCAGTACTTTATAAATGACAAAGTTCACTTTTCACTGCTAAGCTGCTGCTCATTTACTGTCGGAAAGCTGAACAAACAAACTTTCATTTTTACACCCCGTCTATACTAAATGAAATAAAAAAATTTCTAAGTAAGGCTAAAAACACTTTTAAACTGAAAAGAGTATGTCACAAATTCACTCCTAAGGTTTTGCTATCCACAGAGTTGTGCTAACTTTGAAGAAGATTCTTAGAAAGGGTTTTTTAGGAAAAAGTATTTTATGAAAAGTGTAGCAACAAGAATATCTTTGATAAAAGGGTGCAAGAAATGTTTCTGTACTCTGTAGGGAACACAGTAAACTTCTGGAAAAATATGATCAAGTCAGATTTGACTAAAAGTGAAGCATAAACACACAATACTCGGTGCAAAAAAGGAATACTGTACATTGTCTTGAACAATGCAGATAGGCATTCACACGAAGCCTGGTTCTGGTTCTGCTGGAGGTCTCTGGAGAGTTTTCCTCTCCACTGTCGCTACATGTATATGAGAGATTGCAGAGAGTCAATGAGATCTCGCAATCAGCTGGTTTTCCATAGATAGAAAGATTCCAAACAAAATAATTGTGTTACCTTTATAAATAAATTAGGTATTTTCTAATTGCAGCTTTTCTCTTTGTGAGTCTCTCCAGGTTCAATTTCTGGACCCTATTTATTTGCTACGAAGTTATAATTCAGTGCATCCTGGCCACTTGCTTGACAAACAACTGTTTGTTATACAGATCTGAACGTCTCTCTGTATTTCTATAGATGTGAACCTGTTTGTGTGTTTGTTGGGTTGGTGTTTTTGTAGGATTATATATTTTCTTTTTTATTAAACTAGATATGCTTGAATTTAATCTTTCTTTCAGGGTTATTTTGTTTGTTATGTTGGCATGGCATCTCCTTTAAGCTTTATCAGTTTGTACTGAAAATAATTCAAAATATGGAAGAAAATAAAGAGACCTGACCACCCAGACCAAGCTAGGATGTAACAAACATAGTTTGTTTTTGTTTTTTCATAAAAGCTGGGTCCTACAAAGAATGCCCCCACATAACGTCAGTGTAACTGTCATTTACTGCATGTTACTGGATGAGGTTTATCTGTTATAGCAGGTATCCAGGACTTTAAGTGTTACTGCAGTTTACTAACGAGTAGTTTCATTATCAGACCCAATTTAGGATGAGGTCAATGTATGGAGGATAAAAAGTGCCAAAATTAAATAAATAAATACAGCATTAAATACATAATTAAATGTGTCAATAATTAATTAAATGTGGAATTAAATAAATAAATGTGTCATTCATTAATTAAAACCACGTCACTAATATAAAGTGCCACAATTAAATAAATAAATACAGCGATAAACAATTAAATGTGGAATTCATTAACGTCTTCATTTTATTAAAAAATATATATAATTATTTCAGTGTGCATTTAATTATTTCATGGTCCTGTGTCGCAGTGTATGAAGGACCAACTCTGCCATATTTAAAAATAAATACAGAAATAAATAAATGCTCAATAAATGTATAAGCATACAATTAATTGCCAACAAAAAAGTGAGACATAAATGTATATAACTCTTAATTAGCTTCTTTATTTATTTACCTTTGTAATATTTACCTTATTTATTATTCTGTCCTTTATAATCTTCAACTTTATTTTTTAATTACTTATATTTTTAAGTATTTATTCATTTATGTGCATGTTATTATATTTTTGTCTGTTTTATTCTTCCTTTGTATTTTTTTACCTTAGTTATTTCTTCGCCGCTGTTTATTTCTCTCTGCCCTTTTTACATTTCTCTATGCATTTCTATCTCATTATGCAAATGAGGAGGGGGTGTGTCCTAGAGAGTCAACTTCTGCTCATTGGTTGGCTTGGCTGTCCATCTTCTTAACTCACAGAGCTCAGAGTACTAAGTTAAATGTTCTCTTTTCTGTTGCTGTTGTTCAATAAAAGTACGTTTTAAGATCATTTGAGGCGAGAACCTTATACTTTTAAGCATCACCATATGGCCCATTCACAGATTTAATGCGTAATTTAAAAGAAAATGTGACGAACTTGAGAGGACCGCGGCACCAGCGGAGCTCCGAAGCTGACGGCAGCCAGGTCCGACCACAGCCCGTCTGCAGCGGCCCTCTCTCGGCATAGCCGTGTGTGAAGCGTGTTGGTTAGCATTTTACTACATCGGTCGAATCTACAGGAGGAGAGTCTGATGTCGAGTCTGAAGTCATTAGAACTTGAGTAGGGACTTTGCCAAACTTTGCCAAATACAAAAAAAAAAAATCGCCATCATAGCCTGGCTATAGACCTGGCTGCCGTCAGCTTCGGAGCTCCGCTGGTGCCGCGGTCCTCTCAAGTTCGTCACATTTTCTTTTAAATTACGCGTTAAATCTGTGAATTGGCCATATGGTGATGCTTAAAAGTATAAGGTTCTCGCCTCAAATGATCTTAAAACGTACTTTTATTGAACAACAGCAACAGAAAAGAGAACATTTAACTTAGTACTCTGAGCTCTGTGAGTTAAGAAGATGGGCCGCCAAGCCAACCAATGAGCAGAAGTTGACTCTCTAGGACACACCCCCTCCTCATTTGCATAATGAGACAGAAATGCATAGAGAAATGTAAAAAGGGCAGAGAGAAATAAACAGCGGCGAAGAAATAACTAAGGTAAAAAAATACAAAGGAAGAATAAAACAGACAAAAATATAATAACATGCACATAAATAAATACTTAAAAATATAAGTAATTAAAAAATAAAGTTGAAGATTATAAAGGACAGAAAAATAAATAAGGTAAATATTACAAAGGCAAATAAATAAAGAAGCTAATTAAGAGTTATATACATTTATGTCTCACTTTTTTGTTGGCAATTAATTGTATGCTTATACATTTATTGAGCATTTATTTATTTCTGTATTTATTTTTAAATATGGCAGAGTTGGTCCTTCATAGCAGTGCATCGAAACCATTAAAAGAATCTGTCAAACTCCCCCATCAAAGTTAGGGGGCGGGGTTAACGCGAATCGAGTCTCTGTAATCGATTTGCTTCGCCTTAATGTGCAGGGTGACCAATCAGGTGTTAGATAACCGCCCCCTAACTTTGATGGGTGAGTTTGACAGATTCTTTTAATGGTTTCAATGCACTGCGACACAGGACCATGAAATAATTAAATGCACACTGAAATAATTATATATATTTTGTTAATAAAATTAAGACGTATTTTATTAAATTAATGACACATTTATTCATTTAATTCCACATTTAATTAATTATTGACACATTTAATTATTTATTTAATGCTGTATTTACTTATTTAATTTTGGCACTTTTTATCCTCCATAGTCAATTAGGGCTGTTATTGTTGCCAATATCCTAACAGAAGTTATCGCAAAGCAGTTACTGCTTCAACTGCTCAGGCTCTGGGAGATTTAATAAAAAAATGTATCCTGTAAGTTACAGTATCATGTAAGTTTTATTTTTCCACTCCCTTTGGTTTTAAATTCTGAGCTTTTTAAATCGTTCAGGGTTGACACTCATACATTAGTGCAGAAAGTCTGTTTACGCATGTTTATCTTTGCAGTATTTGACCAGTTGGTGTTGATATCTCCAACACAATAGTCCGTAATTACGTCTGCGACATGTAACGCGACCCTCAGTGCTGTCTGACCCAGGGTGTTGCAGCCGGTCATGCAGGATATGTGGCTCTAGATTGGGTTGTGTGTGTGTGTGAGTGGGGAGGCATTACAGTTAGAATGACTACCACCAAGGGAGGCGCCACTGCAACCCACTCCATCCAATGTTTGAGCCCATAAAGCATTATGGGAGCTCCTCTCAGGGAAAACAGGAGGAGAACATTAGGAGCTGCAGCAGCAACAACAGACAAAGCAGCCTGTTGACTGCTGTAATCCGTCCCTAAGCAGAGACGGCGCAGAGTCAAACAGTACATTCTCACACAAACACATGCAGGCTGACAAACAACAGTGTCAGAGGTGTGACTTAGAGGCACAAAGTGACACAGCCCTCCACCCATCCTTCCTCTTCATGAGATAAGTTTACATCTGTGCTATAAACATCAGCCACTGCAGGTTGGAACAGATTTGAATAATATGCATCTTTGACATTAAGTTTTAGAGCAAAAATCCCAACAGGTTTAAGCAATGCACATTAGAGCAGAAAGGCGGAAAACCTACCATCCAAATCCACTAAATGTGGCACTTCTCCTCCTCCTCCTCAGCATTTTGTCAGTCTGACCTTCTCAGCAGCCTCTCTTGCTCTCAGCCTCTTTCCTTTGGGAAATCCTCTGCTGTCAGTCTCTCCTCCTCTATACTCTGTTCACTTGCACTTTGTCTCTATCTGACCCCGTCTTTTTACCTCCCTCCTTCTCTGCTCTTGACTCTATTTGCTTTCTTTTCCCCCTCCCTCTCTCTCTCTCTCTCTCTTTCCTCTTTTCTCCCACCTGCCTCTTCAGGGCCAGTCTTTTTCCACTTCCCCACTGGACCAGCTAACTGCTTGCTCTTTGGCTTCCACAGCCTGTTAAACTTGTACACAAAGTGTGACACACTGACACATACAGGTATACATATGTCAGCAGAGAGGAGGAGTCAGGTGAGGAGGGGCCGTGGCCTACATCTGACTCTGTGGGTTTGTTTCCCACACACCCAGTCACACAAAGACCTGTGCAGGCAGCGTGGCTTGGGGACTCTTAACGTCATCATCAACAGTGCAACGTGTTTATGCTGTGTTCACCTTCAATGCACCTGGAAGCATGCCTTCCTGGCTGAATCAGGATGGCAGAGATGTACTTATTCTAAAGGAAGAAAATGCAATCACACAGACTGCTCACATCTGAATCGATGCTCCCTTCATGTATAAGAGGAAAACTCTATCATCCAATTAATGGCGATTCTGTGGAAACAAACACTATAACTGAATCTGGATTAGTTTGCAATGAATTGCTTGCATGTTGCAGGAGTCTGTGCTGCATAGTTTGTTTCAAAGAATGAAATATTGTGGTCTTTTTAAAAAGTGGACTAAGAGCTGAATGCACACAGAAACCTGAAACACCCTCTGACCAAAGGGAGTGTCCTTCACACCCTTCCTCTTCTCCCCAGAGATCTCATTTTCACTGTTAACGGATGCAGTCAGCAAACTGCCAGAAAGTAACTGAGGATGACTAAGAACATTTTGTTTTTGCTTTTTTCTAAATAAGTCATCATCCAATTAGGATCTCTGTCAATCATCTATAAATATAAGAACATTTTCTCATACAGAAACCCCACATTCATATCTTCAGGTAACACAGAGTACATGTCAGACTTAATACTACTTTAGCGATAGTTTCAAGGTGTTGATTTATTGTATATCTCGTACCATGTCTTTCGGTTGTGCTGTTCTTTTTTTTATCTCGTTACAGGTGATGAAGCAGACTGAAAATGTTTTGACATTGTCTCATTTCTATCTCCTCTTTCTTTCATCTTTTCTCTTTTTTTCTTTTTTCCTTTTTCTTCTTCTGTTTTTCTGCTCTATTTACATTACAGTGTCCATATAAACTGTAAAACTCCCTGCATAATTATAATAATGCAATTTATATGCATGAAACAAGTGGAACAATATGGCAATTGCCATACTGCTACACTTGTGAAAGTAAAATCTGTTTGGGCTCTTTTTGGCATCAAGACAATTATTCTTATTGCCACATTGCCAGACAGGACACTGTAAAAAAAAAAAAAAAAAAAAAAAAAAAAAAAAAAAAAAAAAAAAAAAAAAACGAACATTTCCTGTGCATTGTTTGGCTTCATGAAAGTATCCTTATACTCTATTTCTTTCTCTAAGTATATTTTTCCAGTAATCTGGAAACCCAGACTGATCCTGTGTAACACTCAGGTGTCAAAGAGGAGCAACAAAACAAAAGCCACAATTCACTGATACCCTTTTCGGTATCACTGAACACATGTAGAAATGTCTGAAAAGGAGTAGTGAGAAGTAAAACATATTAAGCCCCACCCCCTTAAACATGTTTTTATAAACAAAACAAAAGCTTTTCTGTTCCGTCCTGTCAGAGATACAAAAATAGAAAAACAAAGAAACAAATAACAAGAGAGGGGGGGAAAAAACTTTCATTTGTAAATATCAAGCATGTTTAGGGACCAGAAGGTCCACAGGTAACAGATATTTTAAAGTACCTGCAAGGTGATACTATGGCTAATGACTGAATACCAGGAGGATGAAAAGCATCAGAACTTTATAAATTTAACAACAGAAGTCATTGAAAAATGCACATTCATTGTCATCACTACAGTAGTAGCCTTTCAAAGTTTCCCCACTTTCCTTTATTGACCCTTGGCTGGTCTCCTACAATCAGTGGCGGTTCTAGACCAAATATACCAGGGGGCCAGGAGGGGGCCAGCTTGTTTTCATGGGGGCCACACAAAAGTATGAAATAAAAAACAGGGCAACGGATTCAAATATGTTGTTGGCTACATGAAGTGCAATTTCTATTAAATTAGGTTTAATTAAAATTCTATGTCTTATTAGGTCAAAATATATTTATAATTTATGAACTTTACATATTTTTGACTTAATTTAAGTTAAAAATACCATTTTCTATACATTAAAAATATTACAACTCAAGAAAAACTGATAAATTCAGCTGTAAATTTTTTTTATTTTTTTTTCAAAAAAACATTTACTGTAGCAAATGAAAACTGGGATACTATCTCATCCTATCTATTTTTAAAAACGTAGTAAAACAGAACTTGTAATGATAAAAAATGAAATAGATCCAAAGGACCTATCAGTAACCATGTCTGTTCCATTACATATCATTTCTTTGATTCTTTAATTATACTGTCTTCAGTACAGGGGCCATGACATGATCTACAGGGGCAATGGTCCCTTTTGGCCCCTCTCTAGAACCGCCTTTGCCTACAATTCCATTTTAAACATCAATCCTTGTACTAAAATATTCTGTCATGATTTGTGGACATTAAAATCTAAAGAGAAGCGCCACCTCCTGCTCAGACCCTGTAATTCATTGAAAAGATGGAGTCAGGCCAGGCTCGGAAAGAGAACGATTTTTAGCTAGACCAGCCCACTTATAGACCCCCGCCACCCCGGAAAAAAAAAACAACAACATAGAAGCACAGTTAAAGGCGTGCTAAATGCTAAATGGATGAGCATTGTTTGGCTTAAGGCTGGGTAATTTATTGCATTTGCAATATAATCCTAATATAGCAACACGCTATTTTTAAATCACAGTTTAACTAAATTCTAGTCAAGCTTGAAAAAGTTACGTTTAGGCAACTGGATGTGAAGGTTTCTAGAAGACGTTTCTCCTCTCATCCAGAGGCTTCTTCAGTTCTAACTAGTGGTGAGGAGCATTTAGATTAATATACTGTAGGTGGAACAAAGAATTAGGGGGGGGGAAAGGTTGCTGTGATCCCTCGCCCTGGATTGGCCAAGGAGGTCACATGGGGAGCGTTAACTGTGCTGGTGAAGATTCTCAGCCAGCCAGGTCAGAATCATTCCAAAAAAGTTAAAAAAAACAATCCACTGGACTTTGTTTCCAAGTTGAAGATGTTTCGCTTCCCGTCCAGGAAACTTTTTCAATTCAAAATTACAGAAATAGCGTTAAGTTTGAGGCTTTATAGAGTGGACAAAGCCTTGTTTTGGCTTAGACTTAAATTTGCATGTGTTCCTTTGCCAACAAGATTGTAATTCAAAATGTGCATTATGATGCTTTACAATCTAGAATATACTTGGATTTATTTGAGATAGAAAGAGTTTTAGATGCCTTCTTATTCTCTAATGCCAGGTTTCTTTTTCTGTCAGCCTCTAAAGTGCAAAAATACCAAGTTGGCTTTATTATTCTTTTTATCAACATTAATAATAATCACATGGACATAAATATATCGCATTACTGTCTGTGGCTCTCTGGTGCCACCACACATGTTTGGATCTATGCAGTTTGTTTCCATTCCATTAATGATTCTTTAATAATAATAACAACAATAATAATCATAATTTAACATCCAGTTGTATTTGTAATTCCACAGTTATCCACATTTATTGAGCAATAACTGAGCTATTAAACTTGGTTACTTTGTTGTGTTTTTTCATTATTTTATAGTTTTTTTTTTTTACTTTTGTTAGTAGCACTCAGACTAGTTAACTATGGCAAGAGCATTGTGGATAATATTTAGTATTATTCTTTTTTTTTATTACTTGTAAATTGTTTTCAATTAATTTATAAGTTCATCTCCATTGCTTACAACATCTTTATTTTTTTTATTAATGGCCTCTCTCAAACTTTCCTTATAACGCGCAATCTCCTTATTTTAATAGGGATTAACAAGACTGGTTTTGCATGTCTTAACATTTGCATAGCCATCTTTTTCAATCACCTGTAACACCTGCACTTATTGCACACACACAGACACACATGTTGTGTCACAATGTCCTTGTGGGGACCTTCCATTGACTTCCATTCATTTCCCACTAATTTATATGACCTAACCGTGACCCTTGCCCTAACCCTAACCATTACCGACACATACCTATCCCTAAACCTAACCTAAACTCAATTCACACCTTATGCTGCGTTCACACCGGACGCAGCTGGTGCAACAGAAGCAGCAAGTTTACCTGCAAAGTCATTGGTTGACGCGCGTCAAGGCGCAGCAAAAGGTCCCGCGGCGCGTTTTGAGCAGCAGGCGCAGCGCGTCTGAGCAGCTGAAGTATGGCAAGCCAAGAAGGTCACATTTCGCATTGAATTGTCGCGTTAAGATTGAAATTAACCCGGCGACAATTCAATGCGAAATGTGACCTTCTTGGCTTGCCATACGTTTAAGCATCTGACGCGCGTGACGCGCCGCAAACGCGTTGCTGCTCGAGATGGAAAAATTTAATTTTTGCTGCTCGACGCGCCGCGTCAACCAATCAGAGAAGCTGATCTGGGAGCTGGCTGGGAGAGAGACACAGCGCTGATGACACAGACCGCTCTGATACCCTCCTCTTAAACAGTTTATTAACGCATAATTAACTTAAAATGCAGAAATCTGCCAGCAGAATATGTTCGCTTTTATTATTCTGGTGCCTGCAGATCGGATTATTTAGATGAAAAACACCTACCAGCCGCCGCGGTGAACCGCGAGGAGGCGACTCGGCCAGAGGCTGCTGTTGAAGGGATTCCTTCCGTCAGCGCACCGCTGGTATGTGGGGGTCTGAACGGCTCTGACAGAAATAACATTGGGAGGCAGGATGGTAATCTGGATGAACTGACTGCACTGATTAAGTTTTCAGGTGTATTTTCTCACTTAAAAACATTAAAACTACTTTATTCCCACTGATCACAGCAAATATAGCTGCAAGGCAGAGAAAGGTTAGAGTAGCTCCGCCCAACGCGCGTCAGACCCACTTTTGCACCGCGCAGCCAGAGCAGCAAAGCTGCTTCAGCGGCGCGTCAGAACTAACTGGTACAAGCAGCAAAAAGGAAGCAGCAGACGCGATTTTGCTGCTTTTGCTGAGTCCGGTCTGAACGTAGCATTAGTCCTAAACCTAACCCCCACCCCAAGAAGAGAAACTTTCCTTATGGGGACAAGTTGTTGGTCCCCACAAGTACCTATGAGTCCCCAAAATGTAACATATTCCTAGGAAATTGTCCCCACCAGGTATTAAAGACATGGCCACACCCACACATATACACACACACACACACACACATACACACACCTCCTTATTAGGAATATTTTAAGATCAGTGCATTAAGGTGATAAGGTGTCAAACCAGCACAAAGTAGACCATGATAGATAATTAAATGGAAATAAACTGACATTTTCAGCATATTTCACACAGAAAAACAAAACAAAACTATTTTTTTTTTATTGTACCTTTCTAAGGAATTTCAGTGTTGGTTCTGGACCATTCAGTGGTATGTCTGCAGGCTCTGGGTTGAACTTTCTGCTTTAGTCCAGAGGTATTTGCAGCTTTTAACGTATTAAACAATCATGTCCCACATAAACTGTGAGCAGCTTCTCTTCTCCTGTTAAGCTAAAGCGCCCCAACAGCATGATGCTGCTACCATGATACCATAACATCTCATCTCATCTTCATTTCATTGCTTTCAAGAAAGCAATGAAATGAACTACTGATTATTATTGTGAGCAGCAGGAATAAAAGAGGAAGTGGAAGCCAGACAACAGTCCCTATCTGTGAAGTGAATGAACCATCTGAACACAGACATTACTCTCCCTCTAGTGGTTTACAGGTGATAACGTCATTAGAGTCCAAGAGTGAAAGAAAATCAGAGGCAATGAAAACCTTAAATCTTAAGCTGCCTATTTACATTTAAATCCTTTCAAATCTTGTTTTAATTCCCTTTCATAATAGAACCTACAAAAACAAATCAGAAACATTTCCTCAACATTCCACGCTGAACAGCCACAGACTGAAATTTTCTGCAACACACCAGCAGCTTGAAAGGGCAACATCTTTGCAAAGAATTAGGAACATGTTTCAACTGAGCCTGCAAAGCTGGTCGAGATGTATGGGTAATCTTTAAAGGTGTTGGAAATATATTTTTTTTATTGCAGCTGTACACATCTATTAACTAATTCAGTTTGTTTTAGCTGCATTTAAAGGAGCAGCTGTTTTGTAAAAGTTTGCCCCCCTCTGGTGACAGGTTGCAATTACATTAGTGAGTACAAAGTTCTACTGTGTGCAGAAATAATAATTAAATCAAACTCATATTGAAGAAGTTAACTTTGCAACCAATGCCCTTTGGGAGCAGTGGGCTGCCATCTTGGGGCGCCTGGGGAGCAGTGTGGGGTTAAGGGTCTTTGCTCAGGTCCTCAGAGTGGCAGCAGGGCTCAAACTCAGAACCTCAGGATTCCAGGCGTTATGCACCAACCACCAGGCCGCCACTCCTTGCCCTATGGGCTACAGGGTAATTGCAGATAATGTGATGAACGCAGATTTTCAGAAAACTTTTTCCACCCTAGGAAAAAAAAACATTTAAACATTTTCTAGGCATAAAAGAAAGAGTTTAGAGTTAGCATTAACAATGATATGATAACTTATTATTATTAACTTTACTTATTATTAACTTTACTTATTAACTTTATAATTTTTTTAT
This sequence comes from Cyprinodon tularosa, assembly GCF_016077235.1. Lineage (NCBI taxonomy): Eukaryota > Metazoa > Chordata > Actinopteri > Cyprinodontiformes > Cyprinodontidae > Cyprinodon > Cyprinodon tularosa. The sequence continues at coordinate 275,399 of NW_024038988.1, read as the reverse complement.
AAAAATTTAATCCCTTTAATTGATCCTTTTTATTGCCTTTAATACTTAGTTTTTTGTTTTGTTTTTGTTTGTTTTTTTTACATTCTATCCCACTATGCCACTACTATTTACTTTGATTTTGAATTTGATTAGTCTTGCTAGGGAAAAAACTTGCCTTGCTTTGCAAAGAAGAGGAAAAAAAAACAACTCAGTTTTTTTCTGTGACCCACAAAACTGATAAAAATGACTCTTTAATGAACTAACTTAGTGATCCTCTAAATGAAACTGTGGTTAACAGAGGAAAACTCGTTTTACATGTCTGGCAACCTTGAGAGCATCTATTGGGAAAAAAATCTTCAGTGTTTAGTCCTGTGTTTCTCCTGGACAAAGCTATGGATTCAGCGTTTATTGTGAATATCTGTATGTTCTTCCTTTCATCGCTGTTGAAAAGAATACGCTGGTTCACACATGATCTGATCAACTCTTTCTTTCCACCTAACCACCTGTAGAGCTAGGTTACTGTTACTTTTTCTAACATATGCCTCTTTCCCAGGCGAATTAACGCTATAAATCAGAATTTGGGTCCCTTCCCATTGGCAAAATAAGTGTGGTCTGAACCTCTGCATAGCCTCTGTGCCTTCATTGCTGCATGCCATTGATAATGTCACCAATGTGACTGAAATCAGGAAATCCAGTGCCTCATGACTGGAGCGATGCATTAATGTTGCTAGGTGGTATCACGTAAATTAGTCCTTGCCGATTCCTTTGACCAGGGGGGGATTTCTCTCCACAAGAGGTCCAGTCAGCAAGGAATGATCAATGGATCATTATCTATACCTATAACTAAAATGTGTGCGCAGATTTAATGAATTCAGTGTTTAATCAGTAAAAAAATAAAAATAATTCTGTCAAGATCACAGAGTGAACTGACGTCCCTGCCATCTTCCAGCAGTGACGTCACGGTGCGGTTAGCCTAGCGCCATTCTCCCCGCTTTGCAAGCAAAATCAATGGGAACTACTAGACACATCTGCAATCAACAACAATTATTGAAGATTTCCAGAGGACTTCACCATTGAAATTCACCAGACCTATAGTGAAACTGACAATGCCCACGTGCATGGCAGCTGGATGTTGGAATACATCGGGTAAAAGTGGGAAAAAAAAGTAGCTATTCCACCTTTCCGATTCCTGATCCTCCACGGACGGGTTGGTCGTTGGACCGCCAACTTGAAGAGGGAGGATTTGCCATCGAACTTCTGGCCAGAGAAAAAACCCGTAATATGTAGCCAACATTTGGAAGAAGAATGTTTTCAAGATGACTTGGATAATAGCGCGTTGTGACAAACACCAGATACAGCACTGGGACTTGATCAACAGCCGATACCGCACCGTGACGTCACCAACCAGTAGGTGGCAGTAGTGTTCTTTGACAAACATGGATGCCTCCAGTAAAGCACATTCACATGAAAATTACTATTAATTAAAAACACACATTTATTGAACAGTGTGTAATAATTTTATATTTAAAATACTTTCAGAAGTTTGAAATCTGAATATGATCAGACTTTAAATAGAATAATATATTTCCTTGCGGTTTGCATAAAAGGATTTTGGAGCTAATTGAGTCATGTGTGACATAAACAGTAACGTAGGTTCATGGCAGCTGAAAATTGTAAATCTCAATCTATTTACTTATTTATTTTTTTATATATTTTAAATAGCTCTATAAGCTCAGAAAGTCTTTTGTCCAAAACAAACCCAAAATATTTTCACAGCACCTCCTGTTAAAAAAATTACTTCCCACAGCTCTGAATCTGGCTGTACGATTTGATTGGATGGTCTCCATAAATGGTCTTAAGATAAGGCGTGTTTAATTGTTACACTTGTGCAACGCTCCAACCAGCCATTAATAGTCCCTGCAGTCTTTCAGAAGGTAATTTTAGACACATTCGAAATTGGAGTTTGGCTTCAGCATCTGTGATAATCAGTATACAGAGGAGAGTTTGGAGAACGGTTCAAGGATAAAAACAAAAAAAGAGTAATAAAACCACATCTTATTCCTTAGATTTGCGATTATAAATGCCTTTATACATTTTTTGAAGATTTTCTCTTATAGACATACACTTCAGCCATGACCGTATCATTTCATCTCATAGGTGATTAAACATTTTAGCATAGAAAATGTCAAACGCCAGCCAAATGGTAGTCTACTCCCTTGCCACTGGCTGGAGGTTGGAGACCAGGAGATGATGCTTCTCTTTAGATCTTAAAGGAATAGTACACCCAAAACATGATTAGCCTTCATTTTCTACTCCCCCCCCCATGCTGAACAACACTCTGGAGTACTTTTTTGATATCTCAAATGCATCTGGAGATCTGGGAGGCTTCTTGCTGTCTGCTGACATTCAAATAATGGAGGTCTATGGTGACCGAGACAGAAAGGTCCATAAAAGTCCACAAAAAACGTGTCAATATTCCTCCATACTGCTCGTCCAATGTATTCCAAGTGTCCTGAGTGGGTAGCATCCAGAATTTACTCGAAACGAAGTAATTTAGAATGTTTTTAGAGCATAAACAGTAGTGTATAGGATTTCCTGACGCTACGGAAGCCGGCAGACCAAATGATGAAAGTGCGCATTCAGCGTCTGCTCTGCCGATAATGCAAGCGTAGAAGAAGAAATGTGCTGTTTACCTGTGCAAAGAAAGAAACAACGAAAGAAAAATGTCTGAGGACTTCAGTGTTGAGGAAGAGCATGAGTTATTTGCCGAGCTGAATGCGCACTTTCACCTGGTTTGGTCTGCCGCGGTTTCCGTAGAGTCGTGAACGCGCTTTCAGGAAATCCTATACACTACTGTTTATGCTCTAAAAACATTCTAAATGACTTCGTTTCGAGTAAATTATGGACGCTACCCACTCAGGACACTTGGAATACATTGGACGAGCAGTATGGAGGAATATTGACACGTTTTTTGTGGACTTTTATGGACCTTTCTGTCTCGGGCACAATAGACCTCCATTATTTGAATGTCAGCAGACAGCAAGAAGCCTCCCAGATCTCCAGATGCATTTGAGATATCAAAAAAGTACTCCAGAGTGTTGTTCAGCATGGGGGTGAGTAAACAATGAAGGCTAATCATGTTTTGGGTGTACTATTCCTTTAATGTCCCAAAATCATTAAAGAAAAAATATTTTAGTACAAAGATTGAAATTGAAAAATGAATGGTAGGGGACCGGCCAAGGGCCCATCAAGGAAAGTGGGGAAATATTGAATGGCTGCTACTATATAAAGGTTTTTCCATAAGGAATTAAAAGTGGAATCAGATTTTTTAACCTAGGATGAAACTGAATGATTGCGTTGGTGTTAAAAAAAAAAAAAAAGTCTCACCACGCGCATGTACTTCAGTCAAATCTGCCTGTTATATTATATGAAAGTTTTTAGACCTAAAATAAGAATATTTGTCATCTCCCCTGAGTCCATCCTAAAATAGGAAACATGAATCGCACCATAACAGCCGTCACATTACTTGTGACCATGGGTGTTGGTAAGTGGGCCGGGTGACGTCGCATCGAACAGTTGGGCAATGTCCTCAGGTCATCATGCAGGCTGCTGCTCCGCTTGTTAGGACACACTGATGCCAGCACCGCTCTGTGCGATCAGCGTCTTCACAAGAAGCAAATGAGGTTTGATCTTGACCACATTCAGACGCCATAATGGACTGGCGTCACGCTTCATTTTGTTTGAGCTTTAATGATGCACAGCTAGAGGTGGGTGTAATGGGATGTCGTGTTGTTTGCAACTTCAGGAATAGATGTGATCAGAGGAAGATGTCTCCAAAGAATTCCTATACAAATGTTTTTGTTGTACTTTGTGTGTAGCTGCTGTAGAACAGGTTTTAGCGTAGGTGTCGGAGAAAAGTGAGAAATAAACTGTTCAAAGAAAAAATTATGGTAGGGTTTAACACAGCATATCAGAGGCAAACAGAACTGATATCTGCAATTATTTCATCCTTAATACCTACCTAATTAAATCCATAACTTCTAACTTTTTAAACATTCTAAGATGGAAAAAACATGTTTCTTTATATTCTAACAAACTGCATCTGCATCTTTTTCTCAATTACCAAAATGTTAAAGGAAAAGTCTGGTCATATACAGAATTCAAACTTCTGAAAGTACTTTGAATATGAAATTATTCCATCCTGTTCAATAAATGATCAGTTTTTTTTTATTCAGAGTAATTTTCATTTGAATGTGCTTTACTGGAGGCATCCATGTTCAAAGAACACTACTGCCACCTACTGGTTTGTTACGTCACGGTGCGGTATCGGCTGTTGATCAAGTCCCAGTGCTGTATCTGGTGTTTGTCACAACTAGGGGTGTGCAAAATAATCGTCATGATGATGCATCGTGATTCTAATTTCCGTGATCTACTGCATCGATTCTTGATGCCAAGTATCGATTATTAATTTAAAAAAATGAATAAATAAAATTGCATGAATGGTTGGCTAACATCAGCCAAAAACAAGTTTAATACAACTTCCAGTCCAGTAGATGTCGCTGCAAATGTGTTGACGCACGCTGCCTTGTGTCACAAGCATTTCCAGCCACAGGATACTGTGCCGAGTCATTCAAAAACAAAACATGGAGGATAAAATATGGCAATTCATCGCAATAATTCAAGTATCGTGATGCATCGTGATAGAATCGCATCGTGGCCTGTGAATCGTGATCCGAATCGAATCATGACTTCTTTGGCAATACCCACCCCTAGTCACAACGCGCTATTATCCAAGTCATCTTGAAAACATTCTTCTTCCAAATGTTGGCTACAGATTACGGGTTTTTTCTCTGGCCAGAAATTCGATGGCAAATCCTCCCTCTTCAAGTTGGCGATCCAACGACCAACCCGTCCGTGGAGGATCAGGAATCAGAAAGGTGAAATAGCTACTTTTTTCCCCCACTTTTGCCAGATGTATTCCAGCATCCAGCTGCCATGCACGTGGGCATTGTCAGTTTCACTATAGCTCTGGTGAATTTCAATGGTGAAGTCCTCTGGAAATCTTCAATAATTGTTGTTGATTGCAGATGTGTCTAGTAGTTCCCATTGATTTTGCTTGTAAAGCAGGGAGAATGGCGCTAGGCTTACCGCACCGTGACGTCACTGCTGGAAGATGGCAGGAGGGAGGGGCTACTATATTTGGGTAAAAATGGCCGCTCCCAGATTCTGTGATTGCGACAGAAATATTTTTTTTATTTTTATTTTTTACTCATTAATGCTAAATTCATTAAATCACCGCCAACATTTTAGCTTTAGGTATAAATAATGATCCATTGATCATTTCTTGCTGAACGGACTTTTCCTTTAAAACGTATCAATGTAACAGATACCAAAGGACTGAAAGGAGATCTGAGTGGTGCCTAACCAGTTAGCAACTCAGTGCTAGTAGGTTCCCATTGGGAAATTCCATTGGGACCAAGTAGCACTAAATTGGTGACTTAGAAACGACACTGTCAAGGAACGCTATGGACAGTGGAAACAAGGATTTTCTGGTGCATAATGTGACGTTTAAGAAGCTAAAATGCTGTTTGTCGCTGTTGAAACTGCAGCACATTTCCGGTGTTATCAGAAATCTCAACAAAAGCAGTTTTTGAAATAATCGTTTTCTGTAATAAAAACGGTAAATGAGTAAATTAAAGGCCAAGCTGCAGGGAAATATCTGTGTTTTCCATTAGTGTAAACAGGGTCTTAAGGGTACAGAGGACGATGTTTTATTTTGGGGTGGATCATCTTAATAAGTGATTATCCTAATTGTCAATCATGTCGGTGAGAAGTTTACATGAGGCCGTCCTATATGCTCGTCCCGTTAGCTATCTTTTTCTGCGCATGCGCACTTTCAGACATATCCGAGGTGGACTATGGTTTTAGACAGTCATTGTGATTAGTGATCATCTGTCCGAACAGTTAGTTAACCAAGTTCGCTATAAAGTCCACTATATAGTCCTCGCTCTATATAGTGATTGAGGATTTAGGGGTTAGGGCGGACGTTTCGGGCACAGTAAGCTTGTATGAGCTATGAGTACAGCAACTTCTATACAGAGAAGAAATGAGCACACATTTAATAGACGTTTTCCTCTCAGGAGCGGGTAGAGGGTTGTACATAGTGTTGCGCCGATGCCATTTATTCGCCCCGTTACCGATACCTGGGTGTGCAGTACTGGCCCATACCGATTAGCCTCATGAGACCATCCTGATCTCGCAAACTTTCAAGGTTTCACTCGCTAATCAGTCTGGAGACTCTCCGTTAAAGAAAATGTGGAGCCGTTCACCAAACGAACGTCCAATCAGCGTTGGCTTTGAGGCAGGTTGAGGTGTGACACAACGAGAAGCGCGACAGTTCAGTCTAAAGAACATGGCGGCTTCAGCCGATGAAACTAGCGTTAGCGTGGCTATCGAGCAAGTTTTATCGGAATTACAGAGTATTTCTTCACTGAAAGAAGAGCAAAACACTGCTCTGGAGGCTTTTCTCAGAGGAAAAGATGTTTTTGCTCTTCTCCCGACTGGTTTCGGCAAGAGTAGCCTGGCTTGTGGTTGCGTTTTCCTCGTCGCTCTGTTAGTACGTCATATGCTTCGTTGATCTGATTGGTTTATTTGGCCCGTCTATCACCAACATAGGCCAATCAGCTAACAAGTATTTTCGCCCCTTCCCAAAATTACTTCAACGGAAGGTTTCCAGATGGATATGCGGAGCAAATCCATCTGGCGGAGTCAGGTTACATACCAATACCATCTGTTTGAAATTGATGTGTGTGTGTATATATGAAGAACTGCATACTACTTGGATGTAAAATAATTGCCATCATGGCTTTGTCAAGCTGCTGCCTACATTTGTGAAGCAGGAAAAAGACTAATACAAAGTGAATCCAGAAGAACTTTTTATTGTCTACCTGCAATGAGTGATAAGAGTTGAACAAACTGTTGGCTCTCAAAATGGGATCAGTGTCCTATTTGTTGGTACTCGCTGATACCGATACCAGCATTTTAGTGCTGGATCTGGTCCCGCCCGATACTGGTATCGGTTCAACAATAGTTGTACATGTGCATTTCTTCTAAAGTGGAGAGCGTCTTTTAAAAGTCTTTTTTTTTAAATCACCAAAAACCTCCACAATAGCTTTGATGAAGAGCTGGGACTTTTTATTTTATTTCCTAGATTAATATTCTTATTCCAAGTCTGACGCATAAGAAAAAAAATAGTTAAAGTAACGACTGTTTAACTGGATATTTATGGTCTAACAAATACTTTGTGACCTTTACTAAGTCAACACAGCTTTATAATGTATGTAAAATGGATCCACTGGAGGCTCCCTGATCTATAGATTTAATGTCTTCATAAATTCTAATTCTGTCTCAGCTTTGTCTGTCTCCCATTTATCTTATTTTGCTTTCATTCCTTTTCCACTTCCTTAATAACTTTCTCTCACCGGTGGCCCAGAGACTCCACATGAGACGTGATGTTGCCATCTTTATTACTTTTCCCTCTCCTCAATGTCTCCCCAAGTCTTCTTTCCTCCATTTACCACATAATAATGTATTTAAGCACTATACTGAGTCCCGCAGGGTGACATAAGCCTGGATAGATGAGAAAGGTTTTTTTTTCTGCCTTCATTTATCGGTCCCTCTCCCTCCTTCCCCCCTCCCTTCTGTGTCTCTAATAGGTTACTCAGTTATATGAGGTTTTCCAGGATGGCTGCTGAAATAAAGACAAAGCTGATGCTCTCTGCTTTAATGGCTGCTGCCTCATCTACATCCATCACCATCGATCACCGCACCAGCAGGGAAACAGAGATAAACATCAAAGGGGGAGCTGACAACCAAACGAACACCCACATTATACCCAGAAGTGTCTTGGCATACCTTATCGCCCAAACAGCCGATCTTTAAAATGCAAAAACAGACAAAAAAAAAAAAAAATCTATTTTAACAGGTTTATATGAAACAAGGTCCGGTTCAATTAAAAGTAAACAGGTTATAAAACTATGTTTTGTGCATTTCAGTTTCCTTTTTGTTTAAAAAATGTAAAGTTTACAGAAAAAAAAGTAAATAAAGTTGAAATCCCATTGCTTTTTTCTTATTTAGAAGCAATTGCTGACATTCCCGATGAAAATCGTTCCTTTGTTGACATGTGTCTCTAGCAGTGACAGAAACATCTAGTAAAGATCCAAAATTAGGAAACAAGCATTAAAAAAATTGGTAAATAAGTTGCAGAATGCACTGTAAAAAAAACATTCAAACTTCAAAGATAAGTGGATGAATATTGCATGCAACTTATTATGTATGTGCAATAAGTGGCCGTGTTGGGGGTTATTTACAGAGATTGCTGGTCAAAGACATGCAAACCAGTTTGTTTACAGCCATTAAATGAGCAGATCCTACAGGCTGTTTGAGGGAGGCCGTAAAAGAAAGATGAGGTTCAAAGCCATGGAGATTGATGGAATAATGAAAAAATACTGAATAATGGGATCCCTCTCCATCCTCTGTCAGTGTACCACTGCCTTATTTGTGGCAACAATAGCCCCACACTAACCTTTTAAAACCTTTTTCGAGATCAGTTCGAGCACGGTAACAAAGAAAACTGTTGAGTGTAAGTGGATCGCATAACTGAACCACATGACGTCAGACATAACTGAACCTCGCTAAACTGGTACTAGTTCTTCAGTAGGGCTGGTTGTGGTTCAGTTTGCTTGTTTAACTCTAGAACAGTGTTTTTCAATCCTGGTCCTCAAGGCACCCTGCCCTGCATGTTTTAGATGTTTCCCAGCTTTCACACACCTGTTATCAATTGATAGCAGATTATCAAACTTTGCTGAACTGCAATCATCTGAATCAGGTGTGCTAAACCCCAGAAACATCCAAAACATGCAGAACAGGGTGCCTTGAGGACCAGAGTTGAAAAACACTGCTCTAGAAAGTAGTAGTGGTATCACTAGGAGGCGCGGAACTGTGCTAGCTCGGTGTTTAAACGGTCGTAAGGAACCAAGAACGGCACGGTTTACTGATCCAAGCTCGGCACGAATCGGTTCTCAGAGTGTAGTATCAATGGGGCAAATGTTAAAGAAAAAAAGATGTAAAAATGTGCCTGAATTTTAGTTCCAGATTTGTAAAATTTATTTGCGCTTGACAGGTGTTTTTTTTTCCCAGCTGACCAAGCTGCAAATTCAAACTGCTGCAAAAATCACTTTGCACCTTTGAAGATTGTTTGTACCCATTTCAAGAAGTGTAGACCTTCTGAAGATTAGGTCCTAAAGTTTGCACTGGAAGAAATCAAAATCTAGAAAAGTAATTTTTTCTTAAAATAAATGCATTTGTTCTTGGATTGAGGAGGTAAAAGAGACATTTTGCCAATGGAACAAGACAATTTTACACTTGAAATAAGACAATGCAATTGTGTTTTCTTATTTTAAGTGCATATTATCTAATTATCTTATTTTAAGAGTAAAAATACTCATTCCATTGGCAAACTCTCTCATTTACCTACTCAAATTAAGGCTAAATGCACTTAATTTAAGACATTTTCTTTTACTTGTTTCTAGATCGTTATTCCAGTGTGGCTTTTGAGTTTGCTCTCCTTTGAATTTCCTCTTATTAAAACTTGGAAACCTGAGTTTTTCTACTTAATGTTAAAAGTAGTGATCAATTTGAAAATATGAATTTCCTTCCTTAAAAAAAAGGGTATATTATTTTTATTTAGTACTTCTGGAGTTTGTCATTTACATTTGTTTTCCTAACCCTCCTCTGTTTCAGGGACTTTTGCAGCCTCTTCAAGAAGCAAATGTTCTGATTTCTAACCATCATGCCTCTCCATGACAATTATAATCCCTTGACTTTACCATGAAAAAACAATACAAGGCTTTATTGTCCTTGTAAATAAACTGCAGTGGTATTTTATTTGGCAGAATATCTCTAGCAGCTATTTTATTTCCCAACAAAAACACAAACGTTAGCAGAACTTTCACCGTTTGAAAGAACTCAACTTCAACCAATAAGTAACAGCATCTCTCTCAATAATGTTAAAGAGTATAACTACCTTTGCTTTTTGAACTGTCTGAAATCATTTTCCTTATATTTAGAGGAGTAAAAAACACAATTAGAGGAGACACCATGTGTGAAATAAAAAAAGTGACATTACATTAAAAATGTAAAAATAAAGCTTTGTGTTCATCTTTTCTCCCTAAGTGTATTTTATGATTATATATCAGAGGAAGAACACAGTTAGTGTGTAAGAAAGAATGTCAACACTACAGGAACTGAAATAGAAATGCGTATAAAAAGCCCTGCAGGAGTTTTGTTTGTATTTATTCATTTTTTTCTTGCACAGTGTGAGAAACCTTAGAGATGAACCCAAGGGGTTTATTCAAAAGCCCCTGTGGAAAAGGTGTTGCAGCTTCTTTCAATAACAAGAGAGCAAAGTGTAACCTGTAGTTTCTATTATTACATTTCAGTTATACTGAATTCTTTAATATAACCAAAAATGGATTAAAATCTGATAAACCGCACTAGACTTAGAGGCATCAGATTATTAAGATCTAATTATCATCATTGGACTTATTGCCTTTTTACAATAAGATCAATGGGAAGATATTCTCCTCCATCCAGGATGGTTTTGGGAAACACTGCCTGGCCAAATCTCAAAGCGAGTCTTACTCACCACAATCATTGATTTTTCTACCTGCTGCCCTCTGGATAAAAAAAAGAAAAAAAAGGGTTGTGCAACATCTGTGAATTCAATGCTGGAACAGCCCCAGACTCTTAAACAGCTTCTTTTCCCTCAGCTGCTGAACCACCAGAAAATGATGTTCCTTTGAAAAAACCTTCCCTTGTCCTTTCATCGGTGTGTTTGTGTCGAGTTATTTTTATGTTTTTTACTGCTATGTAAGCAGCAGTTATTTCATAAGCAGTGTTGGGCACGTTACTTTGAAAAAGTAATTAGTTATAGTTACTAGTTACTTCTCCCAAAAAGTAACTGAGTGCGTTTCAAAAGTTGAATAGAGCGGACGACAAAGACAAGAACCTGCAGAGAGTTTTGCATTTATTGCAACTCAACATAAATGACGTCAGGGGGGGGAAGGCTATCTGACGGGCCTATAAACCCCGTCAGATAGCGTTCCCCTCTTCTTAACATGGGGGGAACGCTATCTGACGGGCCTATAAACCCCGTCAGATAGCGTTCCCCTCTTCTTAACATGGGGGGAACGCTATCTGACGGGCCTATAAACCCCGTCAGATAGCGTTCCCCTCTTCTTAACATGGGGGGAACGCTATCTGACGGGCCTATAAACCGTCAGATAGCGTTCTCTTCTTAACATGGAGGGAACACCATCTGATGCGGTGCAAATATCATCAGGCTGCATTACCTCTACTCATGGGTGTAAAGTTTTTTAACAGGGCGCTCAGATCTGGTGAGTGTATGAAATTAATAACTGGGGATGTCTAATTCTGAAATCCTGTGTGTTTGGGTTGTTATAGATACTGCAACATCCATCTATCTATCTATACAGATCTATATAGATGAATACTCTGTGTGTGACATAAAATATGGATCTCCATCCCTGCCACAAAGCCCATCAAATAATGTTTAAAATTAAGAATACAGTAGGTTGAAAAGGCAGAGTATCTATCTCCCTTTCTCCATTTAGGCTAACATCTGATCGTTCACGCTCTCCGTAGTTCCCCTGTGGCGCGAGCACAGGGCGGCTGTTATGCGCCTTTAGCGAGCATGCGTTTCCTGTCGCTCTGCAGAGATCCAGGAGAAACCGTATCTGATGGGGAAACGCAGCTCGACGTAACACCAGTATTTCCATGTGAAAAACGCTGTTTTGCTGCTGGAGTCCTCCTCACTCTTCGGCTCTCTGTGTGTGCTGTACGTTAACACCCACCAGCGGAAACACCTAAAGTAATTAGTTAGATTACCACGTTACTAAAAAAGGTAACGGCGTGAGTAACGTCGTTACTTTCAACGCCGTTACTCCCATCACTGTTCATAAGTTTAAAAGTTACACTGATATTATTTCCCTCCTCTGAAACATGCTGGTGAAGATTCTGAGTCATCCAGGTCATAGTCATACCAAAAAAGTTTTTTTTTTTTTTTTAAACAATCCACTGGACTTTGTTTCCAAGTTTGAAGACGTTTCGCTTCCCATCCAGGAAGATTTTTCAATTCAAAATGTCAGAACAACAGTTGAGTTTGAGCCTTTATAGAGTGGACCAAAAACAAAGCCTTGTTTTGGCTTAGAAAACATGCAAATAGAAACGGATGAACAGGTCCACCCCTTTGGAATGGGGGTCGTTTGGGTTCTTTGTTAGCCTGCAATGCCCCATGTCTCTGAAAGGGGGGTCGTTAAAGGGAGTTGTTGCTCTGGCTAAACAGATGAGGTCTTCTGTTACCCTGCATTGTCTTTTCCCAAGTCTTGTCCTGAGGAGGTCGCTCTCTGTGTTCAGACCTTCACTGCAGCAGTTGCGGAGCGACTTAAGCCCAGCTTGGATTATCAAAGAGGGAAAAGCTAAATCCAAACCAATGCAAACATGCGAAGCACAACAAAAAAATTAAAATTATGTTTTCCTATGGGAATGTAGTTTTGGAGCGTGCAACACAACCGCACCAATGCTACATTCCCCACAATGCAACGGTAACCCGCAAAGTCACAGCAGCGCACAGAAGCGGCTGTGGCGTGTTGGCCGGTTCTAATGGTAATCAAATCTCGTCCAGGGAGCCATGGATAAATGAATTTGACATGTGTTCCATAGTGAACCTTACAGCCACGGTTTGCTTTCTATTAACAGCCCTAAAGCGCTGTGGAAAAAATATTACTAGGATTTAAATAAATAACTGATTATATTTAAGAGGCAATGCTTTTAATAAAACTTTCAATTAGCATATCTCAGCATAATAAAACTCTGATGAATTAAATTTTTTTTTTTTAGAAGTTGCAGGGTTAAAATTAATTAACAAAAAATAATGTAGCCTGCATCTTTGGAGACCTGAACCAGAGCAGATGAATCCACCTTTTAATAAACCAGGAGATCAATTTGGAACTGTTGATGAATCACTTTATTAAGCCGACAAGCTATGAGTATCTAATGAACCTTTGTTTCATTATCAGAAAGTCCCTCAGCTGGAAGCCTATTAATCTAAGCCAAAGAAGAGCGTACAGCAGCACGCTGATTTACATCCAGTGTTATAATCTCATTTTCTCCTTTTGTCATGTTGTCTGTGTGGTCTAAACCTTCCACTTCCTTTCAATCTCTATTTTCCTACATTTCCGCCTGTAGTTTTACTCTGTTGGTGGATTGTAATGACAGTGACAGGGAACCCACCCAACGCCCACTCTTCTAGATTTCTCTCACTCACACACACAAATGTCAGCATGTCCATAAAAGCAAGGTTAGACAACCTCAGTTCTGCAAATCCTTGTGCACACGAAACACGCCGACGTGCACCGTGCGCGATTTCATACGCTCAAATAATCACGCTCAGATTTGCACTCTAAAATTAACATGCTCTGACTGGTGCATGCACGCAACCGACCCTGCTCCACCCACAGTTTCCCACAGCTGCCTTCATCCTCCCTCTCCACTAGTTTGCACTAGTTTCTCTCTGGCTACATTGATCAAAGTCAAACGTCTGGTTAATTTACCCGCTCCCTTTGGAGGCCAAAACACACACACACACACAACAAGGTGACACAAACAGTATGAGAAACACCCAGTTGCAGGGAGATGCGGGCACTCGGTCCGGAGAAAAATAGCTTAATCAGGTTCACCCTGAGAACATAGCAATTTCCTCCGCAGCATTTCATTTTCAACGTAATGGAAAACACACAAATCCAAACACGCTGCGGTGGCTCCAAGTGACTGCCTCTCTGCGGTGGGGGACTCCTTTGTCACTGTATCAGAGTTTGAATTTATTTCCTAGCAAAAGTTGCTGCAGGAATAAGAATTGAGCTTATTAGATTGTAAATTAGAGTCAAAGGAAGCTCGCAAATCATGATAAGTAAGGAAGGAGGGTGAATGAGAAATCCGGCCACTGCAGGTAGAAGGAAAAAACAGGAAAGTGAATAATAACAAGGTGCAGAGAAGAGAAAATGTAGCCCATATCTTAGCATTAGTTGAATTTCAACATCTGTGAACATGCAATTAAGTAAATGTGACAAATCCTGGTTCATTCAGCCTGAACGCTGCAGATTAGTCTCTATCTCTCAGGAACAGCAACGAATAACCAAAGAGGACAGAACCGGTCCACTTGGCTGTGCAGACGGATGATTTGTCATGCCTTTTATACCAGGCCTGCTGTGTCAAGTGTCTCTTTTTTTTTGCCCCTTTTGGTCGACGTGATGTTTAGGGAGCTTTGAAGTCTATATTAGAACTCCAAAGTCAGCGGTTTGCACTTCAAGGCTGCCAGCCTGAGCTTAGGACATTCTTTATAACAGCAGATTAGGCATATTGACAAGCTGTCCTACGCTGAAGGAAATCAGTGACAGGCTCTATAGTTCCCACTGCATCCTGCCTCAACTAAATTACCTTTTAATTGAAATAAACTAAAACAGGTGATTTGATTACAGAAAATATTTCTGTTCTTGCAATGAGAAAATCTAGTCACCACTTGTCTTACAAAACGAGCTGTGATATAACCGCTTATATGCTGTCTGTAATGATCCAGGATTTTCTTTTTCTCTGAAGAATAAGTTTAATGTGATATAAAGGTGGTCTCTGGAAAACTGACTTGAGCAAAATGAGAAGAGAGGCAATAAAAACATCCCGAAACTTTTTGAGAAAACGGAGAGACTGGATCTGATTTAGAAAGATTGAATCAGTCAACGATCCCCCCTCTGTACATAGATTATTCCTCACACTAGCTTGTTATCAAGCTTCCTTAATTTCAATACATTTATTGAGTTGGGCAAAAATACCTAAAGAAGATTAAATCTGTTTAATACATTATGTTATGATATGGCTGAGTCTGTTTTAAGGTTTCTGCTCATTTTCTTACAAGGGAGAAAACCAGAGGTAGATAATCCAGGTCCAGAAAGTAGAAACCATGCCTGGTTTTCTTTCTTCCACTTCAGGTGATTAGTCTGTGCTGCTACGATGGATTATTAGGGAAAGGATAGGGATTTTTTTTTTTTTTTCCCATTTCAAGAATGAAGCGGTAACTTTAGGAGATTAAAGTTGTAAAATAACGAGAATAAAGTCGTAAAATTAGGAGATTAGTCTTAAATTACAAGAATAAAGTCATAAAATTACAAGAATAAAGTCGTAACAATACGAGATTAAATTTGTAAAATTACAAGAATAAAGTCGTAAAATTGCGAAAATAAAGTCGTAAAATTGCAAAAATAAAGTCGTAAAATTATGAGAATAAAGTCGTAAAATTATAAAAAAATAAAGTCGTAAAATTACGAGAATAAAGTCGTAAAATTATGAGATTAGTCATAAAATTAGAAGTATACAAATGAAGACAATAAAGTTGTAAAATTATTAAACCAAAGTCGTAACATTACGAGATTAAAGTCCTAACATTACAAGAATAAGGTCATAAAATTACTAGAATAAAGTCATAAAATTACGAGAGTAAAGTTGTAAAATCATGAGAATAGAGTCGGAAAATTACGAAAAAAAAGTCGGAAAATTACGAGAATAAAGTTGCAAAATAACAAGAAAAAAGTTACAAATTAAGGAGAATAAAGTCGTAATATTATAAGATTAAAGTTGCAACATTACGAAATAAAGTCGTAACATTACGAGAATAAAATCGTAACATTACAAGTTTAAAGTCGTAACATTACGAGAAAAAAGTCGTAACATTACAAGAACAAAGTTGTAATATTAGGAGAATAATGTCCTAATACAAGAATAAAGTGGTATTTTATGACAACTCTTATAAGAGGCACTGTCTTCCCTAAAATGAGGAATGTCAAGCATCATGTGAAGTTATACTTCAGCTGTGGTTTTAGAAACAAGGAAATCTTTTAGCAGCAGCATCAAACTGGGCAGGATGTCAAATTGGACTCAGGTTGCTGATTGGTGGAGCTGGTCGGCCATCATCTGCTGGTCAGAGCTCGAAGCTTGCTTTCTCAAACGGGTTGTTGAATGATGACTTAATTCTTTTAATTTTTCCACATTATTCTCCTAATATTACAACTTTATTATCGAAATAAAGAAAAGAAAAAAAAATCTCTAGCCTTGGCCCTAATAAAACGTCATAACGCTGCTGAGCTGGAAATCCAAATGTTTATAACAAATCTCTTGCTATCTACTTGCTTTTACTTTGATTTTGTTGAGGTCCAGTTGTTTCATTTGTTTTACAAATGTTTTCCTTTTTTTCTGCTTTTATTTTTCTTCTATTTTGTTATCTAATTCATGTAAAGCACTTTGAATTGCCCATGTACTGCATTAAGCTATACAAATAAAATTGCATTGCCTTAAAACAACTCTGTACAAATATGAATAGCACTAACTTTCACTTTTGTTAGGATGATGTGGAGGCTTTAGTTTGTGAATGCAGGCCAGAAGCTGCATTTCAATTCTGGCAACAGTGACGTCCAGAGGTAGGTTTTCTCTCCACTCCTTTTCTCCCTGCACACAAAGGATTGCTCCTCTGAAACTCCCACCGTTTGCAGATGACACCACCCTTAGAGATAAGCCCCAGTGAGGGTGTTGAGTCTGCAAACAGGTGGGAGGTTGATGATCTAGTGTCATTGTGCAGCCAGAGCATTCAACAAACAGCACCCTCCTCTATCCTTCCTCGTCTCGTGCGCCTCTCCAGTCGCCACCAAATCCATTTCCACTTCCTGGGTGTCATCAACAATCAGGACCTCAGTTGGAAGCTAAACATCACCTCCCTCACAGAGGGCAGAGCAAAGGATGCATTTGCTGTGGCAGCTAAATAAGTTCAGCCTGCCAAAGACAATGGTGTTGCACTTCTACTCTCCCATCACTGAGTCAACCTTCTCCTCATCCTTCACCCTTTGGTGGGTGAAGGATGCTGCCACCACCAGGAACAAGAGCAGGATGCAGCGTTTTACTCGCACAACAGAGAGTCTGATTGGCTGCATTATTCCTTCTCTACAGGACCTGTACATCCAGAACTTAGAGCGGAGCAGGTAGGATTTCATCTGACCAATTCCAGCTTGGACACAAACTGCTTCACATTCTTCCCTCTGACTGGAGGCCGCAGCCTAACAGGACCAAACTTCCCCCCAACTTTCTGTCATGATTTGTGGACATTAAGATTTAAAGAGAGGCGTTATGTTCTGGTCAGACCCTCTAATGCAGGGAAAGGCAGGAGTCAGAGTAAAAAATATGCACGCCCAGGAGAAGAAGGAGGGGGGTCACTTCAGTGGCTGGAGGTTTGAGGGGAAATTGCTGGGAGTTGCAGGGGAGTCTGCAGCCATTCGGCTGGCGTTTGACATTTTTAATGGCTGATACTGTATAAGACCTGGGTCATCTACTGACAGCTTTCCTATTGCTAAACAAAAGAAAACTAAAAACAAACATTTCGGCATGTTTGTGTGTGTATTTCTAATACAACTTTATACTTTTGTTAAAAACTGCCACCATGTTTTTCATACAAAGCTTTAATTACTAATATTATCTTGTTTAATCTTTACATTCCCATATTTATTTATTTGTAAAACTTTTTTTAATTTGCAATATCTCATCACCAAAACAAATTCCTTGTGTGTAAAAACAGCACTTAGCAATAAAGCATTTATGTTTTTCTCACCAATTTTAGAGAAATCAGAGCAAACGTGACGTTTTCTCAGGACGTAATCTTAATAAAATCCAGTCCGCTTTTATTTTGAACCTGGTCATAAAGTAATTAATTACTTAGAAAAAAACCTATCAGAATACGACCAAGTACTACTACTAATAATAATACTAATTGAACTTTATTGATCTCACATTGGAGAAATTTACCTCTGCATTTAACCCCTTCTCTTGGGGAGCAGTGGGCTGCCATTGTGTGGCACCCGTGGAGCAGTGTGGGGTGAAGGGTCTTGCTCAGGGACCCAGAGTGCAGGCTTTGGGAATCAAACCAGATACATGCTCTAACCAGGCCAACACTCCCCCATAAGTAGATTCTCTAAAATTAATTTATCCCTTTAAATTATATAGTATTGTTAACAGTGTGTATTCAACCAATGTATTTATTTCAGGGCATGCAATCTAAAACTATTAATAAGTTATAAGAGAATCTTCTTCTTTAAAAAGTTTAAGCTGAGTTTGGAGCGGTGGAGTCTGATCAGTTTGTGTTTCAAACTAGGAGCTGTGCTTCATTTCAGGTGTAATGATAGGAAGCCTAAGGCAGAGTTTACATAAATTCAGGGGAGCAAAAACTAAACCCTTATTTTTTCCGGCAGGAGATTTATTTACACTTGATTTCTTTTAAAAAATATATATTATAAAATGTATAATTATCTATTTGTCTGCTACCTTATATGTTATACAAGCAGAGACATTTGTCTGAAGTGAATTAGACTTTTTTTTTGTTCTCTTTTTTTCAGGATGCAGGCAGGCTCTCTGAACTGACCTTTAATAATTGCCCTAAAAGAAAATGGTAATTAATTTGTGTTCCTAGTCTTCTACTCTATGCAAATGTTTAGATTATTCAGAGAAGAACTGCTGGAGCTAAAAACCACAGAGGAAGAAAAAGAAACCAAGAGATAATCTCAAACGTTAGACCGGTGTTAATTTAAACAGAAAAAAAAGCATTTAGTAAAAAAAAATTAAATAAAACTAATAATTTACAATAGAAAGCAAATGGAGGAAATAGCAGTACATCTAATTTATGTAACCTCAAGTCATGCAGACTAAATGCAACCAAACTTTTCTTGCTGTGCCACCAGTTTTTTTTACAATTGTATGCAACACCTTAATATGTAACCCTGCTTTGCCCCCCCCCCACCGGCCCGCTTCAACAGTTGATATAAAAATTTTAAATTACTAAAACTACAACCTCAAAAGTGCATTTATTCTAAGTTTAGCTGTTTATTCTACTCTAACAGAATTTAAAAATGCTACCGGTAAATAAAGATAAAAAACCTACAACAACAGTCTAATTGGGTAATTTATTCAGTTAATTTCTATTGTGCCCCTTCAAATACACTGAGCCACCCTTAGGGGGCGGACCCAACAGGTAACCTCTGCACTAATGAATACCAATGCATGCATTTATTTCGCTGATATCCATACAAGACAAAACAAAAAGAAAACAAATCTCGACCAAAAGGATGGGCCAGCCCATGTATCGTTTCAGAAAGGATTTGAGCTCTGCCTTGCACGCATCTAGCAAAATATACATTTCTGGATGGAAACGATGAAGGAATAGAAAATCCTTTTGTCCCAAAATGGCAAAATTAACACAGAGAAAAGCTCAAAAGTAAATTTTGCATGATATAGACAGTTTAAACTTGTAGGGCTGGATGATATGGTAAAACTTAAATCACAATATATTTTCAAATTTATATTGATATAAACAAAAAAAAAAGAAGCTTATGACTGCCAAAGAAATGGACAACCCTACAGACACTTATGTCAAATATTTTGGCAAGTTTAAAAGATTCCTCCATTATAACATTTTGCCCCGAAAAACTAAACAAATGTCAATCATTGTCAAATGCTGTAGGATAAATGGAAGTTTTTTTTAAGTGATGTCACTGTCATTGAACACAGTGTTATGGTGATATAATGCAAAAAAAAAAAAAAATATATATATATATATATATATATATATATATATATATAAAAGCAGAAAAAAAATATCTCCTTTCAATCCTTTGGCATCTGTTACATTGATCCGTTTTAAAGGAGAAGTCCGGTCAGCAAGGAATAATCAATTGATCATCATTTATACCTAAAACTAATACCTTTGTGGTGATTTAAGGAATTTAGTGTTTAACAGTGAAAAAATAAAAATATTTTTTTTTATTGGCGATTGCCAAGTCTGGGAGCGGCCATTTTTGCCATAATATAGTAACCCCTCCCTCCTGCCATATTCCAGCAGTGACGTCACAGTGCGGTAAGCCTAGCGCCATTCTCCCCGCTTTACAAGCTAAATCAATGGGAACTACTAGACACATCTGCAAACAACAACAATTATTGAAGATTTCCAGAGGACTTCACCATTGAAATTCACCAGAGCTATAGTGAAACCGACAATGCCCATGTGCATGGCAGCTGGAATACATCGGGTAAAAGTGAAAAAAAAAAAAAAAAAAAGAGTTATTCCACCTTTCTGATTCCTGATCCTCCACGGACGGGTTGGTCGTTGGATCGCCAACTTGAAGAGGGAGGATTTGCCATCGAACTTCTGGCCAGAGAAAAAACCCGTAATATGTAGCCAACATTTGGAAGAAGAATGTTTTCAAGATGACTTGGATAATAGCGCGTTGTGACAAACACCAGATACAGCACTGGGACTTGATCAACAGCCGATACCGCACCGTGACGTCACAAACCAGTAGGTGGCAGTAGTGTTCTTTGACAAACATGGATGCCTCCAGAAAATCACATTCACATGAAAATTATTTTTTACCTAAAAACAATTATCATTTATTGAACAGGATGTAATAATTTCATATTTAAAGTACTTTCAGAAGTTTGAATTCTGAATAGGAGTGGACTTTTCCTTTAAAATAGGAAAAGTTTAAATGTTTTATATTGTGTGAATGGAGGTACAACATTAAATATTTTTTATGGCAAATACAGGAGAGCTTAACTTCACTAAGAACTGGATCAAAGTGTACAACGCAGAAATTGAATATATTAAGCTAACTTTATACTATAGTTTAATTAAAAAGCTTTTGTATTCTAACCAAGAGCTACTAGAGTACAGGTCATAGAGCATGACTGGGCCCTTTAATGTCGGACAGTTTTTTTTTTAAACAGTGTCCTGTTTGGCAATGTACCACCATAGTGTTCCGCTTGATTTATGCATATAAATATCTTTATTATAATTCATGCAGGGAGTATTACAGATTATATGGACACTGCAATGTAAGTAGAACAGGAAAAGAAAAGAAAAGGAGAAAAGATGAAAGAGGAGATAAAAGGGAGATGATAAAACGTCTTCAGTCTGCTTCATCACCTGCAAAGAGATGTAAAGAGAACAACCAACGGATATAGTATAAGAGATACAATAAAGTAACGCCTTGATACTATCACCAAAGTATAAGTAGTTTTATTTAATCTGACATATTGTGGTTGCTGAAGATCAGAATATGGGCTTTCTGTATGGAAGTTATTCTCTTAGTTCCTGTAGTTATTCGTGAGAGTGCACAAAATATATAAATAAGTTATTCTTAAGAAAAATCTTTAACCTCTATTTTGGGATTTTTTTTCTCATTTCCCTTTGTGTAAGATACTTCTATCTTACAGAAACGGCAAAAGTGAGAGATTGTGTGTAAATAAATGGGGAGGGAAATGGGAAATTGAACTTTCATAATATAAACATTACATGTTTCATTTTAGTGAGTGGAAATATTTATTGAACGCTTTCATAAAATAAGGTTTAATTTAGCTGTTTATGCATACAGTTGCAGCACAGATTAGAGCCATCACTCTCTCATTTTCTACTTTTCCAGTGTGTTTTCACATCAAGTGAACAACATCTTAATAACCTTTTTTTTCTGCTGCAATTGTTTAAGCATTATCCCACATTTTCTCTGCGGAAAAAAAAAAAGAGAAAAAGCTATTCACAGTAATGACTTTCTGGCATTTTCTCTAAGACGCTTATATGGGAATGGAGGATGCTAAATGAAGTAAAGACAATTGCAGCGTTGGTAAAAAACTATGTTGAAGCCCTAAAACTAAACCATCAGCTTTAATGATGAGAATAATTAACTGCAAGGACGTCAGCTCTCAGCAGATGCCTTGAAGGATGTTTAACCACTGATTTTATGAGGCTCTCATCGTATCACTGGGATACGGAGTGTCATGTTTTACAAGCAGCATCGTTGGTGTTTTTGTCCCAAGAATCAGCATATGGTAAAGCTTGCATTGGGCTCTATGTGCATATTAACATGAATGAAGGAAAATGAAACCAAGACAAAGCAGATACACGTCATTTATTTCAGTATCTGATCCTTTTTGTCTTACATGCATTTGATTGTAATTAGCTTCATAACCTGGGTGTTGCATTTTAGGGCTGACTTGCAGAAGCGTTAGGAATCGCTGCTTTCATCCACCCACTCGCAGAGACAAGAAGCCATAACTTCATGCCCCCTCCTCGCCATCCCCACACCGTGTCACAAACCACCAGAGAACCGTGATAAGACATTGCAGCACTGTTGCACCACAACAAGCAAGATCATCTGCACACCGGTGCCTCTTTTTCTTTTTCACCATTTGCAAACAAACAAAATGCACACTCAAAATCCACAGGTAGGTTATTTTTCCACTTAAGTTAAGATGAACTGGAACTTGATGTTTCATTCACCTGATGGTGTGAAAACCTAGGGAGCACGTGTGAGAGAAAACCTGCAACTACTCCAACAAAAGCCAACCCCTCCAGCTGGAGAGTTCTCACTCTATCACACACATCCAGTCACTTGGCTTCCTGTAAGCTGTGGTCACTTGCCAACAACAACAAAATCTGGATTAACATGTTTGCCGTCTCTCTATTCCAGGGAAAACAAGGGTGAAAGCTTTACCTTGACTCCCCTGCGTTTCCTTTAGAAGATGGGTTAAACATCTCGCAGGCAGTGGACGATGCAGCATTAGCAGAAGAGCAGCAAACAGGAGGAGATGGTGAGTGTGTATATCTGCGAGAAACAAGAAGAGAGAGGGAGGGTGAACGGAGTACGTATCGGGGGAGGGTACAGCAATGAAGCCCAGGGTAGGGCAGCATCATGAGATGAGAGACAGTGAGAAAATGTGTGTGTGTGAAAGAATGGGAGACGGCGTTACCATGGAGAGGGCTACGCCCAACTCCTCTCAAGCCTTTTAAGGCCAAATGATGGAAAAACAAAGCAAAAGAAAGTGATGCTGAGAGAAAAGAAAAGGGAAGGTTGTGTTTTAATGCTAAGGCAGGAAAGGGCAGAATAAATGAGTAAAACAGTCGGTGTGGAAGAGATGAAGGAAGAGATAAGGGCTCTGAAAAGTTAAAATATAACCTGTGGAGGATGCATCTTTAGTTGACAGAAACGCAGCATCAGACTTTATACAGACGTGGAAACTAGCAATCATTAGTTCCAGGGATTTAGTGTGGGTATCTTAACCGGGTTTTAAGGTCATAATGCAACCTCAAATTTACAAGCTTACAAAAAAAGATTTTACTTGACTTTTTAATATGCAATTAACTAAGCTGGAGTTTAGTGTCTATTATACCTTAAAGGTATAGTGGAGGATGTTCTTTTTTCGGGTGGATCATCTCAATAAGTGGTCCTCCGAAATGTCAATCATTCTGGTGATACACTATATTGCCAAAAGTATTTGCTCACCTGCCTTGACTCACATATGAGCTTAAGTGACATCCCGTTCCTAATCCATAGGGTTCAATATGACGTCGGTCCACCCTTTGCAGCTAGAACAGCTTCAACTCTTCTGGGAAGGCTGTCCACAAGGTTTAGGAGTGTGTTTATGGGAATTTTTGACCATTCTTCCAGAAGCGCATTTGTGAGGTCGCACACTGATGTTGGACGAGAAGGCCTGGCTCTCAGTCTCCGCTCTAATTCATCCCAAAGGTGTTCTATCGGGTTGAGGTCAGGACTCTGTGCAGGCCAGTCAAGTTCATCCACACCAGACTCTGTCATCCATGTCTTTATGGACCTTGCTTTGTGCACTGGTGCACAGTCATGTTGGAAGAGGAAGGGGCCAGCTCCAAACTGTTCCCACAAAGTTGGGAGCATGGAATTGTCCAAAATGTCTTGGTATGCTGAAGCATTCAGAGTTCCTTTCACTGGAACTAAGGGGCCAAGCCCAGCTCCTGAAAAACAACCCCACACCATAATCCCCCCTCCACCAAATTTTACACTTGGCACAATGCAGTCAGACAAGTACCGTTCTCCTGGCAACCGCCAAACCCAGACCCGTCCATCAGATTGCCAGATGGAGAAGCGCGATTCGTCACTCCAGAGAACGCGTCTCCACTGCTCTAGAGTCCAGTGGCGGCGTGCTTTACACCACCGCATCCGACGCTTTGCATTGCACTTGGTGATGTATGGCTTGGATGCAGCTGCTCGACCATGGAAACCCATTCCATGAAGCTCTCTGCGCACTGTTCTTGAGCTAATCTGAAGGCCACATGAAGTTTGGAGGTCTGTAGTGATTGACTCTGCAGAAAGTTGGCGACCTCTTCGCACTATGCGCGTCAGCATCCGCTGACCCCGCTCCGTCAGTTTACGTGGCCTACCACTTCGTGGCTGAGTTGCTGTCGTTCCCAAACACTTCCATTTTCTTATAATACAGCTGACAGTTGACTGTGGAATATTTAGGAGCGAGGAAATTTCACGACTGGATTTGTTGCACAGGTGGCATCCTATCACAGTTCCACGCTGGAATTCACTGAGCTCCTGAGAGCGACCCATTCTTTCACAAATGTTTGTAAAAACAGTCTGCATGCCTAGGTGCTTGAATTTATACACCTGTGGCCATGGAAGTGATTGGAACACCTGATTCCAATAATTTGGATGGGTGAGCAAATACTTTTGGCAATATAGTGTATGTTTAGATAAGGCCCTCCTACGTTCTCGTCCCCATTTTCTCTTAAAAAATTATGAATATTCTTTTAGGAAGTACGCTTGTATAAGTGATTAAAACGTGGACATGGAGAAATGGGCTCTCGCACGAGTTTAAAAGGTGTTCGCTCTTGGGGGTGGGTATAGGTTTGTGCATGGGCTTTTTTTTTTCCTAAGTGGAGAGAGCAGGTCTTTTCAGAAATTCATAAAAGTCCTCAACTATACCTGTAAACCCCTAAAGGTTTTTAGCCTGAAACCGCAGTTTTTATTAAGTATTCTCACTCAACTATTCTACCTTTCAGATTTTTGGACTAAAAATAAAAACAGAAAAAAAAAAAAAAAATCTATATCTATCTATATCTCTATATATATATATATATATATATATATATATATATATATATATATATCTACCCTGCATACATGAAACTATTTTTGTTAAATTAAATATTTTTGATTAGATAGAAAAACAATGCATGTAACATCACCAATGACCCCTCACACCCCCACCATGGGCTGTTCCCCCTGCTTCCCTCTTGGAAGAGGCTTCGCAGCATCTGCTGCAGGTCCAGCAGGATCTGTAACAGCTTTTTCCCCGCTACCATCAGACAACTCTAAATCAAGTCACAAATCAAGACTGTATAACACCAAACCAAATAGAACTCGGCTCAATTTTGCACCATAGATGCTTCCATATAAATCCCTGTTTGCACCATTTTTTTCTCCCACAGTTTACATTTGATCACTACTGCACTTTATGAAATAGAAATGTTCATTTCACTGCTAGGCTGCTGCTCATTCACTGGGCCGATCTATCAAAGGTTTGCGTGTATAAAAACGTGAGCTATTTCACTGCGCACGCTAAAAAATGTACAAACTGATCTATCAACAGCGTGCTAAAAGGATTTGGTCTTTAAAACGTGCTAAATAGCGCCTCTTATCCATTTAGTACTTTTTCTGCAATGAATATGCAATATGGGGCGTTTACACGCAAAAGTGCGTCTTGTGGGGGGAGAACATGTAAATATATTAATTTAGCACTCACAAAGTGATTTATCAAACCTGAAAGCAATTTTGCTAACGGTATCTGACTCTATATTTAACACGTTTCAAAAGAAGGTGCAAATGGTCTGTATGCGTAATTGCGCACACATGGCAGCGGTTATCGTCGCAAGAAGGAGACATCGAAATGAAGCAAGGAGACGCAGAGAACGCATTTTTTCACTCCGTGTGAATATCTTTGGAATGAACGAGGAAACGATCATCAAAACATATCGTTTATCCAGCATTGCCATTTTGGAGCCGTTGGGGGAACTCCGAATGGATTTGGAGCCAGCCACAAGGAGGACCCACGCAATACCAGATATCACAAAACTCCTTGCTACATTGAACTTTTTTTGCATCTGGGTCATTCCAGCGTACGGTTGCAGCGAGAGCTGGGATCTCCCAATCTCGTTTTTTCAGAAGTGCTGTCCGACGGGGTCGGGGTTCTCCCCCTGCGCCTGTGGAGCAACATGCCAATGCTGCGGGGATGCGTACGCGCAGTCATCTTATCCACAGTCACTTCTCGTGAGCCATTTGGTATGTGCATTTTTCTACAGGCCAATACAAAACACCAATATTTTTTATTTATTTTTTTTTTTACTGCAGTGAAGTAGAAATTCAGCCACATACCACCTTAGGGAATAAAGGTTGCCAAAGTGTGTATATATATATATATATATATATATATATATATATATATATATATATATATATATATTTTTTTTTTTTGGAGGGGGTTGGGGGTGTCACTGTAAGATAAAAATTTCTTAATGCACTAGTTTGCACAAACAACAAACTACTTTGCCACAAACCACAAAACGCGCAAAACCATCATTTAAATAGGGCGTCTCCAACAGTTTTGCACCTGCCACCAGTTACACACTCGCTCTTGTTAAATCACCCGCAAACCATGGTTCAGCCCCTCGCGCAAAATTCCAGTCTGCGAGCGCAAATTACTGCACGCAAAATTGGATCTTGATAAATCCGGCCCACTGCCTGAAAGCTGCACAAAAGCAATTTTTGTTTTGTATACACTGTATACAAAATGACAATAAAAGTTATCCAAGTAGAAACTAGATATAGGCTTTTTTTTTAATAGGGTAAGGAATTCTAGGAGATGAAAATGATTCAGACTTAAGGTCAGTGGTTCTTATAACACTCAACTCAAAGGGTCACTGACACACACACACTCAGCAGCTAATACTGTGGGATAATGGTTGTGTTTTATTCAATAAAGTGGATTTCCTACTCCAATACAAAAGCTATCAATTCAGCTGGGTGAATACACATGGCGTTTGACATGTGACCGGCGCGCGGCTTAGAGGCCACAGCTTTCCATTAATGGTTCTAAACAGAAAAAAAAAAGAAACATCACGCCCCCTTTAAACTGTTTTTTATTGATTCTTTTTGTTGCCCGCAGCTCTGCCGACACACATGGACACATATGTCTGACTGAGAGAGAAAAGCAAGGGCGGCTAACAGGTTTAATCAAATTGTTCCCGTTTAATGAATAGAGGAAAACAGACCCGCAGGTGAATACTCTCGCACAGCTGCTCATTTTTTTTGTCCAAAACGTGCGTTTTTTATTTGTCGGATAAATTAGGATGCATTTCTGCCACTGATTTCCATATAGTTTCCTTTGTGTGTTTTAATTGGTCCAGCCGGTTGGTGTTGTCTTGGAAACCAGTTTTAAA
Organism: Cyprinodon tularosa; assembly: GCF_016077235.1. NCBI lineage: Eukaryota > Metazoa > Chordata > Actinopteri > Cyprinodontiformes > Cyprinodontidae > Cyprinodon > Cyprinodon tularosa. The sequence continues at coordinate 247,951 of NW_024038988.1, read as the reverse complement.
AGTGCCGGCTTGAGGTCTGTCAAAGGTTCAGATAAAATTAGCAGCGACGACCCTTTGGAAGCAGCATGGACCCATTTCTGCACACAGAGAGCAGATATTGTTTTGTTTTAGTCAATATCTCCTGGACTGAAATTAAACTTCTCTGAATAAAGATCTAAGGCTTCACCATGAAAGGAGGAAACTCAAACCATGCATCTGTTGATCGGATTACAGAAATATTTATATAATCTAAGCTGCAGTATATTGGCAGGTCTTGGGTTGTGACAGCGGGTAGCTGTCTGATATAATAAGTCTTCCCTATAGGCCTAAATCTGTCTCACTAACAAGTGATGTGTCAGTGTGAGTCAGGGCAAGCTGATGGCGCCTGCCAAAGCCCCATCCTGTTATTTATAGGTCCTTTTTTCACACCGTTAGTTTTTCTTGACATAATGAAAACGTATAGACACCTAATTAGGTACATCCTACATGTATTGTCTTGGACATTTTTTTCCCCACCTTTAGAAATGCTTCATTGAATAGATTCAGCTGGCTTTTCTCCCGCTACATCCCAAAATACCTTTATTGGGTTGAGACGTATCTGTGAAAGTCATCGCATAACAGAGACTTTCTTCGTATATTTATGAAATCGGCTGAAGATGAGGATGCGAGCATTGAGACTATGGATGTTCTCCTAATCAGTACTTGAGTTAAAGGGGGAATGAGGGGGGACGGCATCCCTCTCATTTAAAAAAAATCTTAAAAGTAATCCCCCTTCTTAAATGACCCTCCCTCCATACCATCCCCTGTGCCATTTTATTAAGGAATGTGTAAAATTTCTACTATATATTAACAGTCATGGTAATAATATTGCCCTTTCAACATTCTGTGAGCTGTGAGCTTACAAGTAGCCTGAGTAAAATAAATAAAATCAGAGAAGTGTCCTACCATGACAATGAAGCTGATCCAAGTGGGAAATTAGCAGAGGTGGAAAGTAACGAAATACATTTACTCTAGTTACTGTATTGAGTAGTTTTTTTGTGTATTTTGTATTTTTCAAGTCGTTTTTAAAACTGGTAATTTAAATTTTACTTGATTACGTTTTGAGTGAAGTATTGTATTTCGTTACATTACAAATCCCATCCGTTACAGAGTAAAAAAATAAAAAATGGGCCCGGAAGCACTACAGTGAGTGACGTGATCAGCATGTAGATCTAGGCTACCAGGCGCCAAGTCTTTCTGTAGGAGATTGGGAACGAGATGGAGGTGGATCAGGAGAGCGACGACGGTTCAGAGAACGTTTCACTAGAAATGCTAGCTGAAACATCGAATTCTGCTGCCCAAAACGACGAAAATCCTTGGCCACATTTGAAAGACTGCTTTTCATTTAAATTCAAGAAGGCCGACAGTATCATCATGCAATGCCAGATGTGTCTGCCAAAGGTGACTGAACTGGCAGCATTCAATAACTCCACATCTAATCTGCGGAAGCATGTTTTGGTAAGTATTTAGTGCATATACATTTTTCTTTAATTAAAAACTAAATAGTTTTGGATTTATGACTCCTTGTCCTATTTTCACTACATGGGAGAGATCCCCTGCCCCGTTCAGTTTTTTTTTTATGTAACTAAGCAGAGATGGCAAAAGTACTCACTTTCCGTACTTGAGTTAAAGTACAGATACTTGTTTTAAAAAAAAGACTCTGGTAAAAGTGGAAGTACTGATTAAACTTATTTACTCACGTAAAAGTAACAAAATACAGGGTTGTAAATTTACTTAGGGTATAAAAGTAAAAACCATTTTTTTCATGCCGTTGCCTACATTTTAAATGGATGTCTGCCAATAGGACTAGATCTCCGTTGTGTTCATTTTCAATCATCTCGTCGTCCATACTACTATGCTAACGCCACCGCCACCAAGCTGTAATGATTTGCCGCCAATGAATACCGCCGAATCTGTCGATTCATCTTGTAGTGGTGCGTCAAATGCAACGTAGATTCCCATCCAATTAGATTGAATTTGGTATTGATGACGTGAAAAATAATAACGGTAACTCCATTGAAATGATTCAAAACTAAAGTAACGAGCCAATTTTTTTAAATGTAAGGAGTAAAAAGTACAGATATTTGTTTAAAAATGTAAGGAGTAGAAGTAAAAAGTCACCATAAAAATAAGTAGTAAAGTAAAAATATCAGAAAAATCTACTGAGTACAGTAACGAAGTATTTGTACTTCGTTACTTCCCATCTCTGTAACTAAGTAACTTTTACTTGAAATACATTTTAAATAATTACTTTTACATGAGTAATTTTTCTGATGGGTAATTTTACTTGTACTTGAGTAATATTTCATCCAAGTATTGGTACTTTTACTTGAGTATGATATTTTAGTACTTTTTCCACCTCTGGAAATTAGTCCCCAACTATGTAGGGGCAATGATAGCCATGCCCATCCAGGGACTGACTGCAGTTCTACTGTGAGGTGCTTTTAGGTTAATAGACTATCTTGTCACGTTTGGGTTGGTGTTTGAGAACCCAAATGCAGAGGCAGATGTGAGTTCTTTTAGTTTTAATGAGAGGAAACAGTTTAACTAAGGCACGAGTCCAAAATTCAACTTAATATTTAACACAAACCAGAACCATGGAGACATCAGGGGAAAATAATCACGAGGAATCAGGGAGAGACGAAGTGAGAGGACAACGGCGACGACAGGACCAGCAACAACAAGGAACCAACAAGGAGTGACTGCAGAGGAAGAGTATATGTAGCTGATAGACAAAGGTAGGGCTAACGAGCTGACAAGGAGCAGGTGAGAGGAGACAACGAGGGAACCAATGGGAAAGGAACACACAAGAGGGCAACAGAAAAACCAGAGAACTAACATAAATCTAGAAACTACAACAAAATAGGAATTAAACCAATAAAACTAGAAAACAAGAAGCAAAGTAAAGCACAACAGAACCAAAACCATGACATATATTAATAAAAAAATAAATAAAACTCCCACCATCCTGATCCTAAAGGAGGTTATCAAATAATATATTCACTGTTCTAATAAAGGGATGGACATGGTGTTTTGCATTTAAGTAATGATCAGTTAGCAGTAATTGGCCAAAAGTATGTATTTTCATTTCCAGCTTTTATCCTCATTACACCGTCACAAGTACAGAGCAACGAAATTCAATCTCTGAAATTAACCCATCCCCTTGGGGAGCAGTGGGCTGCCATTGTGCGGCACCCGGGGAGCAGTGTGGGGCTAAGAGTCTTTGCTCAGGGACCCATAGAGGCAGCCTGTGGGATTAGGGTTTAAACTCACAACCTCAGGATTATAAGCTCTATGCCTTTATTACTAGGACGCCACTCCCCCCCAAGAACATATTCCCCACAATGAATAAGGAAACACGCAGCAATCAGGACTCCCTGTACTTTGCTTTCACTCTGGAGTTAGAGTTGGAGATGACATCATACACCTGCTTCAACAAACCCACTTTAGTCATTCAGTCAAAGCAGACAGAACTGTGACAACCTTTTTCTTTGATTTTACTTTACTTTTATAATATTTCACTCATGGGCTCCTCGCTGTGTTGAATTATTTAATCCACCAGCATGTCCTTCAATTTTCAGGTTCATTGATCAAAGTTTATTTATATAGCACTTTACAAAAACACCAGGAACACTAAAGTGCTTCACAGAAAGATAAAAACATTGTAAATAAAACAAAAATCCTAAGTATAAAAAAAAATGTGTCCTAACTATTAAGAGCCAGTTTGGAGGTAACCACATTTATACCGGGACCTAGGGACGTCCAGAACCATTTGATCGGCAGAGCTCTGCTGGTCAACATTTCAGTTAAGTATAAAAGAGAAAGAGTATGAAGGGCTTTAAAAACAAGTATTCAAATTTTTAAATCAACCCGAAAACGGTCCCTGTGAAGGGAAGAGAGGATGGGAATGATGTGGCTGTATCTGGATGAAGCGGAGGGGAGATGAGCTGCTGCATTCTGCACTAACAGTTGAAGTGATAACTGTGGAAGGCCAGAGGAGAGAGCATTGCAGTAATTTTTGTTCCTTTTGGTTTGTTCAGACTGAACACAGTTTTCCACGGTGGTCTCTCTGTACATGAGGAATTCAGCGCTCTGCATTTCACCCTGGACCAGGTCATCAAGAAGAAGGAGCTTCAGCTGCATGAAGCTGACAGCCCACCGCTGTGAAACAATCACCGCAAATACAATGAATGGTTATTGCTTCACTGGTGCAGGTTTGAGCATTTAAAACAGTCATCAGTAAAACTGAACAAAAACATATTAAAGGGGAACGCCGTTTTTTTTTTGTTTTTTTTTTACATTGGCCCATTGATATTATGTTATTACATCATGTTCTACTCACCCATATGAGTTTTGTGTCATTTGGAGCCGTTCTGAAGATATTCCGTTAGGTTATATCCAAGTAACGTCTTCCTATGGGCAACGACTTGAAGGCACAAACTAAACTGTTCGTAATTTATTCTTTATGGTACGCCAGCATTCATAGGTGAATCACTGTCCCCCAGACACCCAAAGTTATAATTTTTATCTCTTTTAAAAACAAAGTGGCGTGTGTATGATGTCCAGAGATCACTGTTGGCATATTGGGGCTACAGTGGTGTCGGACGTAGAAGTTTGCCCTGAAATCGAAGGGTTGGCGGTTCAAGCCCTGGCTTTCACTGTCATTGTGTCCTTGGGCAAGACACTTCACCTGCATTATCTACCGGCAGCTTCGCTTCTGTCAGTGAGCCCCAGGGCAGCTGTGGCTACAATGTGGGTGAATGACTAGATTCAATCATTCACACACTCTTTAGCTTTGGCCAAGTCTCCTGACTTGAAAAAGTGCTATATAAGTGCAGGCCATTTACCATTTATGTTTGCTATTCAAAGGTACTGCTCGTGCTTCAGGACAATCTGGGAGAATGTACACAACCATTTCTACAGTAGGCCAACAACATGCACCAAGCTGTAATACTGGCTTTTTAGGTACTACAGCATATAATGACATCATAAGGGGAATGCTGTTTAAAGGAATAGTACACCCAAAACATGATTAGCCTTCATTTTCTACTCACCCCCATGCTGAACAACACTCTGGAGTACTTTTTTGATATCTCAAATGCATCTGGAGATCTGGGAGGCTTCTTGCTGTCTGCTGACATTCAAATAATGGAGGTCTATGGTGACCGAGACAGAAAGGTCCATAAAAGTCCACAAAAAACGTGTCAATATTCCTAAAAGCGCACGCCTGCATGTTCACGACGCTACGGAAACTGCGGCAGACCAAACCAGTTGAAAGTGCGCATTCAGCGTCTGCTCTGCCGATAATGCAAGCGTAGAAGAAGAAATGTGCTGTTTACCTGTGCAAAGAAAGAAACAATGAAAGAAAAATGTCTGAGGACTTCAGTGTTGAGGAAGAGCATGAGTTCTTTGCCGAGCTGAATGCGCACTTTCACCTGGTTTGGTCTGCCGCGGTTTCAGTAGACTCGTGAACTCTCAGGCGCGCGCTTTCAGGAAATCCTATACACTACTGTTTATGCTCTAAAAACATTCTAAATGACTTAGTTTCGAGTAAATTATGGACGCTACCCACTCAGGACACTTGGAATACATTGGACGAGCAGCATGGAGGAATATTGACACGTTTTTTGTGGACTTTTATGGACCTTTCTGCCTCGGGCGCCATAGACCTCCATTATTTGAATGTCAGCAGACAGCAAGAAGCCTCCCAGATCTCCAGATGCATTTGAGATATCAAAAAAGTACTCCAGAGTGTTGTTCAGCATGGGGGTGAGTAGAAAATGAAGGCTAATCATGTTTTGGGTGTACTATTCCTTTAAGCTGAGCATTTGGAGCACACATTAGGTAAGATGTGGAGAAAGGCAGTGATAGAGGTGAATGTTTTGTTGTTTTTTTTTAATCTGTGAACTTCATGCAGAGGCTTCAGGACACATGACTGTTACAAAATGTTTCTAAAGTGAAATTCTCATAACATGCAAATTTAACCCTAAACCTAACCATCACTACTGCATTCCTCACCCTTACCTAAACCTATTTGACTCCATAGTCTTAAACTGAGCCCCTAGAAATGATGACAAAATAAAGGTCCTTGCCTTAATTCTTAGTCCTCACAAGGATCTCAATCAGCTGCAAGTTGAAATAGAAACACACACCCTAATATCTACCACCTAAATAAATGGACAACATAAATGGTAGTGATGTTATGAGATGAGCCGAGGCTTCGAGGCGTGTGTCGAGTAATGGAGGGGGAGTTTCCTCAAAGCGCGTGTCGAGGCACGATTCATTTAGAGGAGGTGCCAAAATGGATGACCTCCCGAGGCCTCGCTACCGTGATACCACGTGACCGGTTCGGCAAGTGGTTCGGGAAGCGCAAGAATTTTGACAGGCATCTAAACAGCCTCAGTGTTCAGTCAAGATGTGGGAGATTGGAGGAGAGCTGCTCTCAGCTGGATAAAGTTTGGATAGATTCTAAGAATAAATTGGTCATTTTTCCAACCAATCTAGTTGCTTAAAGCTAATTTGGTTTGAATAAACAATGTAGTGATCAAAATCTGAGCAAACCACCAGACAAAGCCAGTGTTAATACGTCAGTGTTGAGAAGTATTTTCTCCCACAACAGTCCATCTACATGAGTGGTGTCCTCTGTAACGGACAGACTCTCACGCTAGAGGTTGATGGTTCAAGACCTGTCTCTCCCTTTAGAAAGTTGCGATTAAACTTAATTATTTTGGCTGAGGAGACTAATTTGCATTGTTTTGCCCGAGTAAAAATATAGATTGGGAAAATTAGGTCGGTTTAGTAAAAAGATTGGTTGAACACAACTTCCAACCTGATTAAAACCAAAAAACGGAGAAACTATCATGTTTGAATAAAAATGACTTAACACCTTTCATTTTGTTCATCATTGCCAAATTTGCACAAACACTTTCACTGTCTGCTTGAGTTTATTTCAATAAAATGGCAGAAAAACTATGCACCTTAAATTATTGTTCTAAGAAATTTTACACTTAAAAAAAAATTATAAAAATGTTATTATACACACCAGCCATTAACAATTTCAAGGGAACTTAAAAGGGGAAAAAAAGAAAAACAGTTGCAAAAAAAATCAGATTTTATTACAAACTGTAGTTCTGCTGTCCACCAGTAGGTGGTGACATGTTCAAATGAAGCCTCATGAACAGTGGGGATCGTTGAAGCAATTTGGCCAAACGGTTCAATGCCTCATGAGGCTTCATCTCACCATCACTAATAAATGGACAACAGCACTGTCTGGGTTTAATACTGTTGGGGTTTGGTTGAGGTTTTGAGGACCCAAATGCAGAGGTGAGGAGGCAGAGGTGTGTTTTGTAGTTTTTAGATTTAGTACTCACATGCAACTGAGGTAGGAATCCAAAAATCCAACAATACAGAAAAAAAATAATAACCTTGGAGACATCAGGGAAAACATGCATGCATGAGGAGCAGGAAAAGACGAGGAACCAGCACTGAGGAGCTGAACAGGAAGAGTTTATATGGGAGACTGAACAGAGACAGGACTAACGAGCTGATTAGGAGCAGGTGTGAACAGAGGCTTCTAGAAAGGAGCTGTGTAAAAGGAGACTAACACAAGAGGGCAACCAAGAAGTGTATACAGGTGAATTAATGGCTATCTTAATGGCTTTAGAATGGATTAAGGAAACAAAAGACAGGGAGGTTTTAATTTGTTCAGATTCAAGTAGTGCATTAATAAGTATTCTAGAATTTAATTCAGAGTCGAGACAAGATATTATATTGGATATTCTTCACTCAATTTTTAGGATTAAAAATGGTGGTTCTGTTGTTAAATTTGTCTGGATTCCTGCTCATATTGGTGTTATCGGTAATGAGTTAGCTGACAGTTTTGCTAAGAGTGCTGTTAAAAAGGATATTGATTTAAACATTAACATTAGTAAAAATGAGTTAAAGAATATTATAAAAATGTATTTCAAGAAGAAATGGCAAGAACAGTGGGATAAAGGAGGGAATGCTAGATTTTATTATAGTATTAAAAAAAGGTTGGAGAATTAAGAAAACGTAATAGAATTAAAAAAGAAGAAGATGTTATATCTTGAATAAGGTTTGGACATACAAGATTAAATAGTACTCTTAAAATAATGAATAAGCATAATACAGGGTGTTGTATTTGTGGGAAATTAGAAACTGTCCAACACATATTTTTAGAATGTAATAAATATACTCAGGAAAGAGAAATGTTGTGTAGAGAGTTAGACAGGAATAAAAGTAAACTAGATATAAGGGAATTGTTTCAAAGGTCATCTGGGGATGTAGTTTTTGGGAGTATTTTTAATTTTCTAAGAAGAACGGGTATTTTAGGGAGAATATAATAGTTTGTCTGATCCATACTCCATTCTGGAAGGTGGCGGTAATGCACCTATAAGTTGTTTGCCAACCGCCATTAAAAAAAAAAAAGAAGAAGAAGGGCAACCAAGAAATTTGTTCAGATTCAAGTAGTGCATTAATAAATATTCTAGAATGTAATTCAGAATCAAGGCAAGATATTATATTGGATAGTTTTCACTGAATTTTTAGGATTAGAAATGGTGGTTCTGTTGTTAAATTAGTCTGAATACCTGCTCACATTGGTGTTATAGGTAATGAGTTAGCTGACAGTTTTGCTAAGAGTGCTGTAAAAAAGATGTTGATTTAAACATTAACATTAGTAAAAATGTGTTAAAGAATATTATAAAAATGTATTTCAAGAAGAAATGGCAAGAACAGTGGGATAAAGGAGGGAATGCTAGATTTTATTATAGTATTAAAAAAAGGTTGGAGAATTAAGAAAATTTAATAGAATTAAAAAAGAAGAAGATGTTATATCTTGAATAAGGTTTGGACATACAAGATTAAATAGTACTCTTAAAATAATGAATAAGCATAATGCAGGGTGTTGTATTTGTGGGAAATTAGAAACTGTCCAACACATATTTTTAGAATGTAATAAATATACTCAGGAAAGAGAGATGTTGCGTAGAGAGTTAGGCAGGAATAAAAATAAACTAGATATAAGGGAATTGTTTCAAAGGTCATCTGGGGATGTAGTTTTTGGGAGTATTTTTAATTTTCTAAGAAGAACGGGTATTTTAGGGAGAATATAATAGTTTGTCTGATCCATACTCCATTCTGGAAGGTGGCGGTAATGCACCTATAAGTTGTTTGCCAACCGCCATTAAAAAAAAAAAAGAAGAAGAAGGGCAACCAAGAAATTTGTTCAGATTCAAGTAGTGCATTAATAAATATTCTAGAATGTAATTCAGAATCAAGGCAAGATATTATATTGGATAGTTTTCACTGAATTTTTAGGATTAGAAATGGTGGTTCTGTTGTTAAATTAGTCTGAATACCTGCTCACATTGGTGTTATAGGTAATGAGTTAGCTGACAGTTTTGCTAAGAGTGCTGTAAAAAAGATGTTGATTTAAACATTAACATTAGTAAAAATGTGTTAAAGAATATTATAAAAATGTATTTCAAGAAGAAATGGCAAGAACAGTGGGATAAAGGAGGGAATGCTAGATTTTATTATAGTATTAAAAAAAGGTTGGAGAATTAAGAAAATTTAATAGAATTAAAAAAGAAGAAGATGTTATATCTTGAATAAGGTTTGGACATACAAGATTAAATAGTACTCTTAAAATAATGAATAAGCATAATGCAGGGTGTTGTATTTGTGGGAAATTAGAAACTGTCCAACACATATTTTTAGAATGTAATAAATATACTCAGGAAAGAGAGATGTTGCGTAGAGAGTTAGGCAGGAATAAAAATAAACTAGATATAAGGGAATTGTTTCAAAGGTCATCTGGGGATGTAGTTTTTGGGAGTATTTTTAATTTTCTAAGAAGAACGGGTATTTTAGGGAGAATATAATAGTTTGTCTGATCCATACTCCATTCTGGAAGGTGGCGGTAATGCACCTATAAGTTGTTTGCCAACCGCCATTAAAAAAAAAAAAGAAGAAGAAGGGCAACCAAGAAATTTGTTCAGATTCAAGTAGTGCATTAATAAATATTCTAGAATGTAATTCAGAATCAAGGCAAGATATTATATTGGATAGTTTTCACTGAATTTTTAGGATTAGAAATGGTGGTTCTGTTGTTAAATTAGTCTGAATACCTGCTCACATTGGTGTTATAGGTAATGAGTTAGCTGACAGTTTTGCTAAGAGTGCTGTAAAAAAGATGTTGATTTAAACATTAACATTAGTAAAAATGTGTTAAAGAATATTATAAAAATGTATTTCAAGAAGAAATGGCAAGAACAGTGGGATAAAGGAGGGAATGCTAGATTTTATTATAGTATTAAAAAAAGGTTGGAGAATTAAGAAAATTTAATAGAATTAAAAAAGAAGAAGATGTTATATCTTGAATAAGGTTTGGACATACAAGATTAAATAGTACTCTTAAAATAATGAATAAGCATAATGCAGGGTGTTGTATTTGTGGGAAATTAGAAACTGTCCAACACATATTTTTAGAATGTAATAAATATACTCAGGAAAGAGAGATGTTGCGTAGAGAGTTAGGCAGGAATAAAAATAAACTAGATATAAGGGAACTGTTTCAAAGGTCATCTGGGGATGTAGTTTTTGGGATTATTTTTAATTTTCTAAGAAGAACGGGTATTTTAGGGAGAATATAATAGTTTGTCTGATTCATACTCCATTCTGGGAGGTGGCGGTAATGCAACTAGAAGTTGTTTGTCAACCGCCATTAAAAAAATAGAAGAAGAAGAAGAAGAAGAAGTGCAACCAAGAAAAACTTAAGAACTCAAATATAGCCAGAAAACGCAACAAAATAGGAATTAAATCAATAAAACTAGAAAACAAAGAAAAACATGGATCAATGTGAAACTGAAAACTTAACAGAACCAAGACCGTGAAAAATACGGTTTAAATATCAAATAGAATATTTTGCTGCTACTAAAACCAATGCTAATTTTGTCATCAGTGTAATGATAATAAACCTTCTTCATTTCATGTAGCCAAGATCATAAGTCCGCCTTAAACGACTTCAACAAAAAACAGCTTTAAAAAAGGGCCCTCCTCTTAAAATGTTACCTGCAAGAGAACCACTGCAGTACATCAACAATGCTACTGTTCTGATGCACATTAAGGAAACTTATGGTAGATTCTTAAAAAGCAGATGGATACACAGAAGCCGACAAACTAAGCAAATAAGGCAGAAACAAATCACCATTGATCAGTATTTGGTTAAAAAATTTAAACCCAGCTCAGTCAATATTGACCTGAAACACAAACACAGCATTTCTGTCACGATATAAAAATAAAAAACAAACATTTCTGATTACATTCTAATAAAAAAAAAGTGCAGTTTGAAAAAATATATAATGCTTCGGAAAGATAATGGTTGCAGAAGAAGAGATGTCAGAGTCCCAGAGCATCAGTCTGCACATTACAGCCTAACAGGACATTCCCAGCTTCAACACAGGCTCTCAGGCAAACAGCTGAGGAAAGAAAACAAATAATTGAGTTAAACATCTTTGAATGGAGCCTTAAAAGTGGCGTCCACTTACCGGGACGATGCATGTTACCTTTCTTAGCTCTGAGCCACGATGCAGCCTTCGCTGCAAGAAGATCCCATTCATCTTTTTCCTCCACTTTGAAGCCGTGAAGCCAGATTAAAGCCAAAATGGTGGCCCACACTTCCTTTTTCACCTAGGTCCCCAGAAGAGAGCAAAAAAGAAATATTGGGAAGATGAAAGCGAGTTCACCTAAATAACTGTGCATTGGATGTTCTTTTTCTCTTGCATCTACAGTAAATTTTCATTTCTTATCCAGCTGCTCAAATATAGCTCCTCTTTTATGTGATGCCAACCCACCGATTTGGGCTTTGTTTCTTCCAGCTCCTGCGTGTTTTTTTGCAGAGCCGCAGCCAGACATGGATCAAGCAGCCAGCAGCCAGAAGCATTCTGCAGTGAGACGAGCTCCAGCAGTGGATCTCTGGCTGGCTTTCTGGTCTCAGAATCTCCTTTACCAAAACAAGACATTGTTGAAAAGAGAATCAAAGCCCTTAAAAAAACTAAAAACCTAAAACATATCTCTATGAATGTAAAAGTAAGGACGGAACAGAATAACAGATTTACCGATTAACCCAGCTGAGGCTGTAATGTAGTTGCATACATATATATATATATATATATATATATATATATATATATATATATATATATATATATATATATATATATATATATATATATATATATATATATATATATATATATATATATATATACATATATATACACATATATATATGTATATATATGTGTATATATGTGTATATATATATATATATGTGTATATATATGTATATATATGTGTATATATGTGTATATATATATGTATATGTGTATATATATATATATATATATATATACACTCACCGGCCACTTTATTAGGAACACCTGTCCAACTGCTCGTTAACACTTAATTTCTTAGCAGCCAATCACATGGCGGCAACTCAGTGCATTTAGGCACGCAGACATGGTCAAGACAATCTCCTGCAGTTCAAACCGAGCATCAGTATGAGGAAGAAAGGTGATTTGAGTGACTTTGAACGTGGCATGATTGTTGCTGCCAGAAGGGCTGGTCTGAGTATTTCAGAAACTGCTGATCTACTGGGATTTTCACGCACAACCATCTTTAGGGTTTACAGAGAATGGTCCGAAAAAGAAAAAACATCCAGTGAGCGGCAGTTCTGTGGGCGGAAATGCCTTGTTGATGCCAGAGGTCAGAGGAGAATGGCCAGACTGGTTCAAGCTGATAGAAGGGCAACAGTGACTCAAATAACCACCCGTTACAACCAAGGTGGGCAGAAAAGCATCTCTGAACGCACAGTACGTCGAACTTTGAGGCAGATGGGCTACAGCAGCAGAAGACCACACCGGGTGCCACTCCTTTCAGCTAAGAACAGGAAACTGAGGCTACAATTTGCACAAGCTCATCGAAATTGGACAATAGAAGATTGGAAAAACGTTGCCTGGTCTGATGAGTCTCGATTTCTGCTGCGACATTCTGATGGTAGGGTCAGAATTTGGCGTCTACAACATGAAAGCATGGATCCATCCTGCCTTGTATCAACGGTTCAGGCTGGTGGTGGTGGTGTCATGGTGTGGGGAATATTTTCTTGGCACTCTTTGGGCCCCTTGGTACCAATTGAGCATCGTTGCAACGCCACAGCCTACCTGAGTATTGTTGCTGACCATGTCCATCCCTTTATGACCACAATATACCCAACTTCTGATGGCTACTTTCAGCAGGATAATGCGCCATGTCATAAAGCTGGAATCATCTCAGACTGGTTTCTTGATCATGACAATGAGTTCACTGTACTCAAATGGCCTCCACAGTCACCAGATCTCAATCCAATAGAGCATCTTTGGGATGTGGTGAAACGGGAGATTCGCATCATGGATGTGCAGCTGACAAATCTGCAGCAACTGTGTGATGCCATCATGTCAATATGGACCAAACTCCCTGAGGAATACTTCCAGCACCTTGTTGAATCTATGCCACAAAGAGTTGAGGCAGTTCTGAAGGCAAAAGGGGGTTCAACCCGTTACTAGCATGGGGTACCTAATAAAGTGGCCGGTGAGTGTATGTGTATATATATATGTATATGTGTATATATACATATATATATATATATACACATATATATATATATATACACATATACATATATATATATACACATATATATATATACACATATACATATATATATACACATATATACACATATATATACATATATATACACATCAGTATATATATATACATAAGTATATATATACACATATACATATATATATATATCCTGCAACTTACCGAATTAAAAATAGCTATATATACATATATACATATAATAATACCAAACACAGAAACATATTTCTAAAGGTTGTTTAGTGAAAATGAAACCTGTATTTTATGGCTTTTTACAGATTACCAGGTGAGCTACAAACTGTGACCTACACCAAATAAGGTCAGGGAACCCCTTTAAAAGGGTTCCAGTTGGTTAGAGAAACACAACTTAGCTAAAGCTAGCTAAAAAGAAAAGGAAAAAGAATAAAATAATGAGAGTAATTAGATCATTCTATTTATAAACCCGTATTTAGAAGGTATGTATTGTACCTGCACTGTGAGGTCTCCTGCTCTATCAAAACCCGAAGTTTATCCCGGACATTTTATTCGAATCCTTCAGACATAGCGCTAAGCACGTATGTGCTGCCAGATTTTATTTGAAGAAAAAGATAGATTTTTTTGCGAGGTGAGTGCACACTAATATGGGCCTTTTACCTACTTTTCCCCACTTAAAGACCAATAAAACTGTTTTATCATACAATTTTTTTTTTTTTATTCTTATTTTACTTATTACTTTATGTGTCACTTACCTGTTGTCACTTTGCCAAAAGTTAAACAAATAAAGAATAGATAGACATTTGAAAGATTGTTTTGTTTCTACTCTTTTCTCTGGTGTCCAGTAGAAGAAAAACTGAAGTTATTGGTTGTTTTCTTTATGTATCTATTCAGTAATTCACTGTTAGAACACAAAGTTTAGTTAATTTGAAATCACATACCCTCCATTGGCAAATCTATGTGGTCCAACAGCAAAGGTAAGCACAAACAATACTAAAAGCAGATTATTAGAATATATAACACTTGTACTTATGAGGTTACTTTAATGCTCGTAATTTTGACATTCTGCATTTTTAACCTTATCAGTTGAAATAGATAGAGATTATATCTAAAAATAATTAAACACATAAATAGACAAACATAATTCTATTATGAAGATCCAGGAACTAAACACTGGAATGTAAATTATTTTTCTGTATACAAGCTTTAATTTTAGAAAGACTTTGAATGAACTTTGCTTTTACTTTGAAAGGCTTTTAATAAACTTATGGTTCTGAAAGGCAGCAACTAGCCTGTATTGTATTTATTAGCATTAATCTACTAATTAAAGCCACAAAATGTGTTAACCCCAAACAGTGAAACAGAGGAAAAAAAGGCATTTAGGAAAGTCTAAAGTTGTGTGAATCGTGTTGCCAAAACATATTTTTCCTGCTGTTGAAGCCTTTACCAGGAAAACGGCTGTTATGTTATTGGATGAAACTACATCAGTAGTCTCATTTTTATTTCTTGAGTCAAAAAAAGACATAACTTACCTGAAACTAGTTTCTTTTTGAAAGATTTTCCTAAAGATGGAAACAGACAACAAAAAAATTTAATCTTTTTTATAATAAAAGAAAATCTGTTTTAAGCAAACAATGATTCAGTGAAGCAACCTGTAAACTGAAATTGCTAGGATCAAACACTTATCCAACAGCTCCCTCTGCAGGCCAACACTACAAAAGTGCTTCTATTCGCCCATGTAAAGGTAGAGATGCTAGGATTTCCTGCAAGTGTTTAGTAGCTTACCAAGTTTACTGGCAGATGCTCTTTTCCTCAAAGACGAATAAATTCGTCTAAAAACTGAAGAGAGAAGAAATTATTTGCAAGTGTTTCACTGAGGTTTTACCTTAAAACAATGAACATTATTTCTACCATTCTCTACCAAAGGTCATGGTTTGGTATTTTGTTGTTTTGGTGATTTTTTTAAGATGAATATTTAGGCAAGAAAAAAAGGGTTTTATTATGTACCGTTTCTCTCTCTGCACAAATAATCAAACATCAGAAACTCCAAACCTCCGCGAAGTATCGGCACTGTGAGAGAAAACAGTAAAGGGGGAGATAGTTAAAGAGAAAGTATTACTTTGTTGTCAGAAAACATGAGACAACTGAAGAATGAGTTACTCAGAATGAGACACAAGCAAAGCACCCACTGTAGGTTGGATTCTCCCTGTAGATCAGGGGACCTTCAACAGCTTTGCCATTGCATCTGTTGACAGCGAGGAAGGCAGTGAAGACACTGCTGATGCAAGACTGGATGCTAAGCTCCAAAATCTTCTTTACTTCAGCTTCCTGTCCATTCTGCCTGTGCTCCCACTCCAGGGAGCGGATTAGAGTACGTGCAGCCAACCTGTGGATTGGTAAGCTGCACAGAAGCAAAAGAAATGCACAATTATAAAATATTTAAACATTTTCCCTTATAGAATAGAACACATAATTGCTTTATTGTCCCACAATGTGGAAATTGAGAGCGAAAACTCAATTCTGGTGGCCTTATTTTTAAATGAGTGGGTGGCCTTATTTTTAAATGAAGCAAATATAGACAAACATAAAAAAGAAATGGTTTCACTACCAAGTCAGTGGTCTATCTCCTTTCTGATCAAAACCTGCTTCATGCGTAATGCCCTCTGCAGGTCGGAGAGAGAAGTGCAGCTGGTTCTGGCATTGATGACCAGCTGCAGTAAAGTTCACGGTCAGACATCCATCTGTGGCTTCAGAACACTGAGACAGAGCAACAGACAAAAACACTTTTGATAGACAGGTAATATATCTGGCTAACCTGTGCTTGTATGTGCTGCTCCTTACCTCTCCAGTGAGCTGAGCATAAATCAGTGACCTCTGACCCTGTAGAAGGGTTCTGATAGGTGGAGAAAGAAGAGTGGCGGACACTCCCTCTGGTAAATCCCACGACAAAGAGACGTCAGCAACCCGCGGCTGCAGTGCGAACCTAAGAGACTGCATCACCTGAGGAAAAACAGTCAAGTTATTAAAGGGGTCATAGTTTCATCTAAATATTCATGATCATACCATAAATGGAAGAGAACCTGTTGTTTCATTCTAGGGCTTTTAGCCAGGCCTGCATTAGGGCTAATAGAACAGCAAATATGTCATTTTTCGCCCAACCATGTTACGCACCCTATTCAGAGACCAGGGGCGGATTTAGGAAATGTGGGGCCCTAGGCAAAGACAGGCAGGGGGCCCTCTGAATGGGGAAGACATAAAACAGACCCATTCTACAGATATAGAAATGTTAATAGAATAGACTGCCATTCTTTGTTCTAGGTTGTGTCCCTCTCTTCTTGTCCCTTTTCTTCTTGTTTTCCTCTCTATGTTTTGTACTCAGCTGAATTTTCATGCCGTCTCTAAAGGAATGAAAGATTTTTTCCAAGCACTAAGCTCACTGCTCCTTCCTGTGTTTCCAAAAAGGCCAAAGTAAATAACCCAGTCCTTCTTTTCACTGTAGACAAGCCATGATCTGATTATCTGTTCTCCATTTTTCATTTGGAAAGAAGTCGCTAGATTTGGCGCTAGGAGCTTTTTAGAAATCAAAGCTCTAGAGGGGTCTGAAAAGTGGCTAAATATAGCGACTAAAGCGCTAAGTTGGCAACACTGCTCTTTGCAACGTTTGTTTTCAAATGGTTTGCTGCTGTCTGTTTCGACCGTTCTGAACATGTGCAGCAAATGGACTGATCCAATATGGTGGACACTGAAGGGGGGGGGGGCTGAGACACACTTAGTATTATCAGCGTTCTGATGCATTTTAGCAAAAGGATTTTTATCAAAAACATAATTAATGTGCAGAAATAAGGAATAGTTGTATTAACCATAGATGGAAACAGAGTTTTATGGGGCCCCCAGGAACTTGGGGCCTTAGGCAGCTGCCTAGTATTGCCCAATGGTAAATCCCCCCCCCTGTCAGAGACCTTAAGGACCAGCACCAGATACCCTATAGAATCATTCTATCACCCCTTTAAAATACCAGAAAGAACTGGTTTCAATCACGTTGTGTACATTTTGGACAACACTTAGTCATAAGCGGTGGGAGATGATCGTTAAGAAAAATCTATTCTAGTTACCAGAAGCACTATTTGCTTCCTGTTGCTGGGTTACTGATGGATGACACTGCTTTAAACGGATGAAGGATTTGGAGAAACAAAGAAGTGTCCATTTGTTTTCGGTCTACCTTCAATCTTTGATTAGCACTAATGATTTCATTCTAAGTATCAATGGTCAAATATTTAAACATGTCTCTGCAATAACATATCTCAGTTTCATCCTGGATTTTTATTTACATATAGACAAGTACAGCTGTAGAACCTAACTCGAATACATTTAGACCAATTCATTATCTACTAAAGATTTTTCCTCCATTTAAATTACTGCCTTTTACTTATCAGTACCTCGTTGTTCTAAGGAAGCTGAACTCCATGAACTTTTGACATTTCTTAGACCTCCAACCGACGTCTTCATTAAGTAACCCAGACATAGGAAAATGTGCTCTGTATGAGGGGCTGCCATGTTAGGCTCCCCACCTCTGGCATTAAAACTAAACACAGAGCGGTTTAGTTTTAAAATTATTTTCCAAAAACTTTCCAAAAAAAGCAACAAAAAAAACTATTGCAAAGACGACAGGTGAATTTAGAGGGGTGTGAAGGAAGCCATCTATCTTCAGAAAGAAAAAACAACCTTAAACAGAGGGGGTGGACTCAGATTTCAGCTTTAAAAAACCAACAATGCAGCAATAAAGTTGATTCCTTCCCTCTAACATTGCAACCCCCACCCGCTTACAGGGGAACAGAAGATCTCACCTGTTCAGCCAGGCCAACAATTCCCCCTAACGACCCCTTGTCAGAGGCATAGACCAGTATCAGCTATTATAGGGTAACAAAGAACCCAAACGACTGCCCATTCAAAAGGGGCAGACCCGTTCTTCTAGTTCAATTTGCATCTTTTCTGAGCGAAGACAGCGAAACGTCTTCAAACTTGGAAAAAAAAGTCCAGTGGATTGTTTTTTTTTCTTTTGGAATGACTATGACCTGGATTACTGAGAATCTTCACCCGCATTTTCCAAAAAAAAAGGTCTTAATCAGAATATAGATAGCGTGGCTGTCAGTACGCCAACAACAAGCAAAAGTGCAAATGTATGTTTACCGACGATTTACAAAAGAGTTTCCCCGCTTTCAGACCGGGCGAGACAAACGGGAGGCCTTGTGCACAGTGTGCAAAGCAGGCACATATGTCTCGGTGTCCAATGGAGGTGAAAGGGATCTGAAAAGCCACCTGGACACCGAAAGTAAAGATAGTCTATTGATTTGTTTGTTCGTTTTTGGTACATTTTGAATAATTTTTGCTACACAAGAGGTTTTTCCAATAGCCTACAGAACAGACATTATTTCGTTCATTACTGAGGCTGAGTATCATCTGTTATTGGGAGTTGAGAGTTATTGTTAACTTTTATTGTTAAGTGAGGGATGTTTAGATGATACATTATTTCTTTTATTGTGCTATTCATTCATTACAGGAATTGTTAAGCATTTTTATTATTATTTATTATTATTATTTATTATCTATTTTTAATACATTTAGAATGAAATTATCGTTTGTTATTGGAGTTATTGCTGATTGTAGGATTACGTAGGCCTATGTTTAGTGAGTGCATGCCACAGACATCGCTATGCATGGGAACAGAACCCCCACCCCCACCCCCCCCCCCCCCACCCCCTCCAAGGAGTCCTGGTTTTCCGAAATGTAAATATGGTCACCCTACAGTTGTCCACTCTGCTAAAACTTAGAAATATACTTTATATATACTTTTCTCTTAATATTCCAATTAACTTGTGTTGTTTATTCCAGATTATCTCTAGATTATTTTATCTCATCTCTATGTTTTTCATATTG
Organism: Cyprinodon tularosa; assembly: GCF_016077235.1. NCBI lineage: Eukaryota > Metazoa > Chordata > Actinopteri > Cyprinodontiformes > Cyprinodontidae > Cyprinodon > Cyprinodon tularosa. The sequence continues at coordinate 228,301 of NW_024038988.1, read as the reverse complement.
AATACAATTCCTCCTAAGATTTCTTGTTAGATTTTGATCATTGCCTCTAATGTTGTGCCGATGCCATTTTTTTTGACCCCGATATCGATACCCGATACCTGGCTGTGCAGTATCTGCTGATACCGATACTATACTGATACCATGTGTTTGAAACTGATGTGTGTGTGTGTATATATATGAAGAACTGCATACTACTTGGATGTAGAATAATTACCATCATCTCTTTGTCAATCTGCTGCCTACCTTTGTGAAGCAGGAAAATGACTAATACAAAGTGAATCCAGTAGAACTTTTTATTGCCTACCTGGAATCGGTGACAAAAGCTGAATAAACTTTTGACTCTCAAAATGGTATTGTGCCCTATTTGTTGGTACTCACCGATACCACCATTTTAGTGCTGGATCTGGGCCCCGCCCGATACTGGTATATGTGCAACACTAATTGCATCCAATCCTTTATTCAAATCTTTGTTGTATTGTTGGGTGCTTATGACTGCTGTCTTCATTCTGTTTTGTATTTTACATATCATTTGGTTTCTATGTAACCAAAAGCTTTCCTGGATACAGGCATTCACTTTAACTCAAGCTGTTAACCTTTTAGTGATTGGTATGTGTTGGGATCCTCAGGCTTGGCCACCAGAGGGCGCTGAGGATCCTCTTCTGCTCTCTTTGTCTTTTGTTAGGTTCTGGAGATTACCCTCTGCCTCCAGCAGAGTGCGCCGTGGGTCCTCCTGAGCTGAGCCTCCCACACACCTGTGGCTGATCTACTCATCAGGAGGACCAAAGTATTTAAGCTGCCTTCAGACCTTGATTCCACGCCGCAGTGTTGATCTTAGTTGGTTAGCTTCCTGAACCTTCTGCTATAGACTGAGTCTTGGTTGTTCCTAGGTTGAGATCAGATTCTAATCTCTCCTATCTGTGCCTCACAGGAATCCTGTCTCCTCGTGAAGCTCTGGATGAGCTTAACCTCCTGTCTCCTCGTGAAGCTCTGGATGAGCTCAACCTCCTGTCTCCTCGTGAAGCTCAGGAAGAGCACCCTCACTGGAAATCAGTCTCTGGTCTGCAGCTCTGGAGGAGCTGCACCACAGGAAACCAGTCTCAAGCCTGAAGCTCTTGGAAAGCCTAACCTGCTAATCTGCCCTGGTGAGCCAACCCGAAGATTCCTACGTGGTAGAAACCTGACGACTTCTCTGAGGAGTTTCCCTAGAGGTTCCCATGTGGATTTTCCCCTGTAGTTCCCTGCGGTGAGCTGGAAGCTCAGCCTGAGAAATCCTTCGTGTTTTCCCCTGTTGTTCCCTGCAGTGAGCTGGAAGCTCAAACTCAGGACTGCCAGGCTAAGCCTAGCTTGATGCTTAGCCTCACTTGAACTCAGCTACCATCCATCTCCCTTTCCCTGCACAAACCCCAGTGAACCAGCCCCCTGCCTGAACTGTTCCCTTTTCATGATTCATGTTTGTGCCACAATAAACTCTTTTGGACTTTTTACCCAGTGTCTCCGTGTGTGTTCTGCATCTTGGGCTTACTCTCTTAGAAACCCATCATGACAGAACACTGCGGCCATACACAAATCCCAGCAGATCACCTCTGTCGTTGGACTGAGAAACAGGACGCTCAGATTCCTGAACACACACAAACCCTCCGTGAGTTAAAATCCCAGTGTGATTCTTCTTCTTCTTCTTCTTCTTGTTTTATGGCGGTTGGCAAACAATTAAGAGGTGCATTACCGCCACCAACCAGTAATGAGTGTGGATCAAGACAGACATGCTCAAAAAAAAAAAAAAAAAAGGGGAAAAAACCTAAATTCTTTTCACTAAACCTGTAGCCAATAAATAACGAAAAAGTAATCTTCCTTTAAATCTTCTTCCCACTGTTTTTGCCAATCTTCTCGGATCTTTCTTTTAAAAACTTTTAACTTCTATTTTACTCATATCAATTTTTATAATACTCTTACTTTGGTTTATTGCCATCTGCCTCAAGTTTTTGTATAACTTGATCCAACGACATATTCCTCATCCCCAAGAATTTTTCAGCTCCTTTAACAATGATTTTGATTTTCTCATTTTTATGTTTAACCTGGTCCGTGCAGTTAATAACATAAGCCACAAACAAAATAAGTTTGTCAAAGTCAACAGGGTTATAAACCCTGGCATGCTGCTCTGGTTCTCGCCTTAGTTCTTGAATGTTACTCACAGTTTCCTTTTGCTTTTCCTGAACCTTCTTTAACGCCTCAGCATAACTTAGATTGTTTGTTGATTTCACTTTTTGAACCTCAACTGCTTTCTTCCTAACTTCACACCCTCCATATGTTGCCCTGTGCTCTCCACCACAATTACAGCATTTAACCTGAGTATTTTCACCACATTCTTGTATTTTGTGCTCCCCTCCACATTTAAAACATCTCTGTTTGCCCCTGCACACTGCAGCAATGTGACCATATCTCTGACACTTGTAACACCGAAGTGGAGGAAGAACATAAGGCCTGACTGGATAGCACATGAAACCCACTTTAACTCTCTCTGGGACTTCTGGAGTAGAAAATTTCAGAAGCACAGATAAGCTGTCAACTCTCTCATTGTTCACTGTTTTCTGCAATCTCTTTATATCAATGACTTCAACATTATGGATGTTATGCTTTAATCTCTCCAGATCTTCATTAACCGGAATTCCGTAAATAACTCCTCGGGAATCTTTCTTTTCACCCAACACTCTTTTACTCTCCACTCTTTTCTTTCCAATGCTTTCAACACTCATTGCTTTCCTTTTATGCTCTTCTGATTTACAGACAATTAGCAAGTTTCCATCTCTCAGAGTTTTAGCCATTTCAACTTCCCCCACTTTCTTTTTTAGCTCCTTAGAGACTGTTACTGGGCTCAGAATAATATTTTCATCTTCCTTTCTGAATTTTAATATTATCTTCACCTCTTCTTTCATGATTTTTTTACGTACACCCTTGCTTCCATCATCTGTGCTTTCGTCTTCAAGGTTTCTTTTGATTCCTGAATTCTCACAAGTTCTGCCCGCTTCACTACTTTTGGATTTTCCATTTCTCCGGAAACTACCAACTGGCATCCAACTATCCATATCCGAATCACTTTCTAGCTCTTCCTCATCCTCTACAACTTGAGCCGCCGTCTTGATCCCACAAACTGGCTTTTGACTCGGATCAGTGTCATTGTCATCGTCTCCTTCTTCCGACGAGGACCCCCAAATTATTTCGCCGTTTGAGTAGGCTACAGGACTTGGCATCTGTTTTCTTCGGCGACTAGCTAAAAAATCAAACTCCAGCTCTCAACATCAGGCGCTAACTCCACAGCGACGCTGCAACTGCTTTCTCTCTCAGATCCCCAGTGTGATTTAAAGAAGACACACGTTTTAAGATCCCACAGGCTTCGTGGGAATCACAAGATGGCGCCAGTTCAGCTTCCGGTTCCGGTTTCGTCACTTCCGGAATTCCGTCCGTCATTTCCCAGTCAAGATAATAACCCTCCCTTCTCGTCAGAACTCATCCCATCGTTTTCGTCTCCCGGTCCTCCTTTGCCTGAGAGATTTTCTGGCAACCCAAGAAAGCTCAAGGGATTTCAATTTCAGTGTCAGCTATTTTTTAGTTTTCACGCTGCTAACTTTCGTTTTGATAAAGATAGGATAGCTTTTGTTATTACTTTTCTTTCTGGTGAAGCCCTTGAATGGGCAGAGACCAAATTTCCGCCAAATATTAGAGAAAGCTGTACATTTGAGAATTTCACCCAGGAGTTTGAAAGAACTTTTAGTCAGGTCACTAAGTTCTCCGTTTCCGGCAACCTTCTAAGTATTAAACAGGGTAATAGGTCCGTTGCCGAGTTTTCCTCTGATTTCCTGGTAAAAGCAGCCGTTTCCGGGTGGAACGAGCCTGCGCTCCAAACCACTTTTCTCCTAGCTCTAAACGAACCAGTCAGAAATGAGCTAACATTTCACGATGAGCCAGCTAACCTTGAAGACCTCATAGAGCTAGCCATCGGATTAGACATCGAACTGCAAACTAGACCCAGAGCCGTCCACCTTCAGTCTCAGGATTCCAGTTCCCATCTACACCAGGTCAGTCTCAGCTCCAATTTACTTGATCGTCAGTTAGCTCCGTCTGTTAAGACTCAAAATAGTCCCACCAGTTACACGTCAAACAGCTAGAGATCCCCGCCATCCTGTTCAGACACCTGCACCCGTCACCGTAAAAACTAGACCAGTTCCCTCACCTGTTGATCAAGCTCCCCACATCCATGAGGCTGATCTATGGAACTTTTTCTATGGTGATAGAGATGATATCTTCCCTTTCGAGCCACCACTTTCAGTTACACGCCAGCCAGATCCAGATCCTGAACCAGTAAATAACCCAGTTAATTTTAAACCTGACCCCTTGCCTGATTTTTTAGCCTCTGATCCTGTAATCCATTCTGGAATTATTATTTCTCAACCGGTTAATTTAGTGTCTGATTCAATCAATAAACCAGTTAGCCAAGCTCCAAAGACTCCTCGGCGTAAGAAACGGCGTCGCCCTAAGTCAACTCCGTGCCGTCTAGAAACCCCTGAGCCTGCTCTGTGCCGTCCAGAGACCCCTGAGCCTGCTCTGTGCCGTCCAGAGACCCCTGAGCCTGCCCTGCACCGTCCAGAGACCCCTAAGCATACTCTTAAGAGGGCTTCAGAAAGTGGAGTTGGTGAAAGAATGCCTCCAAGAGCCCCTCAGCAAAGGCCACAAACCACCAAGAGTCCTCCACAGACGCTTCAAGCCACCTCAAAGACTGAACTTGAGCCTCCATGGGTCGCCCCTCCAGTTCCAGAGGTGGAACCACAACCGGTGGTGTCCCCTGTTCCTGATCGGGAGCCGCAATCGGCGGGCTCTCCTGTTCCTGATCGGGAGCCGCAATCGGCGGGCTCCCCTGTTCCTGATCGGGAGCCGCAATCGGCGGGCTCCCCTGTTCCAGACCCGGAGCCCCAATCGGCGGGCTCCCCTGTTCCAGACCCGGAGCCGCAATCGGCGGGCTCCCCTGTTCCTGACCCGGAGCCGCGATCGGCGGGCTCCCCTGTTCCTGACCCGGAGCCGCGATCGGCGGGCTCCCCTGCTCCAGAGCCGCAATCGGCGGGCTCCCCTGCTCCCGAGCCGCAATCGGCGGGCTCCCCTGCTCCCGAGCCGCAATCGGCGGGCTCCCCTGCTCCCGAGCCGCAGTCGGCGGTCTCCTCAGAGCCTCCTCCAGAGCCGCAGCCGGCGGTCTCCTCAGAGCCTCCTCCAGAGCCGCAGCCGGCGGTCTCCTCAGAGCCTCCTCCAGAGCCGCAGCCGGCGGTTTCTTCAGAGCCTCCTCCAGAGCCGCAGTCGGCGGTCTCCTCAGAGCCTCCTCCTGAGCCGCAGTTGGCGGTCGCTACTGAGCCTGAGCTGCCGAGGAGGGGACGGGGTACCCCGTGGTGGTATCTGCTGAAGTTTGGGCGTCTTCCTCCTAAAAAGGTGCTTCGCCTCCGGCCCCGCGGCAGACCTCATGAGCGTCAGCTTCGCCTCCGGCCTCGTGGCAGACCTCCAGAGCGTCGGCTTCACCTCCGGCCCCGTGGCGGACCCCCAGAGGCTCAGCTTCGCCTCCAGTCCCGCGGCAGATCCCCGGAGCATCATCTTCACCGCCGACCCCGTGGCAGACCCCCAGAGTGTCAGCGTCGCCTTCGACCCCGCAGCCGGCCACCTAAGACTCTGCTCCGCTGTCGGATCCTTGGCCGGCCTCCTGAACCTCAACCGTGCCTCCGGCCCGGCGGTGGTCCCCCTAAGACGCTGCTTCGCCTTCATCTCAACGGTCGACCTCCTGAGCAGCAATTACGCCTCCGCCGTCGGCCCCATGGTAGGCCACCTGAGACTGTGTCCTGCTGCCGGCCCCACGGCAGGCCACCTGAGACTGTGTCCTGCTGCCGGCCCCACGGCAGGCCACCTGAGACTGTGTCCTGCTGCCGGCCCCACGGCAGGCCACCTGAGACTGTGTCCTGCTGCCGGCCCCACGGCAGGCCACCTGAGACTGTGTCCTGCTGCCGGCCCCACGGCAGGCCACCTGTGACTGTGTCCTGCTGCCGGTCCCTCGGCCGGCCACCAGAGACTTTGCCCGAAAATTTTTTGGGTTTTCTTTTGTTTTCGTCCACCATAAGTGGATTGTTTTTTGTTCTGGACTCTGGTTTAGTTTTCGGCCCTCCTGGCCTGTTTTCCCCTTCGCCCACCCTGGGTGGGTTGTTTTTGTTTTCTGGACTCTGTTTTTTGTTGTTTCTGGCCCTCCTCACCCTAGTGCCCCCTCCGCCCGCCCTGGGTGGGTTGTTTTTTGTTTTTTGGACTTTTTTTTTTTTTTTCAGGGGGCGTCTGGAATCCGCCCTTGAGGGGGGGGCTCTGTTGGGATCCTCAGGCTTGCCCACCAGAGGGCGCCGAGGATCCTCTTCTGCTCTCTTTGTCTTTTGTTAGGTTCTGGAGATTACCCTCTGCCTCCAGCAGAGTGCGCCGTGGGTCCTCCTTAGCTGAGCCTCCCACACACCTGTGGCTGATCTACTCATCAGGAGGACCAAAGTATTTAAGCTGCCTTCAGACCTTAATTCCACGCCGCAGTGTTGATCTTAGTTGGTTAGCTTCCTGAACCTTCTGCTATAGACTGAGTCTTGGTTGTTCCTAGGTTGAGATCAGATTCTAATCTCTCCTATCTGTGCCTCACAGGAATCCTGTCTCCTCGTGAAGCTCTGGACGAGCTTAACCTCCTGTCTCCTCGTGAAGCTCAGGAAGAGCACCCTCACTGGAAATCAGTCTCTGGTCTGCAGCTCTGGAGGAGCTGCACCACAGGAAACCAGTCTCAAGCCTGAAGCTCTTGGAAAGCCTAACCTGCTAATCTGCCCTGGTGAGCCAACCCGAAGATTCCTACGTGGTAGAAACCTGACGACTTCTCTGAGGAGTTTCCCTAGAGGTTCCCATGTGGATTTTCCCCTGTAGTTCCCTGCGGTGAGCTGGAAGCTCAGCCTGAGAAATCCTTCATGTTTTCCCCTGTTGTTCCCTGCAGTGAGCTGGAAGCTCAAACTCAGGACTGCCAGGCTAAGCCTAGCTTGATGCTTAGCCTCACTTGAACTCAGCTACCATCCATCTCCCTTTCCCTGCACAAACCCCAGTGAACCAGCCCCCTGCCTGAACTGTTCCCTTTTCATGATTCATGTTTGTGCCACAATAAACTCTTTTGGACTTTTTACCCAGTGTCTCCGTGTGTGTTCTGCATCTTGGGCTTACTCTCTTAGAAACCCATCATGACAGTATGTGGAGTAAAAAATGAGCACTGAGAGTTGATATGCAAGGAAGAAAACGTTTTATTTGACTCTGCAGAGGAGAACTACACGAGACAGCTGCGTAAAGCTCCCAGTGTAGCTCTGATTAGGTCCTGCCCACCCTTGCATTATAAAGACTTCTTACACACGAACATTGAGTCTTCCCAACAGAAACGCCTCATCAAAGGACGTAAATTTGTTCAGATAAACTGTTTTCCGTTCACGCCAGAAACAGGACGGGAGAACGATAAGAGCATAAGTTTTAACCATAGCATGAAGGAGTCTTTGTGAACTCATTATTTCTAATGACCTTCCCCTCAACCTTATCTAGAGTAGGGAGGGGAGGCACCTGCTTTCTGTCCCCCTAAACTGTATAGCATAGTGAATGGTACAGAATTTCTCTATCATTACTTCTGTTCAAACATTTTATCACACAAAGCAGGCCAAGGAAAAACCTTGATTCCACAGGTACTTTATGGATAAATATAAAAAGAAATGACAGAAGTAGAACTTTAATTAGTTTTAATGCAAATAATTAAAATTCCTAAAACAAGAGGCTCTATGTCTCACATGTTAAAGCTTACTTTTGGTTGCATCCTCTCCTTGCCTATGATGAACTGAGCATGACCTCCTCCCTCTCTGGCCATCCCATAGATAAGCTCAGAGCTGGCACCTTCTCCAATCCCAAAAGAGAAACACCTAGAATAAAGACAGATGCACTTTGGAAACTTGCTGATTCACTTGGTGCTCAAAATAATCCAAAGGTCTGGCCTGGTTTCAGTTATCTTACCTGTGAAATTCAGAGTTTTTCTTCACCTCATCCACGACAGATTTTGTGCAACACACCTCACCATCGGTGAAGATGAACAGCTGAAGAAGATGAAACATACAGTAAAGAGGAATGTATTTTTAGTGACATAAAGACTTAATCTTAGTGATTTCTGTATCAGTGACGCAGGCAAATCAAAGACTGTTATGGACCCTGAACAAAGCGGATCTCTGCTCTAAAGACTGAACCCACAGAGGAATGGTTTTATTGAATATGGACCAGAAAGCCCTTTACCACAGCTACAAAACAAAAGTGATCAACCAAAGACACCTTCAGAACCAGCTGGAGAGAAAAACCTAAGAAAAAACCTCTCCAGTGTTGGATTTTATACAAACCTCCTATTAAAAAACAAACTGGTGATCTCCAATGGAGGATTTTACACAGCGCCACAAACTCGCCACAAACTCGTCTTTACCCGTTATTAATCGGGGTGTGTTAAACGAGCGTCGTTTCTGCGGTCTATCTGAGAACGTGTTCCACGTTTTTGTTGAATGCACAAAATTAAAGATAATTTTAGCCTTTTAGGGTAATTTAGACAGAACAGAAAAAAAAAACAAGCCGATGGCCGACCTTTATATTTTTTTAAATCAGTGAAACAAAGATGGCCGTTTACCTGTCCCGCAGAGACAGACTGCAGGAGGAATCTCACCTTGATGCTGTGACTCTGTGGAAGTGCAACGTTAAAGCCAGAATAAGGCTGAGAACACAAAAGACCGAAAATACGCTGACATTTATATTTATAGATAGACATTAATGTATATAAAAACAAGGATGAATAACAGTCGATTCCGATGCAAACAGCAATATATCATGGCTTCCTAGAGTGTACAGTGTTTTTTTCCTTCATCCATCCTGAAAAATTTGGATTTATTGATGGATATTTTTCCTTTCAGCTACATTAGTGATTATCCTCCTCTAAAAATAGCAAAATCAAATTTAGAAACTTGTCCCACATATTGCCAAAGTCTATGTATTGAAATTATTGGTGGGGACATGTCCACACCAGTCCTTTAGAAAGTTACGCCTGTGTGGCAAACATCTTTTCCATTGTCATTACTTACCTACTTTTATCGATAATCATTCTGCATAAAAATGATATTTACAAGTACAAATATCTACATAAATTGATTGCTTATTATTTTTATCAAAATGATTATTAATATATGATTTCACTGAAGACTCCTAGATGACTTGCAGAGACTCATAATTTTCTCCTTAGCCCATATAACACAAAATCTAGTTCTGAAAAGACCATGAGTTCTGTACTTATCATCTTTAATGTTTGTATATTGATGTGTATAATTAACCACAGAGTTTTTGTTGTGAAGAAATTATAAATATATGAAAGAATAGTAAGTAATATATGAAAAATTAAAATGAATATTCCACTTGAGAGTATTACTGTTGCCACCATCTGTATTAGAGGGGGTAAATGGTGGTGGTGGCCAACCTCGATTTGGAAATCTCAGAATTCAGATCTAAACTATATTTATATCTGGGTGGGCTATATCTATAAGCACATATTTTCCACTGAAGTGTGAGTAATAAGTTAATAGTCCCCAACAGAAGCCAAAACATCACAAATTGATTGGTTAAACAGAAAACAAGGAAAATTGTGTGAAAACACTGAATTTGTACACAGATCTAAGTGTGTAAATAAAATAGAAGTAATATAGGCATGTTAAGCTATTTTGAAATATTTTTCTGAACAATAAGGTACAAGAGGGAATAAAGAAAAAAAAGAAGCCCAAAGAGTTCTTGTTTAAATAATCCCTAATCAAAGTGAAAACTGAGCTATGCTTAACTTCTCCTATTGGCCTCTTGATACTTAGTGTGTGGGTTTGTGTTTTTATGTGCATTACCTGTCTGGGTTTATCAGGAATACAGGGCTGTCCATAAATGTGTTGCAGAGGCTCCAGGATCTGTGTTCCTCCAAGGTTACAGTTCATCTCCTCTACTTTCTTCAAAGCCCGTTTTAGGTTCTTCTGGCTGTACTTTACACTCTTACTGTTGGAGAAACGGTGCACACTTACTGCAAATACATAAATATCTCCTTCTCACATATAAAGCCTTAAATGGCCAAGCTCCATCTTATATCAGAGATCTGATTGTTCCTTATGTTCCTAACAGAGCACTTCGCTCTCAATCTGCAGGTTTACTAGTGGTTCCTAGAATTTCTAAAAGTAGAATGGGAGGCAGATCTTTTAGTTCTCAGGCTCCTCTCCTGTGGAACCAACTACCAGTTTTAGTCCGTGAGGCAGACACCCTGTCTACTTTTAAGGCTAGGCTTAAAACTTTCCTTTTTGATAAAGCTTCTAGTTAGAGTGGCTCAGGTTATCCTGAGCTATCTCTATAGTTATGCTGCTATAGGCTTAGACTGCTGGAGGACATAGGGACCCCTTTTTCATCATTCTGCTTCATTCTATCTCTATTCTCCCACTCTGCAGAATCTATTAATTCAATCTCTAACGTTCTGCTCTCTCTACTTTTTCTCATAGTAGCTTCATCTGGTTTTTTGCCTGTTTGGCTGTAACTCCATCCTGGAGAGAATTATCAGCTGTGCTGCTGCCATCAACAAGTTTGTTTATAGATGTTGAAGATCGGCCTGTTTATTTATTGTAGTCCTGTTTCTCTGACTGATTAGCTGGATGTGCTCTCTTCATCCTCTGACATGGGAGCTGGCTCCGAGCTCGTCTGCCTGGCTGTGTGTTTCCTGGAAAGGTCACCTGTGGAGCTGGTTTACAGTCACCTTTTGTATCTATGCTTCCTTTTCTATGTCTGCTTCTGTCTCCTTGAACCCCAGTCGGCTGCTGGAGGTTTCTTCCTGTTAAAAGGGAGTTTTTCCTCTCCACTGTCGCTACAAGCAGGCTTAGTGTAAGGGATTGTCTTCAAGTCAATGAGTTGATTCAATCAAATGGTTTTCCTTGGATAGAAAACTTTGAATCAATTTGACTGGATGATCTGGATGGAGTAAGAGCCTTGAGATGACATTTTGTAAATTTGGCACCATATAAATAAACTGAATTGAATTAAAAGTCCCTTAATCAGAAAATTAATATTTAAAAAACTCTCCGCATTTATTAGTACCCCTGGTCAAGACGTTAATCACACACACCTACACACACAGCTGTGTTTTCATGACTTGTGGGGACCTTTCATTGACTCACATTCATTATCTATGGCCTAACACAGCGCCCTAACCCTAACTCAAAGAACAGAACTTTATCATATGGGGACCAGGATTTTGGGAGCTGAATCAGGAGGAAAAAAAGTGTAATACATTTTTTTATTTCATCTGGAAATCAGGAAACTGTTTTATGATTTTGGATTTCTAAATACAAAACAAAAATGGAATGGCAAGTATGTGCAGGAACCATTTTTCCAAAACTATAATCAAATGAATTTAAAAGAAATGTTACTAAAACCATTTCTTTATTCTATATTTTACCTTTTCAAATCAAGGTTTGGTTTTTTAAAACTATTTAAACTTACGGGAAGACGTGTTCGTAACTGTCTCCAAAGCTGTAAATGTTGAAATAACAGCCATTTGGTAAACTCTTCAACAGGAGCAGCAGAGTATCCTAAAAGGAAATAGGAAAGAAAGTGAATAAAACAGTATGACAGCGGTGCTGTAAGTATTGAAACGTTCCATCTAAAATATTACCCTGGCACTTGCAATACGACTCTCATGACTTCCACAGTATAAGGGGAAGTCCATGCTGGCCGATCGATCCAACAAGAACACAAACTCTCCACTGGAGTTACATTTGGACATCAAAGATTCTGAATATTCAGGATACAAGCTCACCATTACCACCGGATCACCCATCACAGAGCCTGAAACAAACCATGGATGCCAGGTCAACTCAGATTTGTGCTATTTCACATAGAGATGAAATAATTCATCTATTAGTAAAATAGTAAACTAATTTAGTAGTCAAATAGCTATTAAAGGGAATATATAGACCTTCAAACATGAGATTTGCTGAAAAAACAACCAACAATTAGAGTAGAATAGAATTCAACTTTATTGTCATCACAATGTCACAAGTACAAAGCAAAGAACTTCATCATCTGCATTTAACCGATCCTCTTGGAGAAGAGTGGGCTGCCATTGTGTGGCCCCTGGGAAGCAGTGTGAAATTAAAGTTGTAGGGAAACTGCTGTTCCAACGGTTTCAGATCCGAATTCTCCCGACTGGTGCCCGACTTTATACGAGTGAATAAAGTGAATGTGATTGGTTATTTATCAAGGGGGAGGGATTGTTGTGGCTGAAGGTTCGCAAGCAAGTTTGATTGTGGCCGGTTTGTCGGAAACATCTTGCTAACCAGTTAGCAACTTAGTGCTAGCAGGTTCCCAATGGGAAATTCCATTGGGACCAAGTAGCACTAAATTGGTGACTTAGAAACGACGCTGTCAAGGAACGCTATGGACAGCGGAAACATGCTCGAGGAGGAGAGTTTAGTGTCGGAGGTCGTGGAGGAGTCTCCTCCGTCATCCATTTTTTATTTAGAGGAGGAAAGCGGGGACGAAGATGTTGTGGAAGAGGACGCCAGGGCGGCAGAAGCTTGGTTTGGTGTAGAAGCCTTCCAGCCGTACATGTTTGAGCCCTTGCCTCGCAACGCTGCCAGTTCTGTTAGCTCTACGCCTGCCGAAGACACAGACGTCCATCCCCGTGAACACTGGGACTTAACTCAATGGGAAAGGAAGTGATTCTGATTTCAACCGTTGCGTATATTAGCTGCGACATATGAATCAAGATGCTATGACTGAAAAAATTTGATTGACAGATGACCGTTGATACACTATATTGCCAAAAGTATTTGCTCACCTGCCTTGACTCACATATGAGCTTAAGTGACATCCCGTTCCTAATCCATAGGGTTCAATATGACATCGGTCCACCCTTTGCAGCTAGAACAGCTTCAACTCTTCTGGGAAGGCTGTCCACAAGGTTTAGGAGTGTGTTTATGGGAATTTTTGACCATTCTTCCAGAAGCGCATTTGTGAGGTTGCACACTGATGTTGGACGAGAAGGCCTGGCTCTCAGTCTCCGCTCTAATTCATCCCAAAGGTGTTCTATCGGGTTGAGGTCAGGACTCTGTGCAGGCCAGTCAAGTTCATCCACACCAGACTCTGTCATCCATGTCTTTATGGACCTTGCTTTGTGCACTGGTGCACAGTCATGTTGGAAGAGGAAGGGGCCAGCTCCAAACTGTTCCCACAAAGTTGGGAGCATGGAATTGTCCAAAATGTCTTGGTATGCTGAAGCATTCAGAGTTCCTTTCACTGGAACTAAGGGGCCAAGCCCAGCTCCTGAAAAACAACCTCACACCATAATCCCCCCTCCACCAAACTTTACACTTGGCACAATGCAGTCAGACAAGTACCGTTCTCCTGGCAACCGCCAAACCCAGACCCGTCCATCAGATTGCCAGATGGAGAAGCGCGATTCGTCACTCCAGAGAACGCGTCTCCACTGCTCTAGAGTCCAGTGGCGGCGTGCTTTACACCACCGCATCCGACGCTTTGCATTGCACTTGGTGATGTATGGCTTGGATGCAGCTGCTCGCCCATGGAAACCCATTCCATGAAGCTCTCTGCGCACTGTTCTTGAGCTAATCTGAAGGCCACATTAAGTTTGGAGGTCTGTAGTGATTGACTCTGCAGAAAGTTGGCGACCTCTTCGCACTATGCGCGTCAGCATCCGCTGACCCCGCTCCGTCAGTTTACGTGGCCTACCACTTCGTGGCTGAGTTGCTGTCGTTCCCAAACACTTCCATTTTCTTATAATACAGCTGACAGTTGACTGTGGAATATTTAGGAGCGAGGAAATTTCACGACTGGATTTGTTGCACAGGTGGCATCCTATCACAGTTCCACGCTGGAATTCACTGAGCTCCTGAGAGCGACCCATTCTTTCACAAATGTTTGTAAAAACAGTCTGCATGCCTAGGTGCTTGAATTTATACACCTGTGGCCATGGAAGTGATTGGAACACCTGATTCCAATCATTTGGATGGGTGAGCAAATACTTTTGGCAATATAGTGTATATGATTGGCCGAATTTAGGTGTTCAGGCTGACGTAGAACTAACTGGCCTGCAGAAGATAACCAGGAAAAAAAAAAAACAGATTTTAAGACAGGATTCTTTTTTTATAGAAATGTTCTAACTTTTTGGACAATATGTCTTATATCGAGTACATTTATATACATTTTTAAGCAAAAATTATTTAAAATTTAATATGATATTAAATACTTTAAGGGTCTTTGCTCAGAGTGGCAGTCCTTTGGAGTGGGGCTTGAACTCAGAACTTCTGGAACCCAAGTGCAATGTCCTAACCACTAGCCCACCACTCCCCCTTAGAGTCATAATGACGCCAAAACTGCAGAAACACATACAGGTTTTGTATTTAAGCTAAAAAAAACTAAACAATTCTCAATAAAGTGGCATCTATGAGCCCGGACTCATGAATCATGATCATGAATCAATCCATGAATCATTCATGTAGGAGCATCTTTTAGTGCCGTTTGAAAAACGTGAGCTCCATTGAAACAGTCATCAGCTGCTGTTATTCTTCATAGAAGTCATACCAGCAGGCGACTGGAGCTTTTAGCAGGAGCTTGGTACAAAACGCATGGAGGACATAACTGTAACTTATTTGCATGGCTAGATAAACAGAATTAAATTTTTCTGTACCTAATCACTCAACCAGATACCTGAACTGCGGCAGGATGATCAGATTGTCACTCTTCGTTTCTATGCTAGTTATTATCGGTACATGCTTCACGACAAGGCACCGGAGCTAACTTCTTGGCTGCTTGTAATTTACTGTTTAATCTTTCATCTTTTTTTTACTAAGCATTTTCTTTTATTGAATCTTATCCTAACATCTGAACTGGTTTTAGCTAAGTCCCTAATTGTTTTCCTTGGTGGATTTTATGATTTATAACTGGAATTCCATTCCAGTTATTCCTTATCTGAGCAAAAAAAGGTGTTGTGGAAGATTTTCGTGAATTTTTTTTAAAAAACGTGTGTGTGAGGAGAGTTCTCCATGCAAAGCATTCTGGGATATATGTGCCTCTTCTGAGGCCTTTCTTTTCTTCTCGTACACTTCTAGACACTTTTTCTTAACAACCTTCGGCCATTTTCAAAGAACCGCGGTGAGAAAGGTGAGCTTCAATGACTGTCTGAAAGTGCGCTAACGAGACTAGCGCTTAGGAACCCCTTACGTAAACATATCACCAGAATGATTGACAATTAGGAGGACCACTCATTCAGGTGATCCACCCAGAAGTAAAAGAACGTCCTCTATACAATTAAGCTGTAATGGTGACAAAATTAGCAATGAATAGAGGCAGTGGCACTCCTAAGACACACGCAGACAAGAAATCAAACATCTAACATTATTCTTCTCTACTCACCAGGTTCGGCAGAGGCCTCTCCTGCCTCCAACACAGCAGTGGGCTGCTGGGCGTCTTTGTAATAAATCAGCAGTTCAACATCTCTGTCAAACTTGTATTCTTCGGCCAACTTAAACTACAGATCAAAAATAATGGTTATAAGATTTATCCTGTTTGTAAAAACCACACCCAGCAGGAACATTAGCTTTTTTCCCACCGTGGCCTGAGTTTGATCAGCGCTGAGATACTGAAGTGGCTCCAGAGAAGAGTTGGACTCTACTTTAGAGACTGGGCGAGGAGAGGAGACTCGGGCAGAGAAGGACAGACTGTAGGGAACCATAAAGGCTGGAACTGAAGTCACCTGGACGCTTGGACCTTCACTACCTGGAAGCATCATGAGAAACAATTACAGACATACAATCGATTAAAACTGTTAAAACCTTTATAAAATGTTACAAGTGATCATTGGATTCCTAGCATAAACAATTTAACTGCAAAAAAACCCTACTTTGTAAGTAAGGCTCGTTTCAGCCATGTGTGGCTTATTTTGTGATAATTTGGGTAATTTGTCATCTAATTGCTTTTTAAAAACCCTTCTGAGAGTTGGTTTAGCCTGAGACGTCTTGCAGCGGAAACACACATTTCAATGACATAGAGGTTAGTTTAAAAAAAGAACAGTTTCTCTTAGTGTTGCAAAAATTTGCCACAGTTTTAAGACAAATTTGTAAGACATTGATCACCTGAAGCTAGCGTTGCATTCAAGGCTGAACTATGTGCCCAAACTTAGGTAGAAGTGTATGCAACTTCTGACCCTGATGTGGCATACAGTGCCTTCCTACTTACTCTAATCCAATTGCAGGATCAGCACTGCCCATGCAAGAAATATTTGATAAAAGATAATAATAGTCAAGATAAGCCATGGATTACCAAGGTTATATCCAACGCCTCTAAAAGAAAACAACAACTTTATAGATTACATTTAAAGAAAAGCACTAAATAAACTGAAGAAAAGTATAAAAGGTCTAAAAATAAGTTAACACAAATGATAGAATTGAATAAAAAAGCATATTATCATAATTTACTGGAGTAGAACAAGAGTGATGCGCAAGGTACCTGGAAGGTATTGAATGGCATTATTAGGAATGGGAGGAAAAATAATAAATACCCAGATCATTTAATAGTGAATAACTCAATTATAAATGAAGACAGGAAATTGCAAAATGCTTTTAATCGAGGAAACTTGGCCAATGAAATGCTGCAACCAAACAATTTTAAAGAGTTTGAAAGGAATAAAAATAATATTCTTAATTTATTTTTAGGACGCACTTTACTGGACACGCTTCAGGAACATGATGCTCTTGAGGCGCGTCTGACCTTAATGTGTGCAAGCTTTAAAAATTAAGCATCAGGTGCGTTTTTGCTAACCTGACTCCGCCAGATGGATTTGCTCCGCATATCCATCTGGAAACCTTCCGTAGAAGTAATTTTGGGAAGGGGCGAAAATACTGGTTAGCTGATTGGCCTATGTTGGTGATAGACGGGCCAAATAAACCAATCAGATCAACGAAGCATATGACGTAACAGAGCGACGACGGAGATGAGCCAATTGATAGATCAAACTCTTGCCGAAACCAGTCGGGAGAAGAGCAAAAACATCTTTTTCTCTGAGAAAAGCCTCCAGAGCAGTGTTTTGCTCTTCTTTCAGTGAAGAAATACAGTGTAATTCCGATAAATCTTGCTCGATAGCCACGCTAGCGCTAGTTTCATCGGCTGAAGCCGCCATGTTCTTTAGACTGTACTGTCGCGCTTCTCGTTGCGTCACACCTCAACCCACCTCAAAGCCAACGCTGATTGGACGTTCGTTTGGTGAACAGCTCCAAAGTCCAGACTCCAGAGTCTCCAGACTGATTAGCGAGAGAAATCTTGAAAGCTCGCGAGATCAGGATGGTCTCACGAGGCTACGTTTTTGCCGCCAAAGGCGTGCCCCGTGTGATCATAGCATAAGGCAAGGACTAATACAAAGAGGAGGTGTTAATCAGTTAAAAGAGATTAACTATGGAATGGTTCACCTCATCAACTTCAGTACTCCAAAACTATCCATGCATTAAAAAAAAAAAAATCTACAAGTCAAATATGGAAAAATATAGTACAATTGAATGAAGGTTTTTAAAATAACCGTTATTATAACTGTTATTATGATAACATAGCATCATTTTGATTGTGTATGTTTAGGTTTCATGCATAAATGTTTCCGTCATTGGTAGAGCTACTGATGTTTCATCTTCGGGCATAGTGCTACATTTGTAAGTGGGGTTAGGCTTTATAAGTCTCGACTTCAGCCTAAACCTTTTCGGTCAGGTATCATTAAGCTTTTTTATTGTATAATGTATAAGACCTTCCATACATTTGTGACTGCTGTGTTCTAAATGTTTATAATGACTGAAGAAATAAACTACTACTAGTAGGTCTACTAGTAGTAGCAGAAATTATTGCACCCAGCATCGCATCACTGCTTGCTGATCAGATTGATTGCTGAGGAATTGCTGCAGAGTCAATGACAAAAGTCAAGTCAGTGTCAACTGTTGCCACTTGCTGATCCAGTTGGAGCAAAACCTGGAAGGTCAATGACCGGATGCAATCTGCTGGTTTTACTTAGATTGAAAGCATTAAATCAACCTGACTTTACGATCTGGATGAACTTTCACTGTAAATTGTATTAGATTATGTGTGATGTGAATTGGTGCTACATAAATAATCTGAATTGAAATAATCTGAGAAA
Source organism: Cyprinodon tularosa (assembly GCF_016077235.1). NCBI lineage: Eukaryota > Metazoa > Chordata > Actinopteri > Cyprinodontiformes > Cyprinodontidae > Cyprinodon > Cyprinodon tularosa. The sequence goes on along the minus strand of NW_024038988.1, from coordinate 210,003 downwards.
TTCGGGAAGTTATTTACTGAGCAGGTGCAAGGCAAAGTCCTACAAGGACCATCGGACCTGTCCTTCAAAACGGGCTAAAAAAGGAAGCATTTGTCGGCCGCATAACAAGTCCTGCAATCCGAACAGGCCGCGGTGCCACGCTATGACGAAATCGGCCTACGAATCTGGTCGTCGGAGGATGCAGCCCCTGATTTTGAACTCAGCAATGGTACTACGTAGGGTGGCCTTCTGGGTTTTTTTAGGACAAGAAAGGCGGTTGCTGCTCAGAGCAAAACACATGAGCAATACACCAAATGTATGAAGCAAGGGAAATACCACTTTGGTAAATGGTAAATGGCATGTACTTATATAGCGCCTTTTTTCACTACACTACATTCATTCACGCACACACTCACACACTGATGGTGGCAAGCTACATTGTAGCCACATCTGCCCTGGGGCTCACTGACAGAAGCTGGGCTGCCATACACTGGCGCCATCGGGCCCACCATCAGTAGACAATGCAGGTGAAGTGTCTTGCCCAAGGACACAGCGACAATGAGCCGTCAATCCTTCGATTTCAGGGCAAACTCCTACATCCAACGCCACTTTGGGCATGTTGATAAGGAAGCATAACGTTATGATAGTTAACAGCTTAAAAATTACAACTATTGGCCAAAGAGTGAAGAGAATCTTACTGTGCAAAGGTTAGTGTGTCAGGAAAAGGATATAATGATATAGATAGGAATTTATATAAAGGATTTGTTTAGTTCATTAGCATTATTTATAAAAGATAGAATAAAAAAAACAAGTCATTCTTAAATTGAGAAAATTTGAGAGAAATGTTATAATACTAAACATATAGGCATTTCTCCAAAATAACTAAAGATATATGGCTGCTGAGGGACGCTGGCAACACATGGCCTGTAAAACTGAAAACAGTCAGATAACAATTTCCTGCATCCTCTGGAAGAAGTCGTGTTGAAAAATGGGTCTTTATTTATGCTGTTTTTCTTCACACTGAGTCCTATAAATATTCCTCACTTGCAACATCTGTTTAAAGGCACGCAGCTGTAACAGGAAATTACTTTAAAATGTTGCGTAATATAGCCGAGCACTTCATGTTGAGGCAACTCCCAGCACTCTGAGGCCCCCAGTCTTAGCCAACTACAGAAATTCCCAGCTCATATTCTGTAAGTGCTCTTAGAATCTGTAATCATTCCTACAAAAAAAAACATCTTTCTCTTTGTTTACATTGGAAGCCACTCCGTTAACGTTGGCTTTCTCTCTATATCCCATTAACTGTTATTCAGCAGTTCTGACTGTCTCCATACATACCCTGAGGTTGGTATCGAGGGTTGAGCACAACAGGCAGACAGAACCTCAGTCCGTCATCGGCCTCAACAGCCAACTCAGTGATGTACTCCAGCCTGATGGAGGCGCTCTCTCCTGGATGCAGATTGCCGACACTCAGAGCGAAGATATCGGGGGTCTCATCACTCTCCTCCAATATGAATACCTGCTGACCGGAGCTCAGACCATTATCGTACTCCTCCCGAGCCTGCAGTCCAGAAAATAAACATACCTGCATTTCAGCTCCTTTAGAGGGGTATATTAATGTCACCTGCTTCCCGCTATCATCGCAACTTCAATCCCTTATAGAGGAACAGAAGCTAGGCGAACAATTCCCTTTAACGAACCCCTCTTTCAGAGACATGTATGAGGCATTGCAGGCTGACAAAAGAACTGAAACGACCCCCATTGGTGCTACTTGGTCCCATGCAACTCTACGCTATTACTGACATTTTGATTTGAAAAAGTTTCTGGATGGGAAGAGAAACGTCTTCAAACTTGGAAACAGGTCCACTGGATTGCTTTTAACTTTTTTTTGGAATGACTCTGACTTGCATGGCTGAGAATCTTCACCAGCATAAAACTCACCTGCTGTTTGTCCTTCACTTCAGCTACAACGTGTGTCTGTCCAACCTGAGCACTGAAATGACACACAGCAGCGTCTCCAGGCATAGGGAAGACAAACACAGCCTCCACTGATTTATCCTCCTTGTTCTCATAGTTCAGAGTGGAGGCCACTGTAGCGACATGATCCTTCACCTCCAGCTGCACTTCAATGCTCTTCAGAGGAACTGAGAAAAGAAGGAGCTGACTGCTTATCATTGCTTATTTCTGGCTGCAACATTTTAATATAACTTTAAATAATTTGATGCTTGATATTTAGATTTCATATACTACAGAGAAGAAATTACATTTATTATCTAAGTTTAAAGTCATTTATTGGTAAGTAGTCAGAAACCACCTGAAAAAACAAGTTTTCATAATAATTTAGCTTAATACTTTACCTGAATCTTTTTCAAAAGTCAGCAAACCAAACATCATTGGATTGAGCTTAAGAGAAGGAGAACAGTCCTTCAGAACATGAAGAATCAATACAAAATGTAAACAACAACAGTGTAGACCTGTGAATTACATGACAATCAGTGGTCAGGATTTGATACTATAAATATGTTTAGTTTGCTGAACAGCTGAAGCTACAATTGCAGCCTAATTAAGCGCCATAACAACATCTATCTTTAGCAGAAAGTACCTGTGATCAAAGCCTGGATCCACTCAGTTCTTCTAGTGAAAGTTTCCCTCTTTCTCCTCCTGCTTCTCACAGTTATACACTTTGTTATGTTGTCATAGCACCGGGAGCGCTTGTTTTACAACATGGCACTGCAAAGGGGGGCGGGGTGCTATCGATCCTGTTTACATTAAACTTGGACAACTTTTATTGTCATTTTGTATACACAGAGTCAATACAAAACCAAATTTCGTTTAGTACAGCTTTCATGACATTCTCATTCCTTAAAGTGCAGCAATGATCAAATGTAAACAGTGTGGAAGAAAAACATGGTGCAAAAAAAACACATTGATATGGACGTTCATGGCATTAAAATGCGTCTGTAATTTGTTTTCTTTCTTACAGCTTTCACAGCTTTTCCACTATTGTAAGCAAGTGAGAAAAACACTGTCTAGATAAAAACAGGGCAGAACATCATACTGTGACGGCTGTTGTCTCTTGTTCTCTTTTTACTTTGCAAAGTAAAATAAAGGGCTGACTGATCACCGATCTCAGTGTATTTCACTGGACTGTACAGTTGAAAACCTTATCAGAGAAAATCTACTTCATAAGCTTAATGTAAATTATGTGGCCTGTGGATTATTTGCATCACTGACTATTCCTGTACCATGCATGTAGTGTTTCATCTATCACACAAACCTTTGTAGTTATCTGAGCTGAAACCAAATCAACTCATCATCAAGCTGTGTCTGCTGTACAGTCTGTGCAGTTGTTTTTAACCATCTGTGGTGCTAGATACCAAAAAAGACTCCAGGAGAGAACAGGTAAGGCAGAATTCCTCTGAAATAACCTACCACAACTCTAGGACTAAGGATTAACTGTGTTTTTTCATCGTAGGTTAAAATGTATTAGTGACTCTTATTCAAGCACACTTTTCTTTACATTCTTTTTTATAATAGCTTATTTGGTTTAAATTATTTGTCTTATTTAATTTCTGATTTGTAAACCTGACAATATATATGAATAGGGTTCAATTGCTGAAACATTTATCATTCTAATTTAATAACGGGTGACATCTGATGGATCTCCCTATATATTTCCTAAATAAAACAAAAATAAAATATAACCTGTTTAGTTTTGTTGACCTGGTGTTTTCTCTATAAATGTTATCCTCAGATCCTCAGACAAACTTCTGTAAGTGTTATGGATGGGAACGCTGTTAAATACATGCTAATCTTTGGTAAGTGTACATTGTTCTGGATTTTACAATCTAACATTGGATGTATTCTTCGTTCAAAATGTCCTATAGTGATGTGAGCAAGTACTGTATGTACAAATATGTTGTTTGTGTATGTGTGCTATAGTATTAAAACAGATGTAACTGGATGACCAGTCTTTTTTGTTTGTTAAGCTTAAAAAAAGGAAAGAAAAAAGTTATATTTGTGGTGAAATTGTCCATGCATCAGGTTTCCTATACATACCCACCTCTGATCAGGAGCCCCTTCACATTGGTGGATTAGGGATTTTTTTTTCTTGCTTTTAGATGAATTCAAAAGGCAGATGATTAAAAACAAAAGGATCACAGCATGATAAATGTACTGCTTGAATGTACTGCTTCCATTAAAGGCAGAACAAAAGCTGTTCGGAATATAAATTTAAATTGACAAAAGTACTAACAAAAAAAAAAGGAGATCAAGACATTGATTTTGAAAATGCATATATATATATATATATATATATATATATATATATATATATATATATATATATATATATATATATATATATATATATATATATATATATATATATATATATATATAAATATATATATATATATATATATACATACGTTACTCGAGTTGAGGGGGCATGGGTTAAATGGGTTAAATACCATCCCCTGTGACATTTTATCACTGAATGTGTACATTTCTATTATGTATTAAATAAAAATAAAAAAACCCTACACAGAATGGAGTCTTTGCCAAACCGATTTGTGAAACAAAGCTTTTAAAAAATAGGACAAAAACTGTTCTACCACCAGAGCGACACTTAATTTGTTTTACGCTAAGTGGAAGTAGGCTACAGGTATCATATATCTCAAGGGGAATTCAGAACAATGAAGGCCAACTTAATTCTCTCATTTTAACACTGTTCACCACAAAGCAGTGGTCCAAGTGCTGGTCCAGTACTCTCTCCCTGGTTGATGGTTCGAGGGTGGACAGGCAGGTGAGCGCAGGCAGGAGGGCTGAGCAGCGGATTGGTCCGAGATCCCTCTCGGGTTCCAGGTTATGTTTTGATGGGGATCCAAGGTCTGTGGTTCCAGGCTTGGTTTCTAGGTTCAGGGTTCTGCAAGGAAGGAGCAAGAGCGGAGTTAGACAAAGGTTTGGGTCGCAGGAACAGGACAAGGTTAGGTCTCTACCAATGCTGAAGCTTTAATAAACGTATGCCCTCCTCCTGGTTCCAGCTCCTTAAGAAGGGTGGTAATCAGCTCAGATGTAGAGCAACCTGCCCATCCATCTCTGCTGAGGAGAGAGAGAGAGAAAACCTGGCCTGCAACCCAGGGCCCAGAGTGTGACACAGAGTGGCAGTCTGTGGGAGTGATAAAAGGAGGAACACTATTTTCTCACCCCTTGTAGGGTGATATGTGTCATCCTCAAGCTCGGGTCTTCTACCAAAGGCCACTCTCTCAGTTTGGAGGTCACAGCCCCCAGTGCTCCAATTACCACTGGCACCACTGCTGCTCTTACTTTCCACATCTTTTCTAGCTCCTCCTTCAGTCCTTGGTATTTCTCAAGCTTCTCGTGTTCTTTCTTCTTGATGTTGCTGTCACTTGGGATTGCCACATCTATCACTACTGCCTTCTTCTGCTGTTTGTCGATCAACATGATGTCTGGTTGGTTAGCCATCACCTGTTTGTCAGTCTGGATCTTGAAGTCCCATAGGATCTTAGCTCGCTCATTCTCAACCACCTGAGGACGTGTCTTCCATTTTGACCTTGGGACTTCCAGCCCATACTCATGGCAGATGTTCCTGTACACTATGACAGCTACCTGGTTATGGCGTTCCATGTATGCACTTCCTGCCTGCATTTTACACCCTGCTGGTATGTGCTGTATTGTTTCAGAGGCATCTTTGCACAGTCTGCATCGGGGGTCCTGCCTGGTGTGGTAGACCCTGGCCTCTATTGATCTTGTACTGAGCGCCTGATCTTGTGCTGCCATGATTAGTGCCTCTGTGCTGTCCTTCAGTCCAGCCTTTTCCAGCCACTAGTAGGATTTTTTCAGCCACTTCTTCTATTTGTCTGTGGTACACGCCGTGCAGCGGCTTGTCCCTCCATGATGGTTCTCCTTCATCTTTCTTGTCCTCACTTTCGGTTTTCTCCTGCCTGAGGTATTCGCCAAGCCATTTTTCTTTGGCGCCATCTTCCTGATGTACTCCTGGATATTAGTTGTTTCATCTTGGACAGTGGTCTTGACACTTACTAGCCCTCGGCCTCCCTTGCTACGCTTGGTATACAGTCTCAGGGTACTGGATTTGGGGTGAAACCCTCCATGCATTGTGAGGAGCTTTCTCATCTTGATGTCAGTCATTTTAACGCTGCCTGGTTACCACCAGACCTACCGGTAATCACATTTGTCTTTCAGATCAGAATGATTGTGTAAGGCCACTACGATTCCTGTGTAAGGTTGGGACTTCCCATGCTAATGGCTTGGATTCGTTAGCAAACATTGCCCCCCTGTGGTACTTGTATGTTACTATCACAAGTTGCTGAGTACTGCCCAGAAACATTGTTGGTTCTAACAATAGCCCCGGCCTGTATACCAGTCCAGCCATTATTTACCTCGGTCGACAGCGAGACCGGCCATTGTTAGAGACCCGGCCGCTAATGGAATACAGGCCAATGTTAGAGGATTTACGGTATATATCTCAGTTATATGGTTTTAGTCTATGTCATGAACTTTCAAAACATTTATTGAAATAAAGACAGAACAGAAGCGCGCCGCTGTGGTTGCTGTAGTACGAGGGTGGGCCACCACCCATTCACAAACACTCTGGGGAAAGAAACACAGATAAGTGATCACGATCATCTGACAGAAGGTGATAATCTCAGTGAGTCACTTACCTGGTTTCACAGTTCAGTCCGTCTCCCTAGAAAGGGGTGCGATCCAGCCGATTGGCTGAACAACCAGACACGGCGTGCGTCACCCAGAGCGTCCATGATGCTGCAGCCCTGGAGAAGTAGCAGGAAGCTGATCCAGTTCAGTGGAAGTCAGAGCGGGCAGGAATAGTTCAGGGATCCAGCAGTTGTCCGCTTGGTCAAAGGTTTTCCACCCACAACAGGAACAGAAGGATCCAGACTTCCAGGAATCCACAGAGCGCTCAGGCAGGTTCAGAGTCCAAAATCCGATGGGTCCACAAGTGTTCCCACACAGACACGCACAGATGAAGCCAGGCTGACGTGAATAAAACCGACCCTCCTTTCGAGTTCCGAGCCAAAACCCTGTGGGCTCCGCGGAGAAGGACCAGAACAGGATCTGAAGACGAGACAAACACGAAACCTCTCAACCTACCGTCTGCCAGGAACCAGGACATGAAATAATAAACTAAAAACCAAACAGAAAACAAATAATGATCTGGCCTCGATAGCTGGGCTGAACTAAAAATAAAGCAACAGACGCAGGTGGATGAGATGAGTGATAATTAGAAAACTGGGCAGAGTTGGGCAGGTGACGAAATGAACAATTAAGGTGAGCAAACAGGCCAGATTATGACAGTCGACTAAAATTCAAAAAGGTTTAAGACTAGTTTTTAGACAGTTTTATGTTGCAGTTCATTAAACAGCTAACCTTTACAATTTTGAACAACAACCAGATACAATGCTGCTGTGGAGTTCATCATTGCTGGTGGGCAGAAATATTTGACTTATAGAAATCAAAAAATCTTTTCCATGAATTAATGCCATACTGTATACAAAAGTGTCTCACAAAAGTTGTGAATATGGAAAGGTCTAGTTCAACTAGGGTGACCATATTTTCATTGGTGAAAACCAGGACACCTTGGAGGGGGGGGGGGGGGGGGGGGGGATATTGACTATAAATCTGATAGGATTTAAAAAAATTTATTGTTGTTTTGCACAATATGCTTAACTAAGTATTTTTTGTTGTTGAATATTAGAGATTTTGCAGATATATTTTGTAGATACATTGTTTAGATTTACTTATATATTTCTAACCCTTTTATAGAATAGAATAGAAAATCCCTTTATTGTTCCACAATGGGCAAATTTACAGCAGCAAAAAGATTATTGAAAATGGTCACACAAATGAGGACCTTAGAGAAATGTATAAGAATAACATAAGAGTTAAAATATAAAAAATAAAATTCTGTAAAGTGTTTTAACAATATAAAACTGGAGAATAAATAACCAATATGCAGCTATGGGCATTTCTACAATAATGGATATTTGAAAATAGCAGCAACTTCAGAGATGTGCAGAATAACAGCAGCATGTTATTTAACTGACTAAGGTTTCTATCATTACATTTGATTTGATTTGTTCCTGCTCCCGGTGGTTGGAACCTTTATTCCACTCTGGATTCTTGTGAGTGTAGTCTTTGTTCACTTTAACTTTAAAAAAAATAAATAAATAAACAAACAGTTTTGAAAACCTCGGTATTCATTCTTTTCCTGCTTTGTGTGTTAACTTTCACGGTTGCTAAGCAACAGAGCATACGCCGGTAAAACCCGCCGATGGGTAGACCTGTTCGAATTCACAGCTTAAACTCTTCCGGCCTCCTTATTTTCAAGGACTTCGAAGGATCCAGTCTAGGTAGACCGCGTCCTTGGAGGATGCAGCCCAGGTTTTTGAACAGAGCCTCTGATTAAGAGCAGGGCTGCCCATAGATATCCATAATAAAGGCTAGACGTCTTACGGCGGAGTCTCAAACGTCATCACCGGGCGGCCATCTTACCACAGGCAGGCTTTCTGTTGTGCTCTGTGGTACTTAATGTAAGGTGAGTGATCAGCACGAACACAAATACTCTTATCTCATTGAATTCTTGACGGATTTACAAACAGTTTGGTTTCTTACAAACGTTATGAACGTGGCTATAATTCTTGATGCTTGAACATGTCGAAATTGCAGATTTTCTTGTCAAAAAATGACTTGATCGTGCAGCATAGTTGTGCATCACGGTTACTTGCGCAAGTTATCAATAACGATTGTATGACAATTAATCTTTGGTGTAAATTACAATCTTTGTGGATGTGGTTGTAGTTATTAGTTGGCTAATAACGATAATCTGAGTGTTGTTGTATTTTCATTATTAGCCTAACGTTAGCTGGCTAATAACAAGAAGCTGCGAAGTGAGACCTAAAGTTAGTAAGTTAGCAGCTAATGTTACAGTTTAGCTAGCTGCTAACGTTAACCAGCAACTTTGCATCAGTGGAAGAGGCAGAATTTATACATGATTAATGCATGATTTCCAATCGATTTGGTTTGTCAAAACATCTTACATTATGTTACAGGAATTTGCTGGGTCTATTAATAGGAAGATGCCAGACTTTTGTGCAGCCTACGTATGCTCCAATCGCCGTAGTGTCAAAATGAGAGCCAGTGGGATCACCTTTCACATGTAAGATATTAAATTATGATTGGTTTTTGGGATAATCGTTAGTTAATTAGTGGATATATGTACAATACAGGCTCTGGTACACAGGAACAGCGGGGCTATGACTTAATAGTATAACAAGATTGCTGTTGACTCAAAGCTTTTATAAGTTTGTATTAGCTTCGTTTGGACAACTTTTTCTAAGTAGTTTAGTGTGGTTGTGTTATTCTCAAGTGCATACATACATACAATTACCCCAAACATATTTCATTTAGGTGTGTATTTATGTGCTAACCCTTAATGTTGACAGAAGGAAAAAGCTTTGGAAATGCTGACAATAATTTATACTTCTTGGAACATTTCTCACGTTTTTAAGGTTTCCCAAAAATGGAAAGATGAGGAGGCTGTGGGAACTTGCCCTAAGAAGGGACAGTTTTGTTGCGACTGACAGGACTCTGCTTTGCAGTGAACACTTCAGGAGTGAGGATTTTGACTGAACAGGGCAGACAGTCCGAATTAAAGATGGTGTTGTGCCCAAAATTTTCAATTTTCCAGCTCATCTTGAAAGGGTATGTGTATCATTGCAATTTAATCACATATTGATATAACATTCTTATACACCGTGAATTGTTGCTGGTCACTTTTGTTTCTGGAAGATATATAATGTGTTGTTTAGTAGCACCTTTTAGACACTCAAAACCTCTTTACTTAATTTTAGCTAGTAGCCACAAGAAACACAACCACCTCTAGAAGAGTGGAAGACAACCTGCCAATGGACGTGTCCCAGGATGTACCTCAACCTGATGTTGTGAGTGTTTTCATGTGGCTTGTTAAAAACAGTTTGTTATATTAAATCCTTTATCTTATAAAAAGTTTGACTCTGTCGCTCATAAACTTGAATTTATAAACATGTGTGAACATTGAAACTAAACCCAAGGGTAGGCAGCCTTTACAATCAAAAGAGAAATTTTTTTTTCAGAGCCACAAAACATATTTTTGCCTTATAAGTGGACAAGCCTATACAATTACTTAAATGTATGCTGTTGTGTTTTCTGTCGGATAATTGGAGTATCTTGTATTTAGGCTCACGGAATTGAAAAGTTAACATTTAATTTCTTAAAAAAATAAGTAATTTCTATACCACTATTATTTATATATATTTTTTTATATTTCTGCAAAACAACAGGGAGCCACTGGAGAGAGGGGTTTGAGCTGCAAGCGGCAGGCCACTGACCACTTGTATGCATTGCCTGCTTGCCCTAAGGCTATAAAAGCCAAACTTGAAAAGGCCTCAGCAACTGTGAGGAAACTGCAGCGGGAGAAGAGTAATGCCTTGAGGAGAGAAAAGAGGACCAAGATGAACATGCGGGCTCTGCTGGAGGAATTGAAGGAGAAAAATCTAATCAATGAAGAGCTAAGAGACAACCTTGAATGCTATTCAGGTGAAATAAAAATATTACATTGAATATTTTGTGTATTTTATGTTCTTTGTTGAGTCCCTAGTTACTATTAAAAAGATACTTACTGAATCACTTTGCTAATTCAATTACAGATCTTCCAGTTCATCTCTTGTCTAGGCAGGGTGTAGAGTACACCAAGGACCAGAAAGATTTTGCCCTCACGCTCCATCTGCATGGTCCAAAGGCATATCACTACCTGAGAGATACCCTGCATATTCACCTGCCACACCCCAGTTCATTGCAAAGGTATTCTTCATGATGTCTAATTTTATATTGAATTACATTAAGCACTACAGACAATAATATCATGAATGGTTAAACTTACTGATCTTACAGCTCATGTCCACAGCTACCTTCCTGTCTGCTTTGATGGTCTTGTGGACAACGCTCTCGTGTACATTTCAGGTAAAGGCTGACTAAAAGTTGATTTTGCCTAAAACCAATGGTGCAAATAGTCAAAACCTGAGTGAAATCAATATCCCAATGGCCCAAAAAGATAAATGTTCCCTTAATTTCCCCATGGTTATTATAAATTATTTTAATATACCAACTCTTGTTTCAGGATTTGTTGTGCGACGGGCTCTGAAAAAGCTGTCCTGTGATGTCTGCCGTGCCAGCTTGGTAACAGATGCTGCATCTGCCATCAAGGACCAGAGCTACCACCTGCTGAAGTTAAAAAACAATGGAGGTCTGGTGATTCCATCAGAAGGCACTGTGATGGTAGTCAGGGCAGCAGAGTGGGTTCTTCGTCAGACCTCATGTACCAGACGATCACAGCCCATCAAAGTGCTAGAGGTCGTGTACATTGTACGGAAGAGGATAGGGTCAGAGGATGTGTTTGTGCTTGGAGAGCACATCGGAGAAACGCAGTATGGCATAGACAGCCACCACCATACGCTGTTAACATTGGTTGTGTCCTTGTTTTTTAAGTTAAGGCTGCACCACATTGCCAAAATAACCAACCTTGGCTTACAGAGCAACAACATGCGACAGAAACACAATAAAACCGTCCTTTTCAAAGGGCATTAACCAAGCTATGTTTTTTGGGTCATTTTTTCATCTCTGTCTTCCATGTGTATACCATCACAGTAGTGTAGGTGGGGATTTCAACATGCTACATCTATATATACTTGTGAAGGGGACTATTGTACCAATTTTAATAGCAAATAAATGTCACTTTTATAATGGTTTAAAAATAGGAACTTTTGTGTAATTACCCCTGATATATAATCCGAATAGTCTACATGAAACTTCACAGTGTAACCTTTAATTTGAAACCTGGATTATGATTCTACACCAAGAGGTTGCCACACAATAAGCCTTTTTTGTCAGTATTTCAAATTTATTATAACAGTAATATTTATATTATAAAAGTATTTATGTAAATATAAATAAATTAGGACTGTGAAATAATTAATCACACTCAAATAAAAGTGTTTATATATATATATATATATATATATATATATATATATATATGTATTATAATATATATATATTATATATATATATTTTATATACAATATATATATATATATATATTATATACACATATATATATTGTATATATATATTATATATATATATTATATATATACATTATATATACAATTTATATATATATATATATATATATATATATATATATATATATATATATATATATATATATATATATATATAAATATATATTTCTGGGACCATATATATATGGTTGCCATTCTGTACACTGAGTTTTAATAGCATATATTGATTTAACATAAATACCTTGTGCATGTGTATATTTATTGCACCTGTATGTTCTATTCAATGTTCTTTTCATATGAAATTCCATGGTTATAATTATTCCTAAGTGCGCAGTATCACAACTACATGTCTGACTTTTGTTTAACAAACCAAACAGTTTGAGAATAGTTAGATAATTGAGGAAGTTATGGTTATTTCAGTACATGCGCCATTGAAACACAATGCTACGAATGAGCGAGCTGCCTGTGGTAAGATAGCCGCCACGTGCGGACGTCGACCCCCATTGGCCAGCAGCGCGGACGAGACATCTAGCCTTTATTATGGATATCTATGGGGCTGCCTGCACTGACGCGGCTCAGGGATTACGTCACACGGAGCGTCGTGCGCAGTGAAATCAGGACATTTCCTCACTTTCTAAAAAAAACCCGGGACGCCCGGGACAGGACGTGAAATACGGATATGTCCCGGGAAATACGGACGTTTGGTCACCCTAAGTTCAACACAATGTATTGGTTAGAATAGCAGACAGACAAGTTAACAACGTGTACAATAAAGGAAAGGTTTTTGACATACAAGGTTTCCATCCAAAAGTAAATACTTCCTGATCTACTATGAATTATAAATTACACACAGATGAATAAAATCTTTTGCTATTTTGGCTTTATTTCCCCTTGGTTTCTGCTGCTCAGGGGTCAAAGTAAATATAAATTAATTTGGGCCTGATATAAAAAAAAATAATTTACACAGATAACCTACATAATTGCCTTATAAAGCCATATTTAACCGCTTCTAAATTTCAACAATATGTTAGCTAAAATGTTGAAATATTCACATAGCTTGAAACAAGAATTATGAGAGAGAAATATTCAAAGATCTATGTAGCTTTTTGTCTGGGTCTTTATCCAAAACAAACAGTATGCAAGTAATTATATGCTTTAGATATATTCAGGGATTCCTTTTGATAGAAATTAAAAAAGGTTTTGCATCGCCTCTTGTGAGCTGGAGGAAATTAAGCCATAAGAGTTAGACAAAAGGATTTTTTTTCTTCAGTAAAATAAAGAAATTTAAAAAACTACCTTGGATCTAGGATGTCCCAGGAAAGATACAATAATCTGTCTATACAGCATCAGCTTGCCAAGAAATTAAACTTTAAAGACATCATAAAAAGTAAAAAGTTGGGTTGTACGTAGGTGTAGAGGGCAGGGCCAAAAAGACTGTTGTCCTGGGCCGTAGCATAGCTGTTAGCTGGCCTGATGACCTGCTCTGTTGCAAAAGGGCCCAGATTACACTCCAATCCAATCAAGATCCATTCCCATCCAGAAATCTTTCTCAATTCAAAATGTCTGGAGTAGCGTTGAGTTCCAGGCTTATAGAGTGGCCCAAAGAAAAGACTTGTAATGGCTTAGAAAACATGCAAATTGGACAAAAAAAAACAGGTCCACCCCTTAGTAATGGGGAGTCGTCGAGGTTCTCGTTGCCCTGCAAAACCCGATACTAAATGCAGGCAAAACAAAGCCCAGTAGTTTTGTTTTGTTTTTTACTTTTCTTGGAATTACTATGACCTGGATGACTGAGAATCTTTAGCAGTCCTGTGTTACTATTCAGTCATTTAGTCTCTCTGCTTGTTCTCCCTGTGAACGCCTGGGTTCTCTCCAGGTACTCTAGCTTCCTCCCAGAGTCAACCATGACTGTTAATATCTATTTGTCCAAGTGCGGTTGCCCTGTAATTGACTGGTGACTGGTTAAGGGTGAACCCAGACTCTCTCCCATTGTATGATGGATGGCGTTTTAGTACCAACTTTATGACCAAGAGTAACCAAGTGTAACCTATTGTTGAAACTTTTTTTCCTTCTTACAGGTCTATGCTCTCTGCCCCAGTATTTTTCTGATGTATATCATGTTGTAAATGAAAGAAAGACCTGGGCTGAAGCCCAGGCGTACTGCAGGGAAAAGTACATAGACCTGGTTACCATCAATAGCACTGAAGACATGGCTGTGATAGAAAACATCATCAATGCTGAAAATCAGGATGAGTTCTGGATAGGTTTGTATGGCGATGTAAACAACTGGAAGTGGTCTCTGGAACAGGAGGGATTTTATGAAGAAGGGCAGAAAGACCTCAGACTCTGGACCGAAGGGGAACCAAACGCTCCTAACAATCACTTTGTCTGTGGTGACATACAGAAGACATGGGCGGACTATTATTGCCATGGTCTACGCCAGGCAGTCTGCTACAGTGGTAAGAGATGGATTCAGTGCTGCTTTAATGCACTACTTATGGAATTTAACTTTATGACAAACAAATTATATTTTTTTTTAAATCAAAGGAATATTTGAGAATAAAAATGTTAAATTGAACTAAGATTTTTTCATTTTAATTTCAAATTAACATGTGATAACTGCTGGGATCATAATTTAATGCCTTGAATTGAAATCTGTATAACTGCACATATTCAACAAATGAATAATAAATAAATAACTGGTGTGATCTAACCCACAGTAAAGGGCTTCATCGTTCAAAACGCTTCAAAAAGTGATTAATGCAAAAGCAAGACAACTTTTAGTAAAAGGATAGCTGAGACTCTGATTGGTACAATTAATTTATTTAAAATTCTGCAATTCAGAACACATAGCCTCAAGGCACTTTATGTAGTGGGCAGTTGCTTGCACACTGTTGTTAACTTTGCAAAAGTTGGAGAGAAGAACTTAGAACCACTGATATAGGAGTGAATACTTTACATATATATTAGTAGTAAAGTAATCGTACAATAACTCTATAGATGTCTCTTTCTAGGAGAGTTTTAGATAACTCTAAAACTTGCGAAATGAGCTTAAGATTTTAAAAACTGTTCTTCCAGGTTTAGGTTCTACAGTTTTTTGACATTAGGAAAATATGGGCTTAAAAGCACTGAGTGCATCAAGGAGAGGATCAAATTCTGAAATGTTATTACCGGTAGTTTAAGATTTGTTTTCCAACTCTAATACCTCCCTTCCTTTTACATCACATAGGAGTATTATTTTCTATGTACAAATGTATTGCCATACATTCTGTCCGTGTACAGTTAAAATGTCTTACTACTAAAACTGTTCTTTACAAATAAACTGAAACTTAGATGCCTGTGGCTGCAATCAGACTCCTGATGGCAGGAGGTCATAAACTTTCTGACTGCAAAACCTCACAGCAACACTTGGTGGCAGCAGCCACTGGGTTTAAATGCAGGTCAGGTATAATGCTGAAGGAGTCAAACTTAACAATTACACTACTGATCTAAAAGTAAACTGAAGAGTAAAAGTTTGCTCTGAAATACTCACAAGTATAAGAGATCAAAGAAGATTTTCATTGTTTTATGAATTATTAATAATCTAAACCAAAATACTTCAAACCTTTGCTCCTATAACATCCTATAGGAAATTTTGATTGTTTTGACAGAAATGTCACATAGATTTTAAGTCTCGATTTGGTCCGTTTTCAAAATCCTGTTTATAAAGAAGCTGAAACAAAGTCCAGGAATGCTTTATGGCAAAAATAATCCAGACAAATACTAAACTGGCCATCACAGTCTATGCATTGATTTTATAAATTAATGGATAGATTTAAAAAACCCTGGACTTGTAAAAAATCTCAGTAAGACCTTTATTTTTGAAGCGTGGACTATAGTTTCTCTTTAATGAGAGCTGATGCCTGGCTCAAATCACAATAACTGCAGGGCTATAAGGGCAAAGTGTGCTCTACTAAATGATAAAAATGTTTCATTCTGTAATTTATCTAAAGAACCTATTTGTAACATTTGTTGTATTGAAGTATTCACATAGTTCTTGCTTGATTTTATTTGTCCTTCACACCTCTAGCTTGTATTTCACAGAGTGTTTTATTTATTTTGGGTATGTTAAGAACAGCTTGTTAATTGCTTCTTGATTAATCTTTTTTTTTTTAGATGTATCTCCACACTATGTTTATGTAGAAAAACAGATGAACTGGACCGATGCTCAAAAGTACTGCAGGGCAAACTACATAGATCTGGCCAGTGTGAGAAGTGAATCTGAGAATGAGGTCATTTCACAGCTCGTGACAGATTACTATGCATGGATCGGCTTGTACAAAGAGTCTTGGAGGTGGTCAGACGGTCAGCGCCTAAAGATGACTTCATTCAGCAAATGGAATCCCAGTCAATCAGTAACAGTGGAAAACTCATGTGTGACTACAACAAGCAGCGTATGGAATATAAGACCCTGTTCCAGCACATATCCCTTCATCTGTAGGGGTGAGTTAAACAAGTTCGACTGGGATAGAGGTCATTTTAGTGACAGCTCTGTCCTTTAAATATAAAGTAAGCCATAACCTTCCATGTCCTGAATTTAACTTCAACCATATAGATATATGTATTTAAATCTTGAAATCACTGCAAAATATGGTTCAAGAGAGTTTTATAATAATATAACTTTTGAATTTTCTCTGGAACAGAATTTCTGGTCTGTAAAACTAAACTCTCAAGTCTTTTATCTTAACTGTAACCTCCTGAAACGGACAGTGTCATATAAATATATTTACGATCCCTTTAGGAGCCCTGCACAAGAAGGTGGTGAAAATCATCTTGTCCAAATCATCCTCCTCGTTGGACCTGGAAAAAGCACAGGATGCCATTTTACAGCAGGTATTTAAGGAATAATAAAGTTTTCCGTAACATCTGTCATGTTACATAATTAATAACTCACAGGAAGATCATTTTTCATGCTGATGAAGGTTCTCAGTCATCCAGGTCATAGTCATTCCGTAAAAATTCAAAAAATATCCACTGGACTTGGTTTTCAAGATTTGAAGACGTTTCGCCACCTCTCCAGGAAGCTTTCTCAATTCAAATGTCTGGATCCGCAGTGAGTTTGAGTCTTATATAGACAACGCCTTGTATCGCTTGGAAACATGCAATAGACATGCAATAGCAACATGCAATAGCAATCTATTGCATGTTTCCAAGCGATACAAGGCGTTGTCTATATAAGACTCAAACTCACTGCGGATCCAGACATTTGAATTGAGAAAGCTTCCTGGAGAGGTGGCGAAACGTCTTCAAATCTTGAAAACCAAGTCCAGTGGATATTTTTTGAATTTTTACGGAATCATTTTTCATGTTTTATGAATTCCATAATAACCACAACCAATATGCACCCTTAAATAGTCTTATATATTTGTTCACAAGCCAGTGCAATGTTTTCACTAGATAACTGTTTCACTTGGAAGCTCATGGTTATTCAGTGTAGATGGCAGATAGTCGCCCTTCGAGCAAGTTTGTGGTCATAGTGGGAGGAAAAGATTCCCTTTTAACTGTGAGAAATCTCTGGCAGGACTCTGCTCAGTATAAGCTGCTCAGGTTAACAGAAGAATTTTACACTAAGGTAAAGGCAACCGTTTCCAAGCTACTAAGTTAAGTCATAAAAAGTAATCTTGAGCATTAAATCCTTCAACATCTTTGTCCAAGAGAGAAATAATGAACGAGGAGTAAAGGGCTTGTTTATGCTCTTACATGCGTTTAATCGGGGTTTCCTCTCGGGAGCGGGTACAGGGTTGAGCATGTGCATTTTTTTTTAAAGAGGAGAGACCAGGTCTCTTCAAAACTTCCTGAAAATCCACCATTATAACTTTAACGAGTGTGCAGCATCTAAAACCAGAACACATAGAAAATGTGCATATGCCTATGTTGGGTTCAAAAATGTAGGTTCGGAAAAGAAGGACTGAATACACAGAGAGGGATTTTCAACAATAGCTCCTGCAGGAGTGGAAAGAGCCCAACCCAACTTTTAACTCTTTCACCGACCCCCCTCCTGCAGTCGTCTTTTATTAACAGAACATAACACATGGTTACAAAAGAGAGTATTGTTCTGACAGGACAGTTGATCAGGTCATAGGACAGGATGCTCTCCTCTTGACTGAATCACAAGGCAGAGTGAAGCATACCCTTTCTTCAATGTTTATAAGCACACACACATTAATTTTATAATCATTATTGAATAAACCTAACAGCCTATATTAAAAAACATAATGACATCTACATCTAAAGAAAAGCAAAACACAGCAATAAACGCCGTAGAATGGTTTCTGTACAGACTGAGGCAGAGAGGTGATTTTCAGAGAGAGATCGGGGAAGTTTATCCAAGTTTTTCTCTCTTTTTTTCACAGAGGTGAGAGAGATACACTACGCTTACCTGCTCTGTCTGCCCCCCATTTTGTTTTTTGTGAGCCTCAAAGAGGACCATTATTTTACTTTTTCAGTTTTTTCTCCTCCTTACGTTATTTTCTTCTTTCAAGGAGGGTGATATTCTGTGCTTTCTTTCCCTCTTTGTTTTTGTGAGGCTCAAAGAGGATCACTACTTTATCTTTCCTCCTGAATTTCTATCATGTTTACAGTTTTCTTTTATAATGTTTCATACATCGTCAGTCCCGCTTGCTGTATACAGGGTGTATGACTCCAAACTGACTCTTTCCTCGTGCAATAAACAGATTTTATTTAGTATTTCCCCCAAAGTGGATTTGTTTTACTATGTAACCGTGTCCCTCTTCCTGTCAGACCCATTAAATTGCTGCTGAACGGTTGTGTAGTCAGACTAAAATAGACCTGGGCTCTATCTTCGTTGGAGCTATGCTGCCCCCTGTGTAAAATCGTGTTGGGTGTGATCATCCCCATTGACTTTCAATGAGCTCTAAACACCACAACCTCATCCAACACGATTTTCTGTCGGATTTTTCACCAAAAATGTTCATGCTCAGAATTTTTCATTGCTTTATGCTTTTATTGCTTTGTATGTTATGTTTACAGTTCTCTCGGTTGTCTTTGCTGACCAAGTTTAACGGTCTTTGGAAAAAATTTAACTATAAAATGACGTAAAAGTGTGTGGGTGGTTTTCTATTCTGTATTCTGAAGCTTAAATCTTGTTCTTTTATTTTTCTCTACCAGCTTCACAACAAACTGCAGGGCTATGGACTTGGAGAAGTCAAACTGAGGTGGATAAAGCAGTCTGATGGAAAGACGTTCCACTTGAAGAAAAAAGACAAAAAATAAAATTTATGAGTTCAACTTTTGCCTTAAACTTTAGTTTAACTTAATTATTGCTTCATAATATTTAGCTTTACAAATAATCTCTGAAGATGATTACCAATAATACTAGTAACATTTAACATTTGCAGCTGTTGATTTATTGCAGCTGTTGTTAGATAATGCTGTGGTTGACTTGAGGTAAAAGGGTGTTATGTTCAAACTGATCTCTTTGTGTGATTTTTAATAATTTTTCTGGAATGTATCCTCTGCCCCTGTTTTCTCTGATCTATGAGATAAACAAGTTGTTTCTGTCCATATAGCTGTGTTCACCATATATTCATCTATTCATAACATTCTCTGTAAACCTGATTGGAAAATTATGCATGACCAGTGTGGTGGGAAAAAATCTTTTACATTTATCTTTTTATCTTTTACATATATCGATTTATGAGTGCTGAGATTCATTCATTCAGACCTCAGAGTTGGTCTGGCGTCTAGGTGAGAGTGTGTAGGATACGCTAGACTGTTTCTTAGGGATTATTCCATAACATTATGCGTTATTAAATATTGTTTGGGTGACAATATGTTAAGACCTTCATAGAGTTTCTGCAGGGTTTTAATTAGTGAGAGAAAAACGCTGTCTAGATCCGAACATCATATTGTGAGGGCTGTTATGATTGACTTCTTCTCTTTTTACTTTGCAAAATAAAATAAAATGCTGACTAAGTGAAATCAGTCGATCTCTGTTTATTTAACTAGACTGCATGGTGGAATACATGTTTCTGTTGGGTTCATAAATGTAGGTTTGCAAAAGAAGAACTGAAATACACAGTAATGGATTTTTCATACGGCTTCTGCAGAAGGAGAGACAGTTGAACCCCAGACTCAAACACACTGTCTCACCCTGGACCTCCTCCGCAGAGCATTTTATTAACAGAACATGACACATGGTTACAAACAGAGTATTGTTCTGACAGAACAATTGATCAGTTCATAAAGACAGGATGCTCCATCAGACTGACAAGAAAGGATGGTCTCCTGACTGAATCATGAGACAGGAGTGGAGCATCTCATTTCTACAATGTTTCATATGAACACACATTACTTTAATAATTAACATTGAATAAACCTAAAATTTTCCCACGATACACATTGCTTCACAAATGTCACAGTCGATTAAATTACTTTTCTTCCTTCTACTGAGTATCTGTTTAAACCTCATTAACGCCTCCCTTCATATGGAGCAGTATTCAGAAAACTAGAATATCATTTCCAAGGAGCTGCTTTTTCAGATTCAAGGCACTTTTCAAAAATTACCCTAAAGCAGGTATGAAGCACTTAGTTTAAGCCTGCATTTTTGGAGAAACATAGATTTATTGGTCTGATGTATTATGCTAATCTGTATGCGATAAACATTGGCCCTGCGGAGCAAAATACAGGGGAACTGGAGAGAAAACGATGCTCTACATGCCTATGGGAATCTAACCTAGTCTGGAAAAACAGTTTATTACTGGATAAGATGACACTCCATAAAGACAATAGGACAATAAGAATTATCCTAGATTTCTTTTCAATACAGTTGCAAAACTTACCCAGAGCCATAGCTCTGTGGAACCATCCCTCCCACCTATTCTTAGCAGTAATTGATTTTATGGGATTCTTTATTAATTTATTCTATTAAAAATAAGACCATTGGCACCCCTCTAAATAGGATGGGGTTATCTCTGGAAGGTAAGGCAGCATCTGAGGTAATGATATTCTGAACTGGGTTTAGCCTGTTTTGATCCAGTTTAGGTTTTAGTGTTTGCCTTCAACTTGTATGCTAGATCCAGTTCCAACCAATTTTTTAAAGGAAGTTTACCCTCTTATCTCCTCCTCCATTTTAGATGTGATTAATCTATCTCTGTTACAGGGATATGTACCTCAAGGCCTTTAAGGTAGCTAAACAAAATAGTTCCTAAATGAGTCACCATCAGTTATAGAGCTCATCATAGCACTGAAACAGCTTTGGCGAAAGTCACTAATGATTTTCTCATGGTCTCAGATAATGGATTTGTGTCTGTACTTGTAATTTTAGATGCCAGTGCTGCATTTGACACAGTCGATCGCAATATTATTTTTAATTCAATTCAAATCAGTTTATTTATATAGATATATAGAAAAAGCACAAAGAGCAGAACGTTAGAGATGAGCATAAATCCTCATGGTATCAATCATCGGCCTTTCACTTAGAGAGGCTGGACAAAGAGAACAACCTGCACAGAACAGAAACACAGCTGGAGAGTGGAGGGTATACAAACATGGATTCTGTAATATACACTGTCAAAATAATAAAGGTAAAATGTAAACAACACAATATGATTTCAATAAAGTAAAAGATTCTAAATCTAAGATTTGCTGCCAAATTCATAGACTTTACAAATATATCTTTTGTGTTTTTGTAGTAGATCTAAATGACGCAAACAGGAGGAGTGATCCGTCTTTAACAGTTTTTTTCTACAGCAACCTAGGCTGGAGTGTTCTTCAGTATCTCTTTTGCATAAACCTCCTGCCAATAAACCAAATCTCCCAACTCTGCTGCAAAGTATTAATGCAAAAAGCAGGGAGGGCCTAATCCAACCTTATACAAATTAATCTTAGACATTTCCTGGACTTGAAGCTCCAAATAAATGGTACAACAATAGAATTTAAAATGCTGAAAAGGGAACTTATTGAAAAAAAATCTGAAAATTCCTCAAAAATGTGTAATGGTATTTATAAAAGCTTTATATAGAAAAGGAGAGTGTTTATCTCTGTCCTCCCTCAGTTATTTCTAATTTTACCAGAAAGTTTAATTAAAAATTAATTTAGGGTCCAGATATTTGAGTCTCTTTGTTATTTTAAAAGGACGATTGTATATGAAGTTGGGATTCATATCTGAAGCCAAAGTCGGTTTTCTTTTTTGTCTGTTTACTGTATAACCTGGGTTTGAAGTATTTTGCAAGGCACTACATGCTACTTAGTTCTATTCCTTTCCTGATTTGGGTGTTTTAACCATCAACAGATTTACATACAAAAACTCTGTCGAGTCTTTGATTAAATTTGCTTTGGTGACGTATGAAGGTCTATTAATTCAAAATATTACATTATATTCCAAGTTCCAAATCTTTAGCAGCCTTTAACAGGTTTTTCTCTGTTTAGTTACATTCATTTATTTATCCACTATAACCTGCTTCCCAGTCTTTGTTGCAGAAAAGCACAACCATGGCACAGGGCTTCCACTATCACTACCACATTTAAATGTTATTTTGTATGTATCTATTCATGATTTGTGATCATCTCTGTCATGATGGGTACTCTAAAAGTGTCCTCTAAAAGGGTACTCTAAAAGTCCACGGCGGACTCTGCTGGAGAAAGGTGGAACTTCTCCAGCTCCCAACAGTACCCCCCCCCTCAACGACCGCCCCTTGGCGGTCCGGAAGAGGTCGAAGGGCAGGAACGCTCGTACTCCTCGATCAGGGCATGGTCGAGGATGTACGAGCCCGGAACCCACTGGCGATCCTCCGGTCCGTAGCCCTCCCAGTCGACGAGGTACTGCCAGCCGCGACCTCGTCGACGGGAGTCCACGATGCGTCGAACGGTGAAGGCAGGATGACCATCGACCTCCAGGGCGGGTGGTGGGGAGCCGGAAGGTGGGCACAGAGAACTCGAGATGACAGGTTTAACTTGGGACACGTGGAAGGTTGGGTGGATCCGGAGAGACTGAGGCAGTTGGAGACGGACGGCTGACGGACTGATGACTCGGGAGATCTTGTAGGGACCTATGAATCTGGGCGAGAGTTTTCGACACATCCCCTTAAGGGGAATGTCTCGAGTGGACAGCCATACCTCTTGGCCTTCAGTGTACTCGGGGGCGGGACGTCTCCTGGAGTCAGCGAGGCGTTTGTTGGATTCAGAAGATCGGTTGAGGGTGGTGATGGTTTCTCTCCAGATCTTCTGACAACGTCGGATGTGTTGGTTCACTGACTGGACCGAAATCTCTCTCTCGTCTGCGGGAAAAAGTGGAGGTTGATAACCGAGACTAACCTGAAAGGGAGATTGTCCAGTGGAAGCAGATTTGAGGGAGTTGTGTGCGTATTCGATCCATGTAAGTTATTGGCTCCAGTCAACGGGGTTGTTGGAGGTGAGGCAACGAAGGGTTGATTCAAGCTGTTGATTCATCCTCTCTGTTTGTCCGTTGGATTGTGGATGGTAACCAGAGGTCAGAGAGGGTTTACAGCCGAGTGCAGAACAGAATGCCTTCCAGACCTGGGATATGAACTGAGGACCCCGGTCCGAGAGGATCTCCTGGGGGATGCCGTGTAAGCGGAAGACGTGTTTAACGAGGAGCTGGGCTGTCTGGAAGGCCGAGGGGAGTTTCCTAAGGGGAATGAGATGGCAGGTCTTCGAAAAACGGTCAACAATGGTGAAAATGGTGGACATACCTCGAGAAACGGGGAGGCCGGTGACAAAGTCAATGGCAATATGAGACCAAGGGCGCGAGGGAACCGGAAGTGGCTGAAGCAGGCCTGAAGGAGGTTGATGTGAGGCTTTATTACGGGCACATGTGGAGCAAGCCAAGACATACTCCTTAACATCTCGATGGAGGGTTGGCCACCAGAAGCGTCTAGAGATCAAAGCGATGGTTCTACTGACTCCCGGATGAGCAGAAAACTTGGCGGCATTCATCCATTGGATGAGACGGGACCTGACAGAAGATGGCACATAGGTTCGGTTAGTGGGACCGTTACCTGGGTCAGGTTCTGTAGCCAGGGCGGAGTTGATTAGGTCAGTGATTTCCCAGTTAACCACTCCAACAGTGCAGGAAGGCGGAAGGACTGGTTCAGGTGTCTCTGGATGATCGATGGAGTAAAGACGAGAGAGAGAATCGGGTTTGACATTCTTGGATACGGGTCTGTAGGAAATGATGAGATTAAACCGTGAGAAAAAGATGGATTGACGAGGATTGGCTTGCTTGGTTGACTGGATGTAAGCCAGGTTCTTGTGGTCAGTCCATACTAGAACCGGATGCTCAGCTCCCTCCAGCCAATGTCTCCATTCCTCCAGCGCCAGTTTGATGGCCAACAGCTCACGGTCTCCCACATCGTAGTTCTGCTCTGCGGAAGAAAGTCTACGGGAGAAGAATGCACAAGGATGGATCTTTTGATCCGTGTCAAGTCTCTGGGATAGGACCGCTCCAACTCCAGAATAAGAGGCGTCCACCTCGAGAATAAACTGTTTAGCAGGGTCAGGCTGCATTAACACTGGTGCTCTGGAAAATAAGGATTTCAATTTATCAAACGCAGCTTGCGCCTCAGGAGTCCACTGAAAAATGCGTTTGACAGAAGTCAGAGAAGTTAATGGCAGGGCGGTCTGGCTATAGTTCCTGATGAACCGACGATAAAAGTTTGCAAAGCCCAGGAATCTCTGTAGTTGTTTGCGGTTCTCTGGAACTGGCCAATCTAACACGGCCTTGATTTTGTCCTCAGATGGTTTTACCTGGCCGCCCTCGAGCACAAACCCCAAAAAGGTGACTGAAGACTGATGAAATTCGCACTTCTCGGCCTTAACGAACAGCTTGTTCTCCAGCAGTCTCTGTAAAACAAGGCGGACATGTTTCTTATGTTCAGCGAGGTTCCTAGAGTAAATGAGTATGTCATCAATATAGACGAAGACGAACACATTTAAAAAGTCTCTGAGAACATCGTTCACGAGGGCTTGGAAGCAGGCTGGAGCGTTAGTTAGACCAAAAGGCATCACCAAATACTCAAACTGGCCCAAGGGAGTCTTGAAGGCTGTTTTCCATTCATCACCTTCTCCGATCCTAAGAAGATGATATGCATTCCTTAAATCCAGTTTAGTGAAAACTGTAGCTCCTTGTACAGGTTCGAATGCTGAGGCGAGTAGAGGAAGTCGGTATTTGTTCTTTATAGTGATTTGGTTCAAACCTTGGTAACCATACATGGTCTCAGGGAGCCGTCTTTCTTTCCAACGAAGAAGAACCCGGCGCCCAAAGGAGAGGAAGATGGGCGGATTATTCCTGCAGCTAATGATTCATTAATGTATTTTTCCATGGTCTCTCTTTCAGGCTTAGAAATGTTATACAACCTGCTGCTAGGTAGTGGTGCTCCAGGTAAAAGTTCAATGGCGCAGTCATATGGTCTGTGTGGAGGTAGGGACATCGCACTGACCTTACTGAAGACAGGAGCTAGGTCATGGTACTCGGAAGGAACGGAAGAAAGGTCAGGAGAGTCCATCTCCCCCCCACCTCTAGGAGACCCCACCAAGGGAGCAGCCAAATGGAGGCATGTTTCATGGCATGAAGTGGACCACGATTCCAGGTGACGTTCGGTCCAATTTATGTGAGGATTATGCTTCTCCAACCATTCAAAACCAAGCACCAGGGGGGAACATGCAGAAGGAAAAACAAAAAACGTTATTGTCTCTCGGTGGTAACCTGACAGAAGTAGCTCGAGGGGTTGAGTTTGATGGGTAACTTGGTGAAGTCTTTTTCCGTCAATAGCAGAGACACTAAGAGGTTGAGTCAGAGGAATGGTTTCAATTTGGAGTTGTTGGACGAGGTTCGAATCGATTAAGTTCCGTTCACAGCCTGAATCGATGAATGCAGAAAAGGAGAGGCTTTGGTTTGAACAAAACAACGTGGCAGGAAGCAACAATCGAGGAGATTTCTTAGTGTTAATTTGGCCCGCCAGACTCCTCAGATCCTCTGGCGGGCCCAGGCTTTTGATTTAGCCAGGCAGGAAGCGATGAAATGTCCACTCTCACCACAGTAAATGCATAATTTGCTTAGAAAACGTCTTTGTCTCTCCTCAGGGGTGAGCCTGGAATGTCCCACCTGCATGGGTTCGACATCTCTTTCACCCGAATGAGAGGCCTGAATAGGCAGAGGGAGAGGCTGAGCCTTAGGTCTCTGTATGAGCAGCTGCTCTGTGGGGGAAGAACAAACAGTCACGTTATGTGAGGCAGAAGAAAGTGTCCCCTGCTTTTTAGAACTGTTTCTGGCACGGATTCTATTATCCAATCTGATCGTAAGACGAATTAAGTCTTCGAGGGTAGCTGGTTCGTCAAGAGTTGCGAGCTCATCCTTAATATGCTCATTTAAAGCCATGAAATAGGCTCCCTTCAGAGCGCTTTGGTTCCATCCGGAAGCTGCCGCTTTAACCCGGAAGTTGATGGAAAATTCTGCCACAGAAGAATTTCCCTGCTTTAAATTGAAAAGAGCTCGAGAGTCAATTGTTTGATCAGTTTCTTGGTTGAAAACTTGAGTAAATTCGGAGATGAAATCAGAGTAATAGCAATTAAGGCTATCGTCGGTGGCAAATCTTGCCTGAGCCCACTCCAAGGCTCTTCCTGTTAGCTGAGAAAGGATGAAGGTTATCTTTTTGTAATCCGTGGAAAAGCTGCCTGGAGAGTTCTGGAAAATCAAACGGCACTGAAATAAAAATCCTTTGCAATCTTTCATGTTACCAGAAAATCTCTCTGGGAGACTTGGGCGGAACTCGGATGACGTCACTGCTGGTGACCTCGGAGGAGGAACTGGACCCGGAAATGGTTGAGGTACCGGTGCAGCATTAGCGCTATTCATGTAGTTAGCATAGCTCTGGATAGCTTGATTTTGCCTTTCAATGTGGGTGTTTAACTCACGTAGCGCCAGGCCGTGTCCATGGATCTGGGCCGCTTGTTCCTCCAATCGACGGATGTAGTGTTCCGCTGGGCCTTGAGTTTGGCCGCAGTGTTCTGTCATGATGGGTACTCTAAAAGTGACCCAATTATGCAGAACACCACTGACTGACACAGGAATAAAAGTTCAACAAGTTTATTTTGACACAAGCACACAGAATGTACTGGTTCTGGCTCGGGCCTGGATACTGGTTCACCGGAATCTGCGTGAGAGACAGTTCAGTTAGCGTTGCACGTTGGAGCTTGATTTCTTGATAACAACTGATTGTACCTTGAGGGTTCTTGAGGTTAGCTTTGGGAGAGTCACTGTTGGATCTGGAGAGGAGTTGATCAGCAGAGTCCGCTTGCTGCTTCAGCGTCTCACGTCTACAAATGAACAGACCTTGGCTTTGGGTTTTCCAGCTCTTAGTCCTGAGCTGCATGGAAGTTCTCTATGGTTCTTCGGGTTTGGCTCTGAGGGTCGGCTCGGCAGGTTAGCTCTTCCAGAGCTTCACAGAGGAGACACTGGTTTCCTGGAAGATAGAGACAACGGTTAGAATCCTGGCTGGATTCAAAGTCATGAAGATACACTGAGAGTCTAGGCTTAGGCGCTGACCAACTGGATCAACACTGCGGCGTTGAGGCAAGGTCTGAAGACAGCTTATATAGTGGATCCCCTGATGATCTTGATGGGCTGCAGCTGTGCAGGAGGCTCACTCAGAAGGATCCACGGTGGACTCTGCTGGAGAAAGGTGGAACTTCTCCAGCTCCCAACAATCTCACTGCCACACATGGCTTTTTTTTATATAGACAAATTTGACAGGCATTCTGGTTTACTTTGGCCACCTAGTTAAATCAAGTCTGAAGACAGACTGGTGCTTTACATACGGAAACCCAACAGACTGCATCCAGTTGTATGTTTTGCACAACCTCCTCCTGGATGAACATGTAGCGGCAGCAGACGTTTGCTTATCTCTATAGTTATGCTGCTATAGGCTTAGACTGCTGGAGGACATAGGGACCCCTGTTTATCAATATTCTTCATTCTATATTCTCCTATTCTGTAGTATTTGTTAGTTTAACCTCTAACTTTATTCCGAATCTGTAACGAGTTCCAAACCTTGGACCCAATATTGAAAAACAGACAGATGTGGATAGTTCAAAACTAGCCTTTATTGAACACTGGCTGCTCATCAGCTGGGGCGGATAAACCGGATCCTGTGTGGGAACACAGACTCAAGTCAGTGACTAATAAGGTTTATTCAGTGATGATTATAAAATTAATGTGTGCTTATAAAACATTTTTGTAAGGGGATGCTCCACTCCTGTGTCATGATTCAGTGAGGAGACCATCCTGCCTTGTCATTCTGATGGAGCATTCTGTCTTCATGAACTGATCAATTGTTCTGTCAGAACAATAGTCTGTTTGTAACCATGCGTCATGTTCTGTTAATAAACGCTCTGCGGAGGAGGTCCAGTGGGAGACAGTGCGTTTGAGTCTGGGGTTCAACTGTCTCTCCTTTCTGCGGAAATTGTATCCATAAATTGTGTATTTCAGTTCTTCCTTTTTCAAAAAGCCTAAATTTTATGAACCCGACATAAGGGCTGATAACAATTAAGAGAAAACAGTCACTGACCTGTTTCTGAGTGGAGCTGAAGCCAGCCGAGGGGCAACAGAGTCCTGAAGGGAATGTCCAAAGCCGAAGTCGTAGCAGAACCAAGTTCACAGACCAGAAGATCAGAAAGCCGACGAGGTACAGAGGGGGAATCCAAGAATAGTTGCTAACTTGCTTAGCCTATTGCTTCCTCGTTTACTCCCTGTGCACGTACATTACTGTACCTCCAGTAACTTTGTGTTGCTATTTTATGTATACATGAATGGCATTATTTACTAAAAAACTGAGAATAAGCAAAGCATTAAAAAAAAAAAAAAAAAAAAACAATATGTTGGTTTTTCAGAAAAAATTTGTATGTAACTATAGTGACCTAATAGCAAATAAGTCTATGCCCTTTTAATGCTCTCTTTTCCCAGCCTGTCAGTTTGGACGGACAGCCATACATTGGCAAGCTTGCATTAACCCTTTTACTTTCAAAAGATTGATCAAACAGTGCTTTGTTTGAAGTTAAAATATTGTGACATTATTTAATAACCTAAGCCTGCTTTAATTGATGTGCTGTCTTCATCCTGAGACGTGGGAGATGGCTCAGAGCTCGTCTGACTGGCTGCGTGTTTCCTGGACGGGGCCGCCTTTTACAGTTGCTTTTGGTATCTCTGCTTCTGTCTCCTTGAACCCCAGTCGGCCTTGGCAGATGGCCGCTCACTCTGAGCCTGTCTCTGCTGGAAATTCCTTCCCATTAAAAGGGAGTTTTTTCTCTCCACTGTCGCTACAAACATGCTTAGTGAGAGGGATTGCATTCAAGTTGATGAGTAAATGCAATCAACTGGTTTACCTTGGATAGAAAACTTTGAATCAATTTGACTTTATGATCTGGTGAACTGTAAAGTGCCTTGAGATGACGTGTCGTGAATTGGCGCTATAGAAATAAACTGGATTGAATTGAATTAATTCTGAAAATATCCATTGAAGCTTGAGGTCGCAGGTTGAGGACACTTCCACTGGTTTTTCTGAGAAATTTTGCATAGCCATGCATGCTACTCTG
This sequence comes from Cyprinodon tularosa, assembly GCF_016077235.1. Taxonomy (NCBI): domain Eukaryota; kingdom Metazoa; phylum Chordata; class Actinopteri; order Cyprinodontiformes; family Cyprinodontidae; genus Cyprinodon; species Cyprinodon tularosa. The sequence continues at coordinate 180,238 of NW_024038988.1, read as the reverse complement.
TACCATTCCTTTTTCATTTGGGTGTTTTTCCCATCAACAGATTTACAAGTCATGCATTTGTGTACTTTAGATGCTGCAGTGTAAACTATGTGGTTTGCATAGGACTGACAAACTGACTGTGCAAAAGTTCTCTATCACGCAAACCCTATAGTTTTCAGGTATTGTACAAGGGTTTGATAGTCAAACTATGGCAGAGGAGTTTCTGCTGAACAGAATATATTTATGCACCAACCCTGAAGCTGAGCTGAAATATGAACAGAAGGACTCCAGCTAAGCGCAGGTAAGACATTATTTCTTTGAAGCACAATTATCTGCATTACTGAGTCAGGTTAGAATAGTGCAAACATGCCAATAACTCTTATTCAAACATACTTTTTCTTGGGGGAAAAAACAAATTTATATTGTTTATTTGGTCTGTATTATTTGATTTGCCTTTGGTAATGTTTAAATAAATGTGTTCTTGGTGAAGAACGTTTCCATAAAGTCAATTATCAATGATTATTTACTTACCAATGCAGTTTACTATTAATTAACAATTTTTGGAGGGATTAAAAAAGGGTAGAAAACTATTAGTTTTGTTAATCTGGTGACCTCTCTATGTCTTTTATTTTTAGATCCTTAAGATAAACCTCTATACTCAAAATGGATGGGAAGTCTATAAAATGCATGCTCCTAATTGGTAAGTAACATTTGTAGATTTTGCATTTTATCAAACAGATGAAATCTACATTTATAGTGTCGTATTTACACTGCAAAAACGATCTCAAAATGAGTAAAAATGTCTTAAATTAAGTGTATTTACCCTTAATTTGAGCAGGTAAATAAGATGATTTGCCAATGGAATGAGTATTTTTACTCTTAAAATAAGCTATCTAGATATTATGCACTTGAAATAAGATAATACGATTGTTTTTTTTTGTTTAAAGTGTAAATTGTCTTGTTCCATTGGCAAAGTGTCTCACTTCAATCCTTAATTCAAGAAAAAATGCACTGATTTTAAGAAAAAATTACTTATTTAGATTTTATTTTTTTTGCAGTGTAGATGTGGTCAAGAATGTAAAATGTTTGGTTTGTTAAAATATTTGGTTTGTTAAAATATTTTGGTTTGTTTGTTTTCTATTATCAAAACAGATGTGGTTGGATAATGATCAGCTGAATGCTTCTAACTACACTTTATGGAATTCCTGATAATAAAGAATTACAGTAGTAATACATAATTGGGAGGTCTTATTTGATGTAAGGCTGGAAATCCTTAGATAACCATAAGGAGACATAGCAAAGGGTTGTGTACAATAAATAGGTCACTGTGAAATTATGATAGGGTGTCCAATACAATTTAACAAAACAAATAACAGTAATATTGTGAAATGCATGTTGCAAAATACTTATGGTAGATATTTGTTAGGTTTATTCAATGATGATTATAAAATTAATGTGTGTTTATGAAACATTTGTGCGAGGGGATGCTCCACTCCTGTCTCATGATTCAGTCAGGAGACCATCCTGCCTTGTCATTCTGATGGAGCATTCTGTCTTTATGAACTGATCAATTTTTCTGTCAGAACAATACTCTGTTTGTAACCATGCGTCATGTTCTGTTAATAAAACGCTCTGCGGAGGAGGTCCAGTGGGAGACAGTGTGTTTGAGTCTGCACTGCAAAAACGATATAAAAATAAGTAAAAATTTCTTAAATTAAGTGTATTCACCCTTAATTTGAGCAGGTAAATGAGATAGTTTGCATATGGAATGATTCATTTACTCTTAAAATAAGATAATTAGATAATATGCACTTGAAATAAGACAATGCAATTGTGTTTTCTTATTTTAAGTGTAAATTGTCTTGTTCCATTGGCAAAATGTCTCTTTTACCTCCTCAATTCAAGAACAAATGCACTTATTTTAAGAAAAAAATGGCTTATCTAGATTTAGATATTTTGCAGCGTGGGGTTCAACTGTCTCTCCTTCTGCAGAAATTGTATCCATTACCTTATATTTCAGTTCTTTTGCAAATCTACATTTATGAACCCGACAATATTCATCATATTATTTACATTATTTCTATTATCATTCAAATATCAAACAAGAAGTAATAAACTAAGCTGAAACAAACCAAAGAAAAAAATAATTTAGAAAGGAGAAGATAGTATGAATGAGTTAAATGCTGCCTGGATGGAGAATTCTTATGTAGTTACTCTTCAACCGCTCATTTTCCCAGGACAGGGAGGGATGATTTTGCATGAATGTTTTACCGATATCTCCAGCCTGATTTCCAAAAATTTTCCTGTGTGTACACATGCACCCGAAAGCTTTTCTCAGAGTATGGCTCCCTGGGTGCTTTGAAATGAGCCATGTCACCTGTTTTCATCTGTTTTGGTTATTAGGTTGGCTGACGGTCCTGGGCTGCCAGTCTGTCTCTGCCTCAGTGCGTAGTTCTGCCAATTCATTGGATCGTGGGCCCAAATATGTTTTTGAGTTTTCATATTCTTTTGACTCTCTGTCAGGTTATAGTGGAGGTGTTAGGTATAATAAAGTGGTTTATCTTGTTCTCATTTCCCGGTCGCTTGTAATTGTCGCTTCAAATTGGAGTAAGCTGCAGTTTTCAAGGAGAACAAACTGCACAATAAAGGAGCCACAGGTTAATGAGTTTTCTTTTTTCTACAAGAAGTGTAGTGCGGGTCCAGGGCCAGTTTGACCGGCATGGAGCCAACAAAGTTCCAGAGTATATCTGACTTTGGAAAACGTCAACTTTGGAACTGGCAAATGCTATGTTGACACTAAAAGCAACAGCAGTAGTGAAAAAAGCAGCTCTGCAGAAAGCTGAGCTGAGCTCTTTACAGAAAGATCAAATCAGTCGCCAATATGTTTTTTTTTATATATTTCTGCATGACGAAGAAAAACTTATACTCTAACACTATAATATTAATCATATTTTTGTCTCACTGTGTCCTTCATTGATTCGGTTTCATCAATACATGAAATCACTTAGACTAGCAATGTTACCGTCACCAAGAAGGTTCTTGTTTAGAATTCCATCCCTGAGTTGTTCTGCTTGATCTTCTCATGCATCATGTGGCGGTCCTCTCCCAATACTCCAGTTTGGTTGACTGGTCTCTCCAAATTGTCCTTGACTTTTAGCACTTGCGACAGGCACCAGCCTCATGACGATTTAGAGAGAAAAAATTTGTTTTGTTTATTTGTTGCAGGGCTGTGCGCTCTCTATTCATGTTCTTCACACGTTTATCACCTTGTGAATACAAACAAGACCTGGGCTGAAGCCCAGATGTACTGCAGAGAAATGTACACAGACCTGGTCACCATCAACAGCACTGAAGACATGGCCCTGGTGAATAATCTCCTCAACAACAGAGCAGAGGAGTTCTGGATAGGTTTGCACAGCAGTTCCAGTGAATGGTTATGGTCTCTGGAAAAGGAAGGATTTTATGGAGACGGACAGGCTGACTTTAGATTGTGGAATGGTGAACAAGGAAGTCCTTATGATCACTTTCACTGCGCTGAGATATATTCAACGTGGGGATGGGACATGTACGATTGCTATGTAGAGCAACCCTTTGTCTGTTACAATGGTAAGAGAGCAAAAACAGCACTACTACAATGTGTTTTTCCCACTCTGTCTGAAAATCACAGTCTTTTTATCGAAAAGATTGTACAGCTTAAAAACTCAGTAAGCCTGTTGCTCTTTAGGAGTGCACTGTTTGACCGGAAAGCAACCTGAAGCTGGTACATGGCTATGATCACAATTACAGCAGGTTATAAGGGCAAAGAGTGCTCTACAAGTAATTGAGAAGGTTAATTCTGTGATTAATTTAAAGAAACAGCTTGTAATATTAGTTTTATTGAGATATTTACATAAGTCTTGCTTGAGGTTATTTATCATACACACAGTTGTAGCTCATATTTTAACATTCAATCTAATTTATATTCGGGGTATTTTAGGGAAAGATCAACTCTTTGCTTGTTCATTTCTTTCATTTTGTATTTTTTTTAAGATTCGGGTTCAAAATATGTCTATGTGAATAAATACATGAATTGGACCGATGCTCAAAAGTACTGCAGGGCTAACCACACAGATCTGGCCAGTGTGAGAAATCAGTCTGAGAATGACGCCATCGAACAGCTCCTGATGGACAAATATGCATGGATCGGCTTGTACAGAGAGTCCTGGAGGTGGTCAGACGGTCAGCGCCTGAAGATGACTTCATTCAGCAAATGGAATCAAAGTCAAACAGTAGATGTGGAAAACACATGTGTGACTACAAGAAGCGGCGTGTGGAATATGAGACCCTGCTCCAACACGTATCCTTTTATCTGTAGTGGTGAGTTAAACATGTCGGAAAACGACATGGAAGGTCTTAGAATCAGGAAATGCTTCATTTTTAGTATTTTACATCTATGATTAATACTTTTTGATGATGAGGTGCTACACAGAGAGAAGTAAACTTACAGGTGGTTGGCAGAAATAAATACAGGAATGTAAAATATATTGTACTGTATCACGTGCTGAGATATATATTTGATTTACAGACTATCAATTCTATATCTCAACTGTGATTTCCTAATAATTCCATATTTCTTTTCCCTTTAGGCTTATCTAACGTGCAGCCAATAGAGAGGAAGCTGGTGAAAATCACTTTGTCCACATCAGCTTCCTCACTGAACCTGGAAGAATCACAGGATGCCATCTTGCAGCAGGTATGTAAGAAATAGTGCAGATTTGTTATGTTGTTTGTAAAGTAATTAATAACTACGTGGCAGTAGAAAATATTCATGTTTTATATTGCAGCAAATTTGTACCATATAATATTTCAAGAACAAACCAATGCAGTTTCCATTAGATAATTGTTTCAGCTGAAAGTGTGTGGTTTTGCTTGTGGTCCACTTCCATAGAGTAATTTAAAAAGATTTTCCCGGTCAAACGAGGAACTAATCAGATTTTAGAAGCTCTTTTCTGTTTTATAATTTAGGGCAATTTCAAACCAACTTAAATCCTTGCCAACATTGATGTGTTATGGGATACGAAAGCAAAGCCAGATAGTCCAGCAGTAAAATCTTACCCTGACTGTATGTGTTACAGAATCAGGAGATAAAGAAGGAATGCAAAATCAGATTCCACCATGTTGTTCTTCATGTAATAAACAATGGGTAGTTTCTACTATATGTTAGGCTTATATTTACAGCTCTCTGCAGTATTGCCATTAATATGGAAGCCGGTTTCCGCCATTCTGTAAAAAAGAAAAAAAATTGTCTCATTATAATGAGATACTAACTCAATATAATGAGATAGTATCTTAATTTAATGACAAAGTAACTCAATATAATGAGATAGTATCTCATTATAATGAGATAGTAACTCAATATAAAAAGATGCTAACTCAATATAATGAGACAGTAACTCAATATAATTGTTCACGAATGAGGGAAGAAGGGAGCGGGAGATCGACAGGTGGATTCGCGCAGCGTCTGCTGTGAAGCGGGCGCTGTACCGGTCCATCGTGGTGAAGAGAGAGCTGAGTCAAAAAGCGAAGCTCTCGATTTACCGGTCGATCTACGTTCCTACCCTCATCTATGGTCATGAACTCTGGGTCATGACCGAAAGAACGAGATCGCGGATACAAGCGGCCGAAATGGGTTTCCTCCATAGGGTGGCTGGGCTCTCCCTTAGAGATAGGGTGAGAAGCTCGGTCATCCGGGAGGGACTCGGAGTAGAGCCGCTGCACCTCCACGTCGAGAGGAGCCAGTTGAGGTGGCTCGGGCATCTGGTTAGGATGCCTCCTGGATGCCTCCCTGGTGAGGTGTTCCGGGCACGTCCCACCGGGAGGAGGCCCTGGGGAAGACCCAGGACACGCTGGAGAGACTATGTTTTTTCGGCTGGCCTGGGAACGCCTTGGGGTTCCTCCTGAAGAGCTGGAACAAGTGGCTGGGGAGAGGGAAGTCTGTAGCCTGACGTAGTCCTACTCAATTCTAATCAGAATATGAGTCTGATGCTGCTCCATAGAGCTGTGATTATGGGGCGTGTTTTGAACGAACCAGGAAAAAAAATGCCTCTGCACTCAATTGGATAGACCTACAACCAATAAGAGCAACGGAGTGCGTGACGTATGTTAAGCGACGCATAGTTGTTGTCAACAAAAATCAAAGCGTGCAGTTGGACGTCTAGAATAAGAAGATGAGCCTTGATCGCGTTTCTCTGTTCCTCTTTTAAAATTAATTTGCTGTCGATATCTTCTAGAACAGACCTAATAGCAGAATCTACACACTTCAACTCTCCAGCGGCAGCCATTGTTGTTGTCACCCAAGCGCGCTTTGGTGACGTGGTTGATTACGTTACTGTTGATCATCTGTCCATCATCGTATAAAGCCCGCCCTGACAATTTGATTGGCCCGCCAGATATTGTGCGAGCGTACTCGCGCTACTATTAAGCAATGCCAGACCGAACTTCCCGACCTCAAACGTTGTGGGCGGGACTAAGTTCGGAATGGCACCCAGGCTAGGAAGTCTGGGCCTCCCTTCTTAAGCTGCTGCCCCCGCGACCTGACCCCGGATAAGCGGAGGAAGATGGATGGATGGATGGATGGATGGATGGATGGATGGATGGATGGATGGATGGATGGATGGATGGATGGATGGATGGATGGATGGATGGATGGATGGATGGATATAATGAGATAGTATCTCAATATAATTAGATACTAACTCATTATAATGAGATAGTAACTCAATATAATGAGATAATATCTCATAATGAGATACATTTTTTTTTTTTTTTAGAGTGGCGGAAACGGTCTTCCATACATTAATGACCAGGTTTATCATTCTGGGGGAAATTAAAATGTATAAAATGACTTCAAAGTGTGTCAGGTTGTTGTCTGTTCTGCAGACTGAAGTTTATATCTTATTTTTTTTTGTTCTTGTTTTTCAACCAGCTTCGCAGCAAACTGCCGGAGAACGGACTCGGGGATTTAAAGCTGAGGTGGATAAAGCAGTCTGACGGAAAGACGTTCCACTTGAAGAAAAAAGACAAAAAATAAAAATATGGGATTCTGTCAGGAAAAAGTTTAGATTAGAAAAATAGAAAGGCAGTTAGTGTTTTAGGATATTTGATTTGATTACAAATAATGCTAGTGACCTTTACTTTTTAATGGTCTGATGTAGTGCTCTAATTTCACTGTAACAATGCTATAATCAATGTGTTTCAGTTAATGAACTAATTCACTTAAATAAACTTTTGATAATGTTCTGATTATTAGAACAACCATATTTAAAGTATAATTTGATTTAAGAGGCACTTCATGGTCGTATGATTTATTTGGCATTTACCTTTAACTGAGGAAAGACGGAAACTAGCAGGAATATTTGGTTGCATGGCAACAGGATATTAAACCAGACATTAAGCCATAGCCTGACGTTCCACTTTATGTAAAATAATTGGATTCAAGTTGTTGTTGCTCTGAGAGGTTTCAGATATAAATTAGTTGCCAGACTCCTTTGTTCATCAGAGGAAAGCTCATTCATTTCCCACCTCTAGTGAAAAAAAGAGGAAAACCTGAAGTTTTTTGCTTCTTAGATTTGTTATTTTGTAAGATCTGTTCAATAAATTTCTACAGATTTCACAGTACTTATGGGGATAATCTGTTCTGTAAAGCCTGGGAGCTGGCTCGGAGCTCGTCTGCCTGGCTGTGTGTTTCCTGGACGGGGCCGCCTTTTACAGCTGCTTTTTGTATCTCTGCTTCTGTCTCCTTGAACCCCAGTCGTCCCTCAGCAGATGGCCGCTCACACTGAGCCTGGTTCTGTTGGAGGTTTCTTCCTGTTAAAAGCAAGTTTATCCTCTCCACTGTCGCTACAAGCATGCTTAGCGTGAGGGATTGCCTTTAAGTTAATGAGTCGATGCAATCAACTGGTTTTCCTTAGATAGAAAACTTTGAATCAATTTAACTGGATGATCTTGTTTAATTGTATCTGTAAAGTGCCTTGAGATAATGTGTGTTGTGAATTGGTGCTATAGAAATAAACTGAGTTGAATTAAAATTAAAGTTTGCTGAATCAACATGTGTATGAATTATGCTATATAAGAAAAGAGAAAAAAGATTCAAAATAAAAAAAAAAAAACAAAAAAAAAACTTGTAGCTGCTATCAACTAAGACAGCAAAAATCCCTTGGAGAGAGGGAGGTAAAAACAGACAGGAAATGGCATTGAGACTGAGGACACAATTCATAACAGGAGAATCTGACAATGAAGAGCTGAAAATAAGTTAAATGCAATACTGGGAGAAGTGATTACTGGAACAGAGACAAAATGAATGGCTGTCCAAAATATTTTTTAGTCTGGAACGGAAAAGGGTGTTCTGAACAGGTTTATTAAGCACAAAGGCTCCATTAGCTGCTTAAATGCTAAATCTAATCATCAAACAAGCATTTAAATTTTAATATTGCACATTTACAATGTTGAATGTTTTTGACCTAATAAATTCAGATCTTTGACACCAATTCTGACCTCACTGGTCAGAAATTTGACCAGTCAAGAATATACCCACAGTGTACAGTATTGATGCATTGATTGTTATCTTAAAGTTGGAGCCACCAATGCTTAATGTGCAGGTCATCCATTTATTTTGTCCAAATCTCATCAGTTTCCACTCAAAGAAAATAATATTTGCACAGCTGTACATTACACCTGTTGACAGCATCTTACCTCAGCAGTCAAAAACAGTTTTTAGCACTTCCAGGTTCAACGCCTGCTTCGAAAAGAAAGGTTACTTCAATTTTTGTCACTGATTACCCATGTGACCTAATACCCCTTGCTCATGCTTATCCCTGTTGGGGTCACGAGGCGTGCAGGTGCAGGGTCCACAGACACAAACAGGACAAACAGGCATTCACACACACATTCACATCTAAGGAGAATGTAGAGGAGCCAATTAACCTAACAGTCATGTTTTTGGACTGTGGGAGGAAGCCAGAGTACCCAGAGAGAACCCACGCATGGTCAGGGAGAACATGCAATCTCCATGTAGAAAGACCCCAGGCCAGGGATCAAACGCAGAGCGTTCTTGCTGCAAGGCAGTAGTGCTACCCATTGCACAACTGAACAACCCTAACATCTCCAAAATTTCATTAACGATCTGCTTCTACATTACAGACTCTCCTCATCTTTATCAGTGGGAGAACTTGTACCAACAGTGGTTGGTTCAGTATTTTTTTTACCCTGTGGCACCACCACTTACTCACTGCCGGAACTATTCTTCAACTTTGCTGCTGTGTGGATCATCTCAATGGCCTAAAGCATTAACTTGGCCTGTACTTTTATCATAGCTACTTTTCAACTAAGAGAGACCAAATTGATTTTTTTGTACATTATAGTAGAAAATAACTATTTGGTCGATAAAAAAAGTTCATATTGTTGGGATAATTAACACCGATGATGTGTGAGTTTATTACACCCTAATATTAGCTGCCTGTTGGGTGTCAGAACTGATGTTTTCCATAATAGTTTATCTAATTAAGCAGTTCCTCTGTCCGGATTAATCATTATAATTTTCATTCTGTACTTAAAGCGTTTGTCCCGAGTCATCTCTTTCTTCAGGAAAAAGAACCGGAGAGAGAAAGCTCCAAGATGTAGACGCACGGAGAGCCTATCTTTAATAATCTCAAAACTCTGTAGCATTCATTTTGTTGGAAGTGGTGAAGGTCGCATGTTTATTGTCATGCTGGGCTCACAGGGAACATGAGGCCACGGCAAGGAACCAAAATCTATGTGACAGTCTAATTAGCCCGATGGAGGGCGTATGAGGTTAACAAGGTCATGCGGATCAATTAAGTCTTTCCTCAGGAAGGACATTTGGCCTCTGGATCAAGCTGCTAAACAGAAATGGGGGGGGGGGGGGCTACTTGATGATGGCGCCGTTCAGATTGGAAGACTCCTTCATGTGCGGCCTTCTTTTTACCAGTTTCAAAGGACAGGTCTAGTGTATGCTTCGTAGCTTTGGGTATCCCATGATTCATTGCGAATGTCATGATCTGGCCTGATTGCTCTCACTTAATTAGTCATTCCTTTCACCTGTCGTTTTCCCTCCCTGCCTCAATTATGATTTATTCCTCCCACCTGTTTCCTCTTGGTTATATTCAGTTCAGCCTGAGCATTCAGGGCCAGATCATTATTTGTCTTTCTGTTAGCCTGTCTGTTATTTTTATTTCATGGTTCTTATCATGGATCCTGGCGGCCAGTGGAAAGAGGGTTTTTGTGTCTGTCTCGTCTCCTGATCATCCACTGTTCCTCCCCCGCGGAGTCCTCTGGGTTTTTGGCTCTATATGTGTGGAGGTTCAGTTTTTATCAAAGTAAGCCTGGCTCCAGGGAGGAGACCAGTTTAAAGGTCCTGCATCAAGTTCTGGTTCCACGTCCTGTATCGGCTACCCTCTTCCACTGAGCCTGCCCGTCTGCACCTGATCCTGTCTGCTCCTGTGTGCGACCACCTGGTCACGCTTTCGGACCCTGTCAGACTCTGAACCTGTCCCGGAGCTCTGTTATTGCCTGGAAGCCTGGATCCTGCCACTTGTTCTGTTCCTGCCTGATCTGAATCCCTGATCAGGATCAGCTTCCTGCAACTCCTCCGGAGCTGCAGCATCGGGGACACTCTGGGTGACGCGAGCCACGTCAGCTGTCAGCCCATCGGCTGGATTGCACCCCTCTCAAGGGGTATGGACTGAACTTCTAAACCAGAGTGTCTGAGATATGGCGGTGCCCCGCCCCCCTGCTGCAGTGTCCGTGAGCCTCAGCTCCACTTTAGCTTTTGTTAATTTAATAAACCTTTTTGAACTTTCCCACTGACTGTCTCTCCTTGAATACTGGGTCCATCTGTCCGCGATTCCTGACATCCAAGCAAGCCGCCTGCTACTTGTTCAGAAGAAAAAGGGAAATGGCGACTAACAGTGGTGAATATTGTAAGTGCAGTTTAATGTAATATAAGTTTGTGAATAATTTTGTCTTAAATTAATGAAAAATTTTTTTATTTAAATGGTTAGTGAGTCATAAATGTCACGAGGAATGTTTTGTTTATTAAAATGTTGTATTTGTCCATGTACAAATGGGTTTGGCCGACATTTAAGCCAAACCCATTGGGGACTATAAATCTGATATCTGCGACGACAGTACTGCTGCACCGCAGACCACAGGGACACAGGGTGGGCAGACATAGGGATAGCCACACCCACCAGAGATGTGCAGATGAGAGCACCAGTAGCCCGACCCCTGAGGGGCCAAACCCTAAACGGAGCCCAGTCCCCAAGTGGTTTGACCCTGGAGACCATAGCGCCCGGTTCCCATGGGGCAGCGGCAGCAAGCCCCCTGGCTACACCCGCGATCGATTGGTCACATCCAAGGTGGATCTGGATGAGAGCCCCAGGGCCCAAGGTCCAGGGGCGCACCTCCTTCAAGTGGGCACCCCACAGGGCCAGGAGGCCCAGGCCCTGACCAGAAGTCAACCGGAATGAGACAGCAGCAACTGAAGTTCCCAACCTTGCACCTAGAGGGGGAGGAGACAGGCCACGCTTATACTTGGGCCTAAGATGTTCTGTGGGTGTGGCGGGGAGACAAGCACCCAGCCTGACAAGTAGAGAGAAACAACTTCACATTCATCCAGTCACATTCACACAGAGATGGCAAAAGTACTCACTTTCCGTACTTGAGTAAAAGTACAGATACTTTTGGTAAAAAATACTCTGGTAAAAGTGGAAGTACTGATTAAACTTCTTTACTCAAGTAAAAGTAACAAAGTACAGGCTTGTAAATTTACTTAAAGTATAAAAGTAAAAGTAGAAACCACTTTTCTCATGCCGTTGCCTACATTTTAAATGGATGTCTGCCAATAGGACTAGATCTCCGTTGTGTTCATTTTCAATCATCTCGTCGTCCATGCTATTATGCTAACGCCACCGCCACCAAGCTGCAATGATTTGCTGCGAATGAATACCGCCGAATCTGTCGATTCATCTTGTAGTGGTGCATCAAATGCAACGTAGATTCCCATCCAATTAGATTGAATTTGGTATTGATGACGTGAAAAATAATAACGGTAACTCCATTGAAATGATTCAAAACTAAAGTAACGAGCCAATTTTTGAAAATGTAAGGAGTAGAAAGTACAGATATTTGTGTAAAAATGTAAGGAGTAGAAATAAAAAGTCGCCATAAAAATAAGTAGTAAAGTAAAGTAAAAATATCAGAAAAATCTACTTGAGTACAGTAACAAAGTATTTGTACTTCGTTACTTCCCATCTCTGCATTCACACAATTCCAGCCTCACACCCATATGGACATATGCAAGCAGACGACGGAGACGCACACAGAGGCAGACACTAAACATATTCTTACAGTACACTTTTCTATTTTTGTCCGTCATAATTGAAGTGAACCACTGATGAAAATTACAGACATCTTTCATCCTTGTAAGCTTGAGAACTATTACAATACGGGACTAAAATCCTTTTTCGAAACGTAACTAAGAGAAGCTTAACTGGGTAAATGATTGAACGGTGAACATGAAGGACACACCCTGTGCACACTGGGTGATTTTGGCTTGAACCTCATTTTTAAGATGTCATCAGAATTCCCCGTTCAACTTAACCAGCAAGAATGGAGGATACTTTCTCTGCTCTCGGGATCAAGTAACTGGTTCAAACACAACTCAAAACTAAAATCAACTAAACTTAAAGGCATACTATGCAACATTTTTCAGTTAATTAATGTGTTCCATAACATTTTGGATGATTAAATGAGTCATTTCAGGTCGAACAAAGGTTTTCTCGGCCGCCCTGGTGGTCTGTAGGGGAAATGCCGTCCTTGCAATTGCAGGAGCCCTCGGCCCGCACCCACAGGCTCAGAAGTCTTGCGAGAGTCTGTCTTGCTTTACGGCGAGAACTGCTACACGCCCCCAGTTAAAAGCATGCTCGTTGCTAGCGCAGTGGCGATCTTTGTGCAGTTATCATGGCGGAACCAGCGAGGAAACAGCGAAAGCCCATGTCGGAGCAGGCAAGAAAGAGGAAAAGGGCTCCGGACAGAGAGAGAAGTCGTACACGGGTGAACCTTGGGCAAGCTTTTTCCGAATGGCGAGAGCTAAAAGAAAAAGAGGGCTGCAAGTGTGACGCCGACCTCGCGTTTCTGCTGATGCGATTGTAAGTAACTTTGGAATGGTTTCTCTCTCTCTGTGTGCATGTTCATACTTTCACATACCGCAGTAGACATGGTGATTCGTTGCGTTTGCCTGTCTGCTAAGCTCAAAGCAACCGTGCCTGGTTTGACGGAGAAACCAGGAGAACAGCTGAGCATATTTACGACAGTGCACTTTTACTTTCGCCCTCTGGGGGGAGCCTCGCTGGAAAATCAACCCCGGTTGCATAGTATACCTTTAATACTGACGTTTACATCACGACATCCCAAATAAAAAAAAAAGGTTTGCCGTTACTCTAATGTTCTCAAACCTGTTCTTTAAGACCTCTGTGGTTGGAAATCTTTCAACAGAAAATATGTGAAGTTAATTTTAAAATGAATATTTTCTCAATTAAATTTTTTTCTCAAAGTTATGGTTATTTAAACATGTTTATATTGTATGAATGATGATGGATTTGTAACTACCAGACTTTCGAGGGACACAGTGGTCTCTGGTCACCAGCCAAAGCTACAGCCTTCTCCTCCTCCTGGACTGTCCACCCACTCTGAAGATTATTACTCTCTTCATGCTGATTAGCTTTAGATGAATAGCTGCTTTTGTTTGACCCCGTTTCTCACGACCCGACGTTCGCCTGGCAGTCGCGTGGCTCCTGAACAGAGGGCCCTGACTTAGAGGTGGAGTGAGGGAGAGGAGGGGAGGAAGGGAATGAGGAGATCTGGTCGCTCTGACATCTGTTGAGTAGCAGGATCTCGGATCAGCTCATTTACAGAACAAGAAGTAGACCTGAGTTTCCCCTGATTGAGTTTTGTAAAAAAGACTGAAATAATTTTGTTCTGCGTTTTTATGATAGGTCTACTAAACTACAATGCTGCTTTGATTCTGTTTTTTTCTTCCTGTATTTTAATCATGTAAAGCACTTTGCATTGTCTTTGTACTGAATTGTGCTATACAAATAAATTTGCCTTGCTTTGCCTACAATGTGTAAAATGCTAATCATTTATTTACTGGGAAAATAAATGCATTCATTATATAACTTATCAACTAATTTTTTCAGCTTTGATTTTTACATAAATGTAGAAATTTTGAGTTTTATGTTTAAGGTTTCGTTGTACTGCAATGGGATATATTGCATAATCTAAAGAAAGATGTAAAAAAACACAGATAAACACAGTGAAATCATATTTTTCTGGACTGCTCTATGCTTGTCTGATGATGACATCAGACAAGCAATTTAACAGAGATTTTAAAACGCATCTAATTATCTCAGAAATGTCCTTAAAAGTTTTTATAAGATGTATTTTAACATCATTTGATGATGAAATAAGTACTTTCAGTACCATAATAACATTGTTAATGGGGACCTTGATAAATATCTGCTTGCACATGAGCGAATGAGCTAATGGTTCAGATCGGGTGGTGACGCCATCTTTTATTTGGTGGACCTCCATCTATATATTTATAAACAACTCATTCTGAACCGGGCGTCTTAAACCTTTTAAATGCTAAGAGCTGCATCAGTGTCACTGAGTGAAAGGAAAGGCCATCAATACTGACCTATGAAGTGGAGGAGTCAGCGTTCACATAGACGTCATACATAATAAAAAAAAATTTGCATTCCTTTTAATTTCTACTGAGCCCTTAAAGGGACATGGAGGGGAAAAAAAGAACTTTTGCGAGATCCCGCCTTAAAAGCGCCTTAAAAGTATTGCAGGATCTCGCAAAAGTTTATTTTTTGCGAGATCTCGCAAAACTATTGCGGGATCTCGCAAAACTATTGCGGGATCTCGCAAAAGTATTGTGGGATCTCGCAAAAGTTTATTTTTTCTCTCCATGTCCCGTTAGGGGCTCCGTAAATTTCCAGTCGTCATTTTTAAATTTCTGTAAATCCTCTCTTAGATTAATATGATGAAAGTCATATTAATCTAAGCTCACTAAGTGAGCTTAGTGCTTGGAAAAAAATCTTTCATTCCTTGTGAGACGGCATGAAAAGTCAGCTGAGTACAAAACAAAGAGAGAGGAAAACAACAAGAAGAGAGGGACAAAACCTAGAACAGAGAATTGATGTCTATTCTATTAACATTTCTCTATCTGTAGAATTGGTCTGGTTTATGTGTTGTCTTCTCAGTTCAGAGGGCCCCTGCCTGTCTTTGCCTAGGGCCTCACATTTCCCAGATCCGCCTCTGGGTGAAGGACGTTAATAACAGCTTCTGGTTCAACACAGAGAAAGAGGAAACTGCAGCTTTTTTTTAGTTGTTTTGTTTTGTTTGCTGTTGGGTGGAGTGAGGTCAGTGCTTAGTTTCAGGCTGGACATCTGTCGCTGCTTAGACTTTTTTCTACAGGTTCGTTGAATGAAGTCAGTGAGCTGTCATTCTTGACTGATGGGGACCCTGTGTGGGAAAATCCTGCAAGCAGAGCCCTTGGTCATTCACATGCTAATGGCGTCCTACAAATAAGAGGCTTGTGGCCCGCGGAGGACCCTAGAGACGCGCTGAGATCCAGAGCAGAAGCTCAGAGACGCACTGGCTTCAAACATGACTGCATCCACTGCTGCGCAAAACGTGGACAGACACCCCGGAGCGAAGGAGGAGAGAAAGGTACCAATCTGTCCGGCCTAATAAAATGATATTATTATGTTTTTTTTATTTTTAAATCGCTGTAATGTGTGGCTCCTTTTTGCTGCAGCTGAGGAAGCCGCTCATTGAGAGGAAACGACGGGAGAGAATCAACAACTGCCTGGATCAGCTGAAGGAGGCTGTGATCGGAGCCTTTGGGCTGGATGTAAGAGCCACATCCCTCCCATCTTATGCACAAAGAAAACTGAACACATCAATAACTTGAAGGATTCTTTCTTCTGAACAGCAATCCAAGCTGGAGAAGGCAGACATCCTGGAAATGACGGTGAAACATCTGCAGAACATCCAAAACATTAAGCTCAATGGTAAGGAGTTCAGCATTTTTAGAGGAAAGGTGCATTAATTTATTATTAATCTCACATTGTCCCTTTTAACTATATATTAAATCAAAACCTTCAGTTTTATTCTATTAAAGATGCTTTTAGAGAAACAAAATGTATCTCAGATATTATCTGTATTACTAATTTTCTTCTGATATCTAATATAGTCTATCAACTTAGATTAAACAAAACTAGGCAGTTGCTTAGGGCCCCAAGTTCCTGGGGCCCCCCTAAACCTCCTATTACATGTACGGTTAACACAGCTATTACTGTTTGTGCACATTAATTAAGTTTTTGATAAAAATCCTTTCACTAAAATGCCATCAGAACACTTATAATATTAAGTGTGTCTCAGCCCCTCCCTTCAGTGTCCACCATATTGGATCAGTCCATTTGCTGCACATGTTCAGAAAGGTCCAAACAGACAGCAGCAAACCATTTCAAAACAAATGCTTTTGTCACTATATTTAATTACTTTTCATACCCCTCTAGCACTTTAATTTAAAATAAAAGCACTTATTCACTTATTTATAAATAATACAATTTAACATAAAATTCTGTGCGCGTATAACGGGTCTGTTTTATGTGTTGTCTTTTCTATTCAGGGGGCCCCATGCCTCACTTTGCCTTAATACGCCCCTGCCACCTTAATGCCTACAGCACATTGGCCACCTGTCTGGCACTTGTAGCATGTAGTACACATATTCTCCAACAGAGGGCACACACAGATTGTGATTACAACAAGGTTTTGCAGAGGTAGTGGTACCTGAACTAAATGTACTGTTGATGCAATGTTTTTTTGGTGATGTAGAATGCTGTATGGATGATATAAACAACAACAACAACAAAACATTTGAACATACATTTATTGACTTTATGTGGCATATTACCAGATGTATAATAAAACAACCTGATCTCTATTTATTCACTGCATTGAATTAACACGGTGCTGTGAAGTCATGTGTGTGCGTATATATATATATATATATATATATATATATATATATACACATATATATACAGTAAGTAAAATAAGTATCTGAGCAACCTGCTATTTTGCAAGTTCTTCCACCTAGAAATCATGGACTAGTCGGAAATGTACTCATAGGTGCATGTCCACTGAGAGAGACATAATATAAAAAAAAATCACAATATATGATTGTTTTAACTATTTATTTCTATGATACAGCTGCAAATAAATATTTGAACACCTAAGAAAATCAATGTCAATATTTGGTGGAGTAGCCTTTGTTTGCAACTACAAAGGTCAAACGTTTTGTTGTAAGTTTTTCATCAGGTTTGCACGCACTACAGGAGGGATTTTGGCCCACTCCTCTGCACAGATCTTCTCTAGATCAGTCAGGTTTCTGGGCCTGGCTCTTCCTCCAGAGTCACTCCTTGGTTATCCTGGCTGTGTGCGTCGGGTCGTTGACCTAGTCTTGACTCATCTTCAATGCTCTAAAAAGGACAATAAAATTTACTTAAGTAAATGTAACTAGTTAGAACCCCCTCTGTATATTACCATGCCATATGACTATATTTCTAAAGCGCCTTAAAGTAGTGACAAAAGTCAACTGAAGCAAACTAAAAGAAACAGAGGATTAAAATACATAAAAGAGGGAGGATGGAGAATACAGTATTTAGAATAATAAAAACAAAATGATGTGAAGAACAACTCACAAAGGGGGTCATACAGGGTCGTAATGAAAGCTTCTCTGTTATCACCACCTGCTCATCCCTAGATTGATATATTCCTTAACTCATGATATATTTCTTAATTTCGAATGACACCCTAAACAATTTAAATACAATGCAAACACAATAAAGGCCTCAGAAAGTTCGTTAACTCTTTCAATATAACTGTTTAAAAAAAGAGCACATAAAGCTACAGGAAACCATATATGTTAAAAGATCAGAAAAGTCATATTACTGTTATTATTTAAAATTATATTGTGGTATATTCAATTCAATTCACTTTATTTCTATAGTTCCAATTCAGAACACGTCATGTAAAGGCACTTTACAGTTCAACCAGATCATCCAGTCAAATTGATTAAAAGTTTTCTATCTACGGAAAACCAGCTGGTTGCATCGACTCATTGACTTGAAGGCAATCCCTCACACTAAGCATGCTTGTAGCGACAGTGGAAAGGAAAAACTCCCCTTTAACAGGAAGAAACCTCCAACAGAACCAGGCTCAGTGTGAGCGGCCGTCTGCTGAGGCCGACTGGGGTTCAAGGAGACAGAAGCAGAGATAGAAAAAGAAGCATAGATACAAAAGGTGGTCCCTTCCAGGATACACACAGCCAGGCAGACGAGCTCCGAGCCAGCTCCCATGTCAGAGGATGAAGAGAGCACATCCAGTTAGTCACAGTCAGAGAAACAGGACTACACTGAAAAACAGGCCGATCTCCAACATCTAGAAACAAAGGTGTTGATGGCAGCAGCACAGCTGATATTTCTCTCTAATCTTGAGACTTGTTCTATCTTCTTCTCATTCAGACTCAGCATTAGGCCTGGAGGCCCAGCAGAAGTACAGCACAGGCTACATCCAGTGCATGCATGAGGTCCACAACCTGCTCCTCAGGTGTGACTGGATGGACAAAACTCTGGGCTCCCGCCTCCTCAACCACCTCCTCAAGTCCCTTCCTAGGTCCAGCAGTGATCTCAGCCGTCCCACGCAGAGGCACGACGCACAGCCGTGGAGCAGCCCAGGCGTCCCCGCCACAACCCCCCACAGGGACCCCGTGGTTGTGAGGCAGCATCAGAAGGAGGAGCCGGCTGGCCAGGTTCCTGAGTGTCAGGAAAGGCCGGCAGTCCACAGCTCCTCCCTGATGGTGCTGGAGATGTGGAGGCCCTGGTGAACTGCTGGATCAACGATCTACGTTGATGATTTTTGTTAGACCATCCTCTGTTATGTATCTTATAGATATGGTGCTCAGAAGACCAAATAGTGGGGCGGTTTTGTTCCGGTGATTATTGATTTTAGATGTGCTGTAATGACTCTACAGACCTTTTCTCAGTACTTCCCTAAAGAAGTTGACTTCCTGTAGCCTGCATTATAGAGGCTTGTATTAATATTTCCTCTATTTATTCTATTAACATCTATTTATTGTATAATATATGACATGACTTTGCTTCTTTGACTCTTTGCTCTGTGTAGCATAATTCCTTTCTTCTCATTCCTTTACTATATAACCTAAACATTAATTAAAAATAATAATAAAGTCTATTTCTTCCTTTATATGCTCACTAGACTACTTTATTTGATCTACAATTGCAATTTGCTTTTCTTTTGACATGGTTTTTATTAACCCCTCAGTGCAATTTTACGCAGTTGTGCCAAAAAAAGCATGTACAATTTATTCTAAATGTAGGTATGAAGATATTTAGCAACACTACACTGCAAAAATGGGTATTTACCCTTAATTTGAGCAGGTATATAAGATGATTTGCCAATGGAAGTAGTATTTTTACTCTTAAAATAAGGTATCTAGATAAAATGCACTTGAAATAAGACAATGCAATTGTTTTTTTTCTTATTTTAAGTGTAAATTGTCTTGTTCCATTGGCAAAGTGTCTCACTTAAATCCTTAATTCAAGAAAAAATGCATTTAATTTAAGAAGAAATTCAGTTTATTTCTATAGCGCCAATTCACAACACGTCATCTCAAGAAACTTTACAGTTCACCAGATCATCCATTAAATTGATTCCAGGTTTTCAATTTAAGGAAAACCAGTTGATTGCATCAACTCAGTGACTCAAAAGCAATCCCTCACGCTAATAAAATCCAAAAGTCTCATATTGCATTAATAATTGTTGTAACACATCAAACACATCACTACAACGGGTAAAAATGGCTGCTGTGAAGCGCTTTGAAATCTTAAACTCTAGAAACCACTGCGAAAGTTCAGCAACTGAATGATCACCTTTCATAAGGCTGTCTGGCCACTGTCAGTCAAAAAACCTTCAGTATGTCAGCCAATCAGCATCAAGTAGCCAGCTTCATGATTCCATAGACGCCCTAAGAGGTTTAGCCTCACTGGAAGTGACGTTTTTATGCGTTTTATCCAATCATGGCTCTACTTTTTACTTGAATGCAGGGGTGGATTTACCATTAGGCAAAACTAGGCAGTTGCATAGGGCCCCAAGTTCGTGGGGGGCCCATTAAACTCTGTTTACATGTATGGATTATACAGCTTTTACTTATTTGCGCACATTAGTTATGTTTAAAGCTACAGTGTGTAATAATTACAGGGATATACAGTCAGAAATGTAATATATTATACATAACTATGTTATTTATCATCATCTACGAGCTCAGCCTCTTAACCTTAATATTTGCGTTGCCTTAGAATTCGTTATTTATAATTACATAGGAGCGGGTCTCGCAGCCAAGGAGGCAGACATCTTTGCGCTACGGCAGCGCAGAGCCAACAAACTAGCGATTGCGAGATCGCCAAAATGTCACAACGATGTAGAAAAAATAACGGGTATATTTATTATCTTAAGTCTACATGAAATCTATACCCTACACAGACTAATGAAATACTATCTGTAAAATTATCTATGTAAACAAACCTCTTCACTTGAGAAGGTAGGTGATGCGGACGTCGTGGAAGACATTTTGTCCCGTAACGCTCGCCGTACTGTTGGGGGGGAGATGATCTTGTTGCTAAAAGTTACACACTGTAGCTTTAAAATAAAAATCCTTTTGTAAAAATGCCATCAGAATGCTTGTAATATTAAATGTGCCTTGGGACCCCCCCCACCCCCCACCCCCCCTTCAATTCAATTCAATTCAGTTTATTATTTATATAGCGCCAAATTCACAACACATGTCATCTCAAGGCACTTTACAGTTCAACCAGATCATCCAGTCAAATTGATACAAAGTTTTCTATCTAAGGAAAACCAGTTGATTGCATCGACTCATTGACTCAAATACAATCCCTCACACTAAGCATGCTTGTAGCGACAGTGGAGAGGAAAAACTCCCTTTTAACAGGAAGAAACCTCCAGCAGAACTGTCCACAACATTGGATCTGTCGATTTCCTGCACATGTGCAGAAAGGTCTACACAAACAGCAAACCATTTGAAAACAAACGGCGTGAAGAGCCGTGTCGCCAGCTTAACACTTTTTGGGCTTTATTTACTGATTTTTCAGACCCCTCTAGTGCTTTTATTTCCAAAAAGCTACAGGAGAATTTGGCGACAACATTGGAAAAGCATCGAACTCTGCCCACCAGAGCGAGAAGATTGGTAACCCCGCCTCCTGCTCTCCTCTATCTTGTCTGCTGTGATGACTGATGCAGGGCAGACTGTCTGCAGAAAGAACCTTTAAACTTCAATTCCAGTTTGCAAATGAAATGCACAGGTTTAAAGCTGTTACTAATCTTGCTCAAGGTTACTAAATAATTTATAAAACCATTTTTATCTGCTCCTCCTGTCTCTGCACCACTTTCTGCTTCTTACTGAGTTTTTTTTCATTGGTTGGCAAACAACTAATGGTGACTAACTGGCATGGAGTGTGTAACTAAATGGCTGAATTATATGTAATTTATTCATTTTCTTCTTTCTATAAAAGCTGATACTCTTGAAATTCACACAAGTTTTCCCTTCCAGCTATCTGTCTGTGCTACTTTAACAAAAAACAAAACAAAAAAAATCAGGATCTTGTACAGCTGGTTTATATGAAATATGCAGATTGGCTGATGACGTCATCTAGCACCTTATAGGACAGCCAATAGCGACTTTTCTTGCTGGGGAGTTGGCAACAGTGGCAAAGAGAAATTTTGAAAAAAAAAAAATAAATAAAGTCTTTAAAAATATAAAAAAAACTTACAATTAAATTGAAATGGGAGTGCCTCATTTATGTAATCAAGTAGCAGGATTTACCCTTTGTGTGAGTGGGTCATAAGACAAGGGATTTATTTATTTTTATTTCTTAAGAGTGCTTAATTCGGAAATGTGTTGACGGTCCCAAAAAGAGAAGTCAGAGCTCCTGAATCAGATTGACGGTGAGATAGGTGCCACTAACTCAGCGGAGCTTGAATATCCAGCTTCTAACTAACTTCCCTGCACCAATTCATGACAGATTTCTGAAGCAATCTTAAGGCCAATTTATGCTTCTGACGCATAGCCTCTGTGACCGTCATTCTCTCTGTGAGCGACCACGCCCCCCGTGCAGAGGTTCTGCAACCGTCGTCGCCCCTCAAAATAATCCTGACTACGCGTCGTATGGTTGCAAACCCGCACAGACCTAAAGCGGAAGTGCGCAGACAAAAAGCAGCTGTGATTGGTCCTTGGTATGCCTTTCCGGCTGTCTGTGTGGTCGTCCTTCTAGATTCGGTGCCGGGGTGCGCCATTTTTAAAAACCGAGGAACAATAATAGACAACTACAATGAAAGGTTGATCGAGGAGGTTCGGAAGTACAATCCATCTAAGTTCTTGCGAGTTCTCGAATAGGATCCTCCTTGCGCTTTGGCGGGAAACTGCTGTGCATCCCTAGAAATTCCAGACCGACGGTGCAGAAGAATACCGGCAAAACTGGTTCATGACCAGACCCAAGCGACATTAGATGTGTGCGGCTGCAGAAGTCTAATCCGCCCTTTAGAGTTTCCAAAGTTCTTGTTCTCCACACATCCCATACTGCTGAGTTCTTTCTATATTGTGGCATTTTGAAACGACTTTGTGAAGAAAAGCCAGCAACCATTGCAGCCATGCAAAATTCATCAGGCAACTGTTAGGGCAGCTCAGTGACAGCACTAGGGGGGCCATTTCATAATTCAGACATTAAGTCCAAATTAATTGAAATATCTTGATGATAATTCTGGATGTGTGACACTTTAAATGACAAATCAGATGACGTCATTAGAAATATCTCAAAAGGAAACTCCCAAAAATGTGATTGAAGGTATCTTGAATTGTTATTTTCCCTAAACAATATAATAATATAATTTCAGATATCTTAAAAACAACATTATGGGCTGTCAACTTTTAGTAATTAATGTTTGTCTATTCTATTAAAATTTCTGTATCATTACAATGGGTCGGTATTATGAGTTGTCTTCTCAGTTCAGAAGGCCCAAAGCAGGTCTTTGCCTAGGGCCCCAAATTTCCTAAATCCGCCCCTGCCTGGCTGTTCATGTCAATAACAAACTGGACTGGACTCATAAGGGCCTCCTGAGGAGGCTGAGGTCCTATGAAGTGAGCAGCCCCCTGCTTCAAACCTTCTATGACTCTGTGGTGGCATCAGTTGTCAGTTTAAGTTTTGCAATTTACCAATTTAATGTAGGGTTAGTTTAGATGCTGAGTCACTCCAAGTTCTATTTGGTGTTATTTGCAGGATCAGTTAGAACAGGGGTCACCAACGTGGTGCCCGTGGGCACCAAGGGGCCCTCAAGGACAACATGGGTTGCCTTCAGCATCTTTTGAAAACAGAACAATTCACCAGCGGACTAAATCTGAAATGTTAATTTTTACTGAAGCTCTTATTTTTAAGCATTTATGAAGCATTTTATCATATCAATAAATTAGAACATTTGAGGATTTATATGGATTTCATAATGAGAATATCTAAAATAATCAAACCAATATCAAACCTGTCAGTACTTGCTAAAATACTTGAATCTCAAGTCAACTCCCAACTAAAACAGTTCCTTACAGTCAACGACCTCCTGTGTGAAACTCAGTCAGGCTTCAGAGCAGGTCACAGTACCATAACAGCTGCTGTGTCTGTTTTAAATGATTTAATAAATGCCTTAGACAAAAAACATCATTGTGCCGCCCTTTTCGTGGATTTGTCTAAGGCATTTGACTCTGTCAACCACCAACTACTTTTAGCCAGACTCTGCAAGCTTGGAATAAGTGACTCTGCCATAGAGTGGTTTAAAAACTATCTCTCAGACAGAACACAATGTATCTACGTGGACGGGCTTAAATCTGACTTTCTGGAAGTGACTAAGGGAGTTCCTCAAGGTTCAATTTTGGCACCTGCCCTGTTCACTATTTTTATAAATGACATTGGAAATAACTTGGGCCCCGTCCACACGAAGCCGAACCCTGGCCTAAACGCACAAGTTTTCCACCAAACCAGCCTCTCATCCACATGAAGCCGGCGTTTCGGGGGTCTGTAAACGATCTTTTTTTTATTAAGCCTTCAGAGTGGGAAGATTTTGAAACGCCGTTTTTGCGTTTCCATCTTTAAGCTCTAACCGCATTTTTTTTCTTACACGCATGCGTCATAGCGTCGCCTCTAAACACGCATGCGCGACACAGTATCACAACAACAATGGCGCCGTACTGTGTTGAATGGTTGCATGCTACTCACCCTGCTGTCGGGCTTACAACAGAATCTTCTTCTTCTGGAATATCTCCAGGAAGAACAGAGCAATATCGACCACATAGTTCAGCACCTGAGTTTGACTGAACCACGAAAATGGACCCGCAGGGCCTTTTTCCGGTTTTCCGGTTTGGTTGTTGTATAAATATTAATGCACATGCCCAACATTTCGTTGCCTGTTTTCACCTATTTTTGCTTTGGCACCACAGCGCCACTTACAGGCCTGGCATACATTTTGCAGCGTTTTCATGCATTCGTGTGGACGATCACATTTATTTTACATCTCCGTCTTTACGACAAACGTTCTGGAAAATATTAGTGTTTCGTGTTCGTTTTGACTTCGTGTGGACGGGGCCTTGAAATCTGTTAAATTTCACCTCTATGCTGATGAAACCATAATATATTCAATTGCCTCTTCAGTTAACAATGCCTTGAATGATCTTCAGTCTGCTTTCCATCAACTTCAGGTCTCCCTAAATCAGCTGAAGTCGGTCCTAAATGTAAAAAAGACAAAATTCATGACATTCTCTAAAGCTCACTCCCAAAACTCACAGCATCACAGCATTAAGACCTTAAGTGGAGAAGCAATTGAGATTGTGTCCTGTTATAAGTACCTGGGTATCTGGATAGACGACAAATTGTCTTTCACAACACATTTAAATAATATGTTAAAAAAGCTGAAAGCCTGCTCGGCTTTTACTACAGACAAAAATCCTCTTTGATTCCCTCAGTGAGGAAAAGACTTGTTCAGACCACCTTCCTTCCTGTTCTGGACTATGGAGACATCATATATATGAATGCTGCCTCCTCAGCTCTCCACTCCCTGGACTTAGTTTATCACAGTGCTTTACGTTTCATCACCAACTCTGCCTTCAGGACTCATCATTGTGAACTGTATGCTCTGGTTTCATGGCCCTCCCTAAGCCGCAGAAGACAACATCATTGGCTTACTTTTATTTACAAGGCCATCCTGGGTAAACTGCCTCCATACCTGTGTCACCTCATGTCTGTAGCTAACAGTGGTTACAACTCACGCTCTTCAAGTCGTGTTCTTTTCACTATGCCCAGGATCAACACAAACCTTGGCAAAACATAATTTTCCTATGCAGCACCATGGTCGTGGCACAATATTCAAAACTCCCTGCAATTACGGACTCCTATTCCGCTACAGCATTTTAAATCACTATTGAAAACCGCTTGCACAGAGAATTGTGACTGTTATTCTAAAGTCTAGTTTATGATTGATTTTATTATGTTGTTTTTATGTGTTTTTATATGTCTTATTGTACTGCTGCCCCTTGGCCTGATAAAATAAAGGTTAAATAAAAAATTAAAAATTAAAAGAAACAATAGAAATATGTTTATTAACTATGACGTTAAGGTGAACGCCGACTCCTTTAGTTCATAGGTCAGTATTGGTAGCCCGTCCTATGAGTCAGTACCCATAAAGTAGCACTCAGCCTTAAAAAAGTTGGTGACCCCTGAATTAGAATATGAATCTTGTTGTTTTCTGTGCTTCATTCTTTTTAGAAAAAGCATAAGGAAAAATCTCTCCTCCAGGACTACCAACGCATGCAGTGAGACGGATGGTTCAAAGTAAGGGGGAGAAAGCCAGAGAAAGGGGCGTCTGGTCCCTCAGCAGAGCTCCCAAACAAAAGCAAAGTGAGACAGCTGCTCTCTCTGCCCTCTGATCGCACCATTACAGCTCGGGAACAGTAACGTGAAGGTGGCGAGGTGCCAAAAGAAAAGAAAATCAATTTAAACTTTCTGTAACGCTTCCTGGAGTTGTTTGTGTTGCAATCTGGGCAAATACCGTGCGCGTAAAAACGCACCTGAAAAATGCATGCGCGCATTTACCTGCATGGCTGCACAGTTGCATGGTTTCCTCTTTTTTTCCCGAGCAGACGGATCTGCTCCATTATGAAGACGATTAGCATGATAATAGTGTGTACAGAACATGTATAATAAGGAGGGCAGAGGACTGAGGGCCCTCATTAGACAGGAACAAACAGACACTGTGCGGACCTTGCGCATAAAGACTAAAACAGCCGCTGGCTACAAATAATTTACATGCTGTTTAATTTTTATATATATGCACATTTATATTTGGAGACACACCAGAGTCGTGGTCAATGCAGCAGGTTTAATAAAAATATTTCTCGTACAGGTTGGGGGGTGGGGTGCGGGGGTCACTACGTGAGAAAGGCGCTGCGCACAAATAAGAAGACACCAAACAACAGAGAGAACAAGCGAGGCGCAGTCCAACACCTGTCGCTTTCTTTTTTGGAGAAGGGCCCTTAATTCCCCCGGCTGATTCAGTTCAGGCCGAGGGGCCGCAGGCAGCAGCTGCCAACTGAAGGCATCGCGTTACATCCGCCAAACAGCTCGGTGGATCTGCTGAGACTCAGGCATCAAGCGCCTGCAGAAACAGAGGCGGTAGGGCAGGAAAAAATGCACACAAATACAGATTTTCAAAACGAATTTGATAATTATTTCAAATACATTTTAATAATAATAATAATAATGATAATAATAATAATGAGAGAAAAGAAGAATTTCAAGAGTGGCATGTATTTCTCAGAGCTTTAAACCCATCACAACCAGATGCCTTTAAGTTCACCAATGAGTAAATACAGATCACTTTTATGTGATTTTTATCTTAGTGTAAGTCGGAACTCTGAATTCCTCATTGGTTATGCAAATATCATAGAATAGAATCAGACAAAAAGAATAAAAAAACAAGGATCAAAAAAGAAAAGTAGGGCAGAAATGCTGAATTGTGAAACTACATTCCAAACTGTAAAGCTCTTTTTAAAGGAATAGTACCCCCAAAACATGATTAGCCTTCATTTTCTACTCACCCCCATGCTGAACAACACTCTGGAGTACTTTTTTGATATCTCAAATGCATCTGGAGATCTGGGAGGCTTCTTGCTGTCTGCTGACATTCAAATAATGGAGGTCTATGGTGCCAGAGGCAGAAAGGTCCATAAAAGTCCACAAAAAACGTGTCAATATTCCTCCATACTGCTCGTCCAATGTATTCCAAGTGTCCTGAGTGGGTAGCGTCCAGAATTTACTCGAAACGAAGTTATTTAGAATGTTTTTAGAGCATAAACAGTATGCGGCATATCGGCGTTAACTGCGACACACGCAGATGATCTGGTTTTTGAGCATAAACCAGGCTTAAACGTTCCAGGATACCAACACTAGCTCCATTCACACTACCCTTTGGAAACCGTGCCAATCGGTCCGAGCACTGTAACCGAGATAACTGTTGAGTCACAAAACTAAACCCGACCACACCAGTCACAACCAAACTGTGCCAAACTGGTACTAGCTCATCAGTCGGGCTTGGCGCGGTTCAGTTCTTTCTCAGTTTTCAGATAACAAAGAGCGCATAAGAAGACCGCGTCATCTCCCTACAGTCGGCCTCGGTATTGTTGAAATTTCAGACATTCATAAAAATACTAGCTTCTCTACCGTGCCATATGATTTCCAGCGATGATTCTGCTTAGCAGTGTGATGAACCTTAACGTCTTTTGTTGTTTCCTGAGTCCGTAAGCCCTGATTAGACTATCATTTGTCGTGTGCACTTTCCAAAAGTCGACTCTGTCTAGTAAATTTTCCAAACGCTGCCTCACTTTGTTAACCTGACTCCGCCAGATGGATTTGCTCCGCATATCCATCTGGAAACCTTCCGTTGAAGTAATTTTTGGAAGGGGCTAAAATACTGGTTAGCTGATTGGCCTATGTTGGTGACAGACGGGCCAAATAAACCAATCAGATCAACGAAGCATATGACGTACTAACAGAGTGACGACGAAAACACAACCACAGCCACTCTTGCCGAAACCAGTTGGGAGAAGAGCAAAAACATCTTTTCCTCTGAGAAAAGCCTCCAGAGCAGTGTTTTGCTCTTCTTTCAGTGAAGAAATGCTCTGTAATTCCTATAAAACTTGCTCGATAGCCACGCTAACGCTAGTGTCATCGGCTGAAGCCGCCATGTTCTTTAGACTGAACTGTCGCGCTTCTCGTTGCGTAACACCTCAACCTGCCTCAAAGCCAACGCTGATTGGACGTTCGTTTGTTGAACGGCTCCAAACAAATTTTCTTTAACAGAGAGTCTCCAGACTGATCTGCGAGTGAAACCTTGAAAGCTCGCGAGATCAGGATGGTCTCACGAGGCTATCACTTTGCCTGAATCTCTGCAAACTTCCTGAATGTTACGGACACTGCCATGTTGGTTTGCTTGTTTACCTCTAGACAGCAGTAATACTGTAGATCGTCACCAGGAGGCGAGGAACTGAGCTAGCGGGGTTTGTAAAAACATCTCAAGAGATTAAAGGTTAATTTCAAGCTTCAGGACAATCAGTGTCAGGTCACACCTTCCATCATTGTTTGATCCAAAGTGGAGTCAATGGGAGATGACCGAGGATGACAGCGTTGTTGGAAACAAGCCACACTGGAATTTGCCAAACTACGGAAACAGGCCCTCTGGAAAAGGAATCCTCAAAATCAGAGACATCCGGAGCAGTTTGAGGAGTGGATCATAAATCCTGCTGAGTGGAGCAGAAGTCTCACTGACAGTTACAAGAATTGTTTGATTACAGCGTTTGCCTCTAAAGGTTGGGCAACAAAATATTAAGTTAGGGAAACCATCATCTGCAATGGACTGGTGACCTGTCCATGGTCACCGGATGGATGGATGGATGGATGGATGGATGGATGGATGGATGGATGGATGGATGGATGGATGGATGATGGATGGATGGATGGATGGATGGATGGATGGATGGATGGATGGATGGATGGATGGATGGATGGATGGATGGATGGATGGATGGATGATGGATGGATGGATGGATGGATGGATGGATGGATGGATGGATGGATGGATGGATGGATGGATGGATGGATGATGGATGGATGGATGGATGGATGGATGGATGGATGGATGATGGATGGATGGATGGATGGATGGATGATGGATGGATGGATGATGGATGGATGGATGGATGGATGGATGATGGATGGATGGATGGATGAATTTTGGATGGATGGATGGATCCATGATGGATGGATGGATGGATGGATGGATGGATGGATGGATGGATGGATGGATGGATGGATGGATGATGGATGGATGGATGGATGGATGGATGGATGGATGGATGATGGATGGATGGATGGATGGATGGATGGATGGATGGATGATGGATGGATGGATGGATGGATGATGGATGGATGGATGATGGATGGATGGATGGATGGATGGATGGATGGATGGATGGATGGATGGATGGATGAATTTTGGATGGATGGATGGATCCATGATGGATGGATGGATGGATGGATGGATGGATGATGGATGGATGATGGATGGATGGATGGATGGATGGATGGATGGATGGATGATGGATGGATGGATGGATGGATGATGGATGGATGGATGATGGATGGATGGATGGATGGATGATGGATGGATGGATGGATGAATTTTGGATGGATGGATGGATCCATGATGGATGGATGGATGGATAATGGATGGATGGATGGATGGATGATGGATGGATGGATGAATTTTGGATGGATGGATGGATGGATGGATGGATGATGGATGGATGGATGGATGATGGATGGATGGATGGATGGATGATGGATGGATGGATGGATGGATGGATGGATGGATGATGGATGGATGGATGGATGGATGGATGAATTTTGGATGGATGGATGGATGGATGGATGGATGGATGGATGGATGGATGATGGATGGATGGATGGATGGATGGATGATGGATGGATGGATGGATGGATGATGGATGGATGGATGGATGGATGGATGGATGGATGGATGATGGATGGATGGATGGATGGATGGATGGATGGATGATGGATGGATGGATGGATGGATGGATGGATGGATGGATGGATGATGGATGGATGGATGGATGGATGGATGGATGGATGGATGGATGGATGGATGATGGATGGATGGATGGATGGATGGATGGATGGATGATGGATGGATGGATGGATGGATGGATGGATGATGGATGGATGGATGGATGGATGATGGATGGATGGATGGATGGATGGATGGATGGATGGATGATGGATGGATGGATGGATGGATGGATGGATGGATGATGGATGGATGGATGGATGGATGGATGGATGGATGGATGGATGGATGATGGATGGATGGATGGATGATGGATGGATGGATGGATGGATGGATGGATGATGGATGGATGATGGATGGATGGATGGATGGATGGATGGATGATGGATGGATGATGGATGGATGGATGGATGATGGATGGATGATGGATGGATGGATGTGTGATGAACTTATCTTTGCAGGTAAATGCTGAAGATCAGCACACAACTTTGCATCGAGTGATGAAATAAATCTGCTGTTTTTTATTGTAACGTCTAACTTTAATGAGGGACTGTTAGTCTAACAAGATTCATTAAAAACTTTTCAATATCCAGGATTTGAAGTGAAGGATTAAATGTTCAAAATGAATTTAAACCAGAGTCTTTGCTCATTCTGCATGTTTTGTTTTTTGTGCAGTAGATTTCAAGTTCACGCCAGCTGCTCATGATGGTGAAAAACCGCGCGGCCGTTCCCCTAAAACAACATATTGTGTGGTTGCAGCCAGTCCAGCACCTAGGGGCGCAAACCGGGGCTGACCACAGACAAAGGAGCTGTGCGCTGATTGGCTGCAGCCTGTGTGCGCTCTGTTGGCCCCCAGCGCCTGCAGCTCCAGTCACCATTCACATGTTAATAAGCCCCTATAAATACTAACAACAACCAGTCAGCGCCTGCGACACGACACGCAGGGGTGGGCGCAATAAACACAGGGCGCATCGCCTGCCTCTTTTTGCCCTCCGTCTGCCTGGAACCGGTTCCGTTTGCCAGCTGCCCCCTTTGCTGACGACACAGGCGGCGAGCAGCGGCGGTGGGAGAAGCCACACAAGCGGCGTTCCGACCAACATGGCCCCAGCTGCCCGGCCCGGTACCGCCGGACCTTCCACGGAGGAGGAAGAGTCCAGCTGCGGGATTCAGAGAGCGGACAGAAAGGTGGGCTGCTGTGGCGCACCGGCCACGCTGCGTCTGCAAAGACTCTCACATGATTTATCTCCTATCACAGCCAGTTGGGCTTTAATTTACATGGAAAAGAGAGAAATGATCCATGTTTATTGTTATATTCTAGATAAGAAAACCTCTGGTGGAGAAAAAGAGGCGAGCTCGCATCAATGAGAGTCTGCAGGAGCTGCGGACCCTGCTGGCGGATTCAGAGGTGAGTACGCGGCGCACACGCTGGATGAGGGTTTCCACGGTGGAGCTGACCCCACTCTTCCCCACAGCTCCACTCCAAGATGGAGAACGCAGAGGTTCTGGAGATGACGGTGAAAAAGGTGGAGGACGTCCTGAAGAACCGGTCTCAAGGTCAGAACCACCTTCACCTCTTGGTGGAGTCAGACCCACTCAGGGATGCTGAGTTACTGGAAGCCTGTTATCAATACATCTCATTCAGGGGGGATTTACCATTAGGCAATACTGGGCAGTTGCCTAGGGGCCAAAGTTCCTGGGGGCCCCATAAAATTATTTTTCCTTATTTGTGCACCTTAATCATGTTTTTCCCCCTTCAGTGTCCACCATATTGGATCAGTCCATTTGCTGCACATGTTCAGAAAGGTCCAACCAGACAGCAGCAAACCATTTGAAAACAAACGATAAAAAGAGCAGTGTTGCCAACTTAGCGCTTTAGTCGCTATATTTAGCCACTTTTCAGACCCCTCTAGCACTTTGATTTCTAAAAAGCTCCTAGCGCCAAATCTAGAGACTTTTTTCTGCTACTGGAGACTTTGGAGACAACATCTAAAAGCAGCGAACTCTGCTCTCCAGAGCAAGTAGATTGGTAACCCCGCCTCCTGCTCTCCTCTATCTTGTCTGCTGTCATGATTCATGCAGCTATTATTTCATCCAAATGAAAAATGGAGAACAGAGAAGCAGATCATGGCTTGTCTACAGTGAAAAGAAGGACTGGGTTATTTACTTTGGCCTTTTTGGAAACACAGGAAGGAGCAATCAGCTAAGTGAGCTTAGTGCTTGGAAAAAATCTTTCATTCATTTAGAGACAGCATGAAAAGTCAGCTGAGTACAAAACATAGAGAGGAAAACAACAAGAAGAGAGTTACAAAACCTAGAACAGATAATGGATCTATATAATGGGTCTGTTTTATGTGTTGTCTCCTGAATTCAGGGGGCCCCCTGCTTGCCTTTGCCTAAGGCCCCAAACTTCCTAAATCCACCCCTGATCTCATTATTGCTCCTGTTATTTTGGCAGAAGTCTTATCTGCGGAGGTGGGAACAGTGGGTATGTTTAAACAGAACTAATGACAGTGGCAGTTGCTGTTGGATAGATGCTGATTTTGGTTCGCCACGTATCACTTTACTTGGATTTTCACTTTATTTGGATTTAGTTTTTACATATGCATAGATATACGTACAGATATATATACAGAAGAGCTATATGTGTATATACTTTATCTCTTTTTATTCTTATTTTTTATCTTTATTATATTGTATAGTTGGATGTGTGTATATATTATATAAAACTGTAACTGGAGCGTGTAACAAAAGTAATTTCCCTCTGGGATTATTAAAGTATTTCTGATTCTGATTTATCTCTAGATTTTAATTCTCTGTAGTTTCAGCCTAACAGTAACTGTTCAAAGAGAGCGTGACCCGGTGTTCTGTCAGATCAGCATACTCACAGTCCATACCTGTTTATCTGTTTAGTTTTGTATGAAAAATAAACTTTTAACTACCTCCATGGTTGTGTATCCCTTTAGTCATGTAAAAAAAAACTACTAAATTACTTACTTTTTGATATTTTTTGAAGCATATAACGATCTGACCTTAAATTGTGTTTTTTTTGTATATGATGAAAGCGATACACACCTGTTGAGGTAATTTTAAATCTATTTTTCGTACAAAACTAAAAGGATAAACACAAATCTGATGTATAGCGCATGCACATAGACTATAGGCATGCTGGTCTGATGGTGTACGCTCATCTGACAGAACACTGGATGTTAACTGTCACTGAAGATGTCATGCGATTTTTTGAGGCCGTTCTGACCGTGCAGATCTATCAGTGTTAATCATTGTCAGTTTCATTTGAAGAGACGTGGAAAAAAAAAAAAAATAGAAAAAAAAATTTAGTTTTATCTACTAACTGACCTGTTATCCTGGTCACAATTTTACTCTTTGTCAAAAAGGGCAACTATAAAGAGCCCAGAGTACATTTAAGGCCACGTTCACACTGCAGGCCTTGATGCGCAATTCCGATTTTTTTTCGCGTTTACGTTCATATTTCCAAATATATGCGACTTGTTTGTGATCTACTGTGTGAACTGCATTCATACAACGCAAGTATCCTGCATGCGCAGCAGAGGACGCAATGACGTCACAGGCCAGCGTGCTTCGTGTTTACGGAAGTAAACATGGATAGTAATGCCGGTGCGCATCTAGCGATCTTTTCCAACCTTAAAAACACAATCTTTTCACGTGGTTAAATATAAATACTACTCTACACATCATCGTCTGCCATGGTTGTTGTTTTTCTTACCGCTTCTGCGTAGCAAGACTCAGAATAGTGACCTTTGTCGGGTATAAATGGCGTTCAGGTCGGATGAATTCGACCTGGCCGTTCAGACGCAGGTCGCATTTGAAAAGATCAGATTCGTATCGGATTCAGGACCACAGAGCCAAGTGGCCTGGGTCGGATTGGAAAAAATCGGATCTGTGTTGTTCAGACTGCCGTGAAAACTTCAGATATAGGTCGCATATGGGCAAAAAAGTAAAGTAGAAAGTAGCCTTAGACATCCTCAGGTCTCAGATATATGCACTGCAAAAACCATCTAAAAATGAGAAAAAAATGTCTTAAATTAAGTGTATTTACCATTAATTTGAGTAAGTAAATAAGATAATTGGCCAATGGAATTAGTATTTTTAGTCTTAAAATAAGATAATTAGATAATTTTCACTTGAAATAAGACAATACAATTGTGTTTTCTTATTTTAAGTGTAAATTGTCTTGTTCCATTGGCAAAGTGTCTCACTTAAATCCTTAATTCAAGAAAAAATGCACTTATTTTAAGAAAAAATGACTCATTTAGATAAAAAATAAGAAGAAAAAAAATCAGGTCCCAGGATTTTTTTTGGTTTAAAGAAACAGTTATTTATAGATTTATAATCAGAATTTTTGAGACATTTGTCCACCATTGTTGACCAGCCCCCTTTTACCTACAATAGAAGTGTTTCCATTTAAATGAAATCCAAATTTTTAGCAAGGTTAAAAAAACAAAGAAATGCAAATCTGTGGCTTTTCCATTTGGTTTGAAGAAAATTAACACCGCAAAGGTGTCGTACATCATCGTGGTTTGTTAAAATTAAATATCTGCTCCGTTAAGATCTCTCTAAATAAGAAAAGAAAAGAGCTCGGTCGTTTGCTGAGAACTATGACCTGAAACTAAGAGATTTTTATGGAAACCTGATGATGTCCTAAAATGACGCTGCTGTCAGATAAATAATTAGTTTTTTAGGGTTTTTTGCAACCAAAAGGACAGCTACCCCAACAACAGTGATGAGTAATGCTTATGTATTGTCAGAGTTTTGATTGGTAAGATTTTCCAGAATATTTCTACAATCGTCTTATTTCAGTCAGCTGACAAGCAGGGCATGGTAACAGGTGGGGGGGGGGGGGGGGGGGGGGCGATACTGATGCTTTATTCATTGACTATATGGAAAAACTCCAGTCCATCTGGTCTGTTCTTTGGCGTTTCATTAAGAGTATTTTATACCATGGCAACATAAATGAATACACTGGAAAAATGATCTAAAAATAAGTAAAAATCACTTAGATTAAGTGTATTTACCCTTAATTTGAGGAGGTAAATCAGATAGTTTGCCAATGGAATCAAAAAAGATAATTAGATAATATGCACTTGAAATAAGACAATGCAATTGTGTTTTCTTATTTTAAGTGAAATTGTCTTGTTCCACTGGCAAAGTGTCTCTTTTACCTCCTTAATCCAAGAACAAATGCACTTATTTTAAGAAAAAATTACTTGTCTAGATTTAGATTTTTTTCCCAGTGTATAAAGGAGGTGGGGAATAGCTTGATTCACTGCATGCAGAGCTTTAAGCTTAACCGTTTTCTTCAACTCTCCTCCCACAGAGGCTGAAGCACTCAGCCGAGAGGCCAGCGAGAGGTTTGCAGCCGGCTACATCCAGTGCATGCATGAGGTCCACATGTTTGTGTCCAACTGCCCGGGCATAGATGCAACGGTGGCGGCCGAGCTCCTCAACCACCTGCTTGAGTCCATGCCCCTAAATGAGGACCACCTCCAGGACGTGCTGATGGACCTGATCACGGACACTCCAGGCACCGATGGCAGCACTTGGATCGGAGCTGTGGATGGACTCTGCTTGACCCAACTCCCCAA
This sequence comes from Cyprinodon tularosa, assembly GCF_016077235.1. Taxonomy (NCBI): domain Eukaryota; kingdom Metazoa; phylum Chordata; class Actinopteri; order Cyprinodontiformes; family Cyprinodontidae; genus Cyprinodon; species Cyprinodon tularosa. Next base: position 144,230 of record NW_024038988.1, on the reverse strand, counting down.
CTCTTCAACGGACGAATCGTCCTCGGATTTGGACGAGACGGACAGCGAGCATAACCACAGCTCGACGGAGGGAGTGGAGGGCGGGGAGGCTCCAAGCATGCCCACCGTCACGTACCCTCAGAGTATGTGGAGACCTTGGTAGGAGAGGTCCGCAGCTGCAGCCTGGATTCCCTGGAAGCAGGATTTGTGGGGTTTCATTAATGTGGAATACCCACCCCCACCCTTAGAAAGAGAAAACTCCACCCTACAACACCACTGAAGCCCTTGTGGACTTATTTAACCCAATCAAAGAACTGCCAACTGACACGCACTGAAAGTCTTAAGGACTCACCTTTGCCATGTGCTGATTTCCATCTTTATTAAGGGGACCAAACCCAGCTGTGGAGGACCTGGATCTTCTATTCGCTCTTACTGTGGTGCAGCAACTCTACATCTTTTCTTCTATATTCTTGCTAGAAAACCAATTCACTAAACAAGTTAACATTTCCAGCAGATGGAGCAACAATGAACACACCCAGAGATCTTTTGGATACCACAAAAACTTTATACGTGCACTGATGGGTGGAGTTTTTCCTTTTTCTTATCAGCGGGGCCCCGACTCCTCAGGGCCCCTGCAACTTGGGACCTCCTGAAAGGACTCCCCCCTTTCCCTCTGCAGTGCTGACACCCTGGCTTTGAGTACTGTCTTAAGATTTTCTTCACACCTTGAGGATAAAAGAAAGTCCCCTCTCAACACTTAGAACCCGACAAAGGACAGAAAAGGACCCGTGGAAGGCGGTCACACTTACTCTGTGTTGCCGTCTAAATGGAGTTTGGATGAGGAGAAAAGCTCTTTTTAGCACCTGAGAGGTTTGGCAATGCCTCTGGTTAATATAAATATGCTATTTCATGTATTGCTGTAGTTTATTAGAAAACATAGCTTCTTTACGTTGTAACGATGTGTTATTAAATGTCTGAATTTGTTGAATAAAATACTGTAGCTGAAATTATGTTTGATTGATGTGATTCAGTAAAGCAGATATCTAAAACGTACACACCTCAAATGGCAGCTTGCACGTCTGTATCCTAAGAGGATTTTGTCCGATTATAAGACTATACATTTTATTTGGATTTTAGTGATGGGTCAACTACGGAAGAGGATTAGGGCCACTGGAAAAAAAAAAAAGTTTACTGATTTTTAAATTTTATTTCAGTTTAATATGGGGGGAAAAGTCAGAACTCTGACTTTTTTCTCAGAATTCTGACTTTGATCTCAGAATTCTGACTTTTTTTCCCAGAATTCTGACTTTTTTCTCAGAATTCTGACTTTTTTTCTTAGAATTCTGACTTTAATCTCAGAATTCTGACTTTTTTCTCAGAATTCTGACTTTTTTCTCAGAATTCTGACTTTAATCTCAGAATTCTGACTTTTTTCTCAGAATTCTGACTTTAATCTCAGAATTCTGACTTTAATCTCAGAATTCTGACTTTTTTTTCTTAGAATTCTGACTTTAATCTCAGAATTCTGACTTTAATCTCAGAATTCTGACTTTTTTTTCTTAGAATTCTGACTTTAATCTCAGAATTCTGACTTTGATCTCAGAATTCTGACTTTTTTTTCTTAGAATTCTGACTTTAATCTCAGAATTCTGACTTTTTTCTCAGAATTCTGACTTTGATCTCAGAATTCTGACTTTTTCCCCAGAATTCTGACTTTTTTCTCAGAATTCTGACTTTAATCTCAGAATTCTGACTTTTTTTTCTTAGAATTCTGACTTTAATCTCAGAATTCTGACTTTGATCTCAGAATTCTGACTTTAATCTCAGAATTCTGACTTTTTTCTCAGAATTCTGACTTTAATCTCAGAATTCTGACTTTTTTTTCTTAGAATTCTGACTTTAATCTCAGAATTCTGACTTTTTTCTCAGAATTCTGACTTTAATCTCAGAATTCTGACTTTTTTTTCTCAGAATTCTGACTTTAATCTCAGAATTCTGACTTTTTTTTCTCAGAATTCTGACTTTAATCTCAGAATTCTGACTTTAAATTCTGACTTTAATCTCAGAATTCTGACTTTGATCTCAGAATTCTGACTTTAATCTCAGAATTCTGACTTTTTTTTCTCAGAATTCTGACTTTAATCTCAGAATTCTGACTTTTTTCTCAGAATTCTGACTTTAATCTCAGAATTCTGACTTTTTTCTCAGAATTCTGACTTTAATCTCAGAATTCTGACTTTAATCTCAGAATTCTGACTTTGATCTCAGAATTCTGACTTTTTTCTTGGAATTCTGACTTTGATCTCAGAATTCTGACTTTGATCTCAGAATTCTGACTTTAATCTCAGAATTCTGACTTTAATCTCAGAATTCTGACGTTTTTCTCAGAATTCTGACTTTGATCTCAAAATTTTGGATCTTAATGTAGATGGGCACCATGATGGAGAGATGTGGGAGCACTCAGCTTCACTGACAAAGATATGAGTAGTTTGAGGGCCAGTAACACATTGGTGGAAAATGATGGAATTAGGCAACTTTTTACGTGTCCGAGGGGTCCCCTCATTAATGGAGGAGCAGAAGGTCATTAAAACAAGAGAGCTAGTCTCTAAAACAGACATGGATATGGCTTGATGCTAACATGTTTGCTATCTGCCAGAATTCTGAGAAAAAAGTCAGAATTCTGAGAATAAAGTCAGAATTCTGAGAAAAAGTCAGAATTCTGACTTTTTTCCCATATTAAACTGAAATAAAATTAAAAAATCATTTAACTTTTTAATTTTTTTTCAGTGGCCCTAATCCTCTTCCGTAGTCGACAATAAAGGGATCAGGAAATATTTTTTTAAAAAGCTTACAGATAAAAATTTTAGAAATTTATTGCAGTGAATAGCTTTGCATATGTAGAAACTGAGTTATGCTCAATGCTGCTTTACCTCCTCGACGCTGGATGGTGGGCAGCTGTAAATATCAATGACTATTATGTTTTGTGGATTTTTAAATGGTTTTTATCATGGATTTTTTTTCTGCTTTAAGATCCATCCATCTAATCAGTTTTCTTGTTCCTGTTAAACCAAAGCTTCCCCACAACATGATGCTGCCTATATCTTGTTTTACCAGAAGGAAGATTAGTTAGCCTCAATATGCTGTTAATTTCCCATCATTTAAAACGTTTTTTTTTCCTCCGACCAGAACATTATCTCACAAATTCCTATGTTCCTGAACCTTCCTTTAACTTTCTTTGAGTCATGGTGTTTTTAGTATGTACAATCAAAGTTCACTATTAACCCCTTGAAGCCTGAAGTGATATACAGATATATAGAAAAATACATTTTGTGCGTGTCTTTCCCCTTAAATGAGATGCCAAATTAAAGTAGTTGACGTTACTAAATAAATAGAAATGAAGGTAAAATATATTTTTAACAGCAGTTCAAACTACATAATAACTCACGCTGTGACTAGCAATGGGACGATGCAAAAATGCTATGGTGCTGTTTGCCTACACTGTAAAAATGCTCTGGTGATAAGGTCTTAAAATAAGTGTAATTACCCTTAATATGGGTAAAATAAGTCAACATTTCTTAAAGTAAGTGATTTCCCCTTTATTTGAGCAAGTAAATAAGATGTGCCAATGGAATCAGAATTTTTACTCTTAATATAAGATAATTAGATATTGTGCACTTGAAATAAGAGACTTCAGTTATTTCTTTTTCTTATCGTATTTTAAATGTAATTGTCTTGTTCCAATGGCAAAGTGTCTCACTTACCTGCTTAGTTCAAGAAAAAATGTTCTTATTTTAAGAAAAATGTACTTACTTAGATTCACATTGTGTGCAGTGTAATACAAGCGGTTATCAAGGGGTTAAAGCTGTTGTGTACACTGCAAAAACGATCTAGAAATAAGTAAAAATGTCTTAAATTAAGTGTAATTACCCTTAATTTAAGGAGGTAAATGAGATGATTTGCCAATGGAATGAGTATTTTTACTCTTAAAATAAGATAAGTAGATAATATGCACTTGAAATAAGACAATGCAGTTGTGTGTTTTTTATTTTAAGTGTAAAGTGTCTTGTTCCATTGGCAAAATGTCTCTTTTACCTCCTCAATACAAGAAAAATTCACTTATTTTAAGAAAAAAATTACTCATCTAGATTTCGTTTTTTTGCAGTGTAGTGTAAAGTGGCGAGCTATGTATTCCAAAAGAACCAAAAAGTTTTTCTGTGCTTAACTCTTGATCGTTAATAAAACACTCAGCTGATTCCTAGATCATCCAATCGATGTAGGTTTACGTCACACCCATGACAAACAACACGATGTTAGACAGTTTTCACATCCTCCAAACAATCCCTTCTGTCTCTTTACCTTGTTTTACTCTACAGATTTCTGCAATTCTATTCAGTTTATTTCTATAGCGCCAATTCACAACACACGTCATCTAAAGGCACTTTACAGTTCACCAGATCATACAATTCAATTGATTCAAAGTTTTCTATCTAAGGAAAACCAGTTGATTGCATCGACTCATTCACTTGAAAGCAATCTCTCACACTAAGCATGCTTGTAGCGACAGTGGAGAGGAAAAACTCCCTTTGAACAGGAAGAAACCTCCAGCAGAAACAGACTGCTGAGGCCGACTGGGGTTCAAGGAGACAGAAGCAGGCATCGAAAAAGAAGCAGAGATACAAAAGGCAACTGTAAACCCCGTCCAGGAAACACACAGCCAGGCAGATGAGCTTCCATGTCAGAGGATGAAGAGAGCACATCCAGTTAGTCACAGTCAGAGAAACAGGACTACACTGAAAAACAGGCAGATCTCCAACATCTAACACTTAAAAACAAAAAGGGTAGCTCACCTCCCCCTTTCCTACCCATCCAATCCTGACCAGTCAAACATCAGGCTGCATGAAATAAAGCTCGGTGGAGATGATGTGTTGAGAAAAAAACGGTGAGAATCACCAAGGCAGATCTGCAAAAAAATAAAAAAATAGGATGTTGTTGATGCAGAATGTAACAACCTTCAGTTTACTGTCTCAGAAAGTATTTCAGGCAGTTTTAATTTGTATTTATTCATTTTTATTTTTTTTTTTACCTAAAGAGAACATTGCAGAGAGGTAAAGAACAGTTTTTCCCGTCGGCAGATTCTGCCTCCAGATCAGCACCTCATCTTAACTCTGACCTCTTGGCTGGATTCTTGGTGTGCCTTTGACCTTTCAGATGTTGGACTGAACCCTGACCTGTGGGATGTTAAAATCTTTGTTTAGCTTTTAGTTTAAACATAAATCATCTTATTCTACTGGCAAGTTGTATTATTTCTCTGTTTAAATCAAAGTAAAATACACTAATTTCCATTTTGGGTGGGCTTTAAACTCCTCTTCGCGTTCTGTGATCCTTGATCTTTGCGATGCTGTTTGTTCACTTATGTTCTCCAACAAACCTCTGAGGCCTTCAGAGAACAGCTACTTTTATACTGGAAAAAAAAAGTACTGGTGAGTTCTAAAGCCAGTTGGTTGCACTGGGTTTTATTCAGCATTATCACAGTGAACAGGATGTTTGCACAAGCGCATCACACTTTTCAGATTGTTATTTGAAAGGTTTTAAAATCAAGAAGGTGTTTTCCTATATTTTGTTGTTTTGTTACATAAAACCCAATCAAAATAGGTAGTTTAAAATAAAACAACTTAGGATTTATTTATTTATCTTTTTTTTTTTTTATCTTTTTAACACATCAGTAACCTTTAGATGTTGATTCAAAGTGCGCCTCCCGGTGTGATGCATGCTGAGAGAATCACACCTCCTCACAAGTTCTTTTAGTCTCACCTCTCGTACAATGAATGTTAACAAATTCCTGTTAAATCCTGTCTGGAGCAGCCGAGGACCTCACAACAGTTTCCCCCCCCCTCACTCCTTACATGGGATCAGGTACAGTCCAGTAAATAAACAGGTTTTACATCTTAAAAACAAATTATGTACCTTTTTTATTCGTAAAATGATCATTATCCAACGGAAAATGGATCTCAATCATTTTTCTGATGGACTTTTAAAAGAAACAGGATGATTAACAAACACTGACAGAGTTGGGGGGGTGTTTGGGTGTGAAAATGGAAGGAAACACTGATTGGGATCAAAGTCAGTGAGTTAAATGTGGCAGAATAGCTTCAAAGTAAGTGAAGGACAATAAAACATTACAGTTCCTCTTCAGAGGTTTCAAGTTCTCTTCCTTTCCTTCTCATCCTTAAACACATCTTCCCTGTGACCTTTATCCTATATACAATAAGATAACACAAACATAAGAGGATGGTGAAGTAAAAGAGTGAAAGCAGAGGTTATTCTCCACCTCTCAGAAGGTTTTAGTCCTCACTAAAACTGTTTACGATTCGCTTTTCTGTGAAAATCTTTGTAAAATGAAAAAAATGAAGTTGTTTTTTTAATTTTAATGGATTCTGGCTTTATCCAGTGTTCTAAAGCAACCCACCAGCAGATCAAAGTTTCCAGAATTAAGCACATCTTTGGTTAAATCAAAGCTTTTTACTTTAATATACGAGTGTTTGAGTCTCACAGCAGGAATGGATGTAGGTCAGCACCATCTCACAGCTGGAGACCCTTTAAACCAGCAGATTAGAAATACAGTGTTTAAAAACAATTAACGTTCACAAATGTCTTGTTTTAATATCAAATCGTACAAACACTGCAAAAATAAAAATATTTTTTTTCTGTTAATGACTGTATTTTCCCTTGTTTTAGCAGTTAAGTATGAATTTGAAATAAGAAGATTTATCCTTTAAAGAAGAAAAAGCAACTGCATTATTTTATTTAATGTGAATAATTTTAACTTATCTTACTTTAATGGCAAAACTGGCAGAATTTCTCATTTACATCCTCTGATTAAGGACTAATACATTTATTTGAAGACATTTTTTATCCTTTTTAGATCAGTTTTTGCAGTGTACAGTGTTTTACAGAAGAGGATTAGGGCCACTGGAAAAAAAAAGTTACCTGATTTTTTAATTTTATTTCGGTTTAACAAGGGAAAAAAGTCAGAATTCTGAGATTAAAGTCAGAATTTTGACCATTTCCCCATTACTATACTGAAATAAAATAAAAAAAATCATTTAAACTTTTGTTTTTTTTTCAGTGGCCCTAATCCTCTTCCGTAGTGTTTAGAAAGCTTTAGTACAACAAAAGTTTAACACAATTTTATATGAACGACCTATATTACATTAATAAATGAATCAATCCAGAAATCCTTAATGGTTTTGCACCAGAATTTTGAAAAACATACTTTTGAGTTACTTTTAAGTTTATCCCTTAAAGTTGACAAACTTTGACTTCAATGTTATTAGAATTTTGATTCCTAAATACATCCAACTTATGTGAATAGAAGTGGGGACTAAGAGAAGATAAAGATAATTTAGGTGCCATATTTTTTTATTTAGATCTTTTTGTCCCAATTTGTCATCTATATTTTTATCGGATTGTCTGAAAAAGATAATGCAGCCGCTTTTGGCATTTACTTAATCATATTTAGTTACTTTAACACAATTGTTTTATGTTCTACCCTGCTAACATAAAAACAACTGTGTTAAAATAACTAAATATGATAAAGTAAATGCCAAAAGCGGTTGCATTATTTTTTTCAGTGAGTATTATTTTTAAGCACATGCTCTGCTTTCTTTTTATAGGTTACAAAACTGAAGGATAGTGTTGGCAAAATGCATTTTTGTCACAGTGTGTGTTAGAAGATATACAACTAATAAAAATAATGAAAGGAGACCGAGGGTCAAAGGCTGTGGGAAAAAAAGTGCGGCGCATGACTACAGTCTGCTGATAAATCCGGGTTAATCGGAGCGATGGGAAGAAACTGTGAATTCAAACCATCAGCTGGCTGTTTCTGAGCGAGCATCTGAAATGTGAGGTTGAAGGTCAGCGCAGTGCAACAGTTGATGGGGGGGTGATTCAACGGCAGAGGCGAGCATATGGTGCTGAAACACATCCCTGGGGGCATCAGGCCATCCTTGGTTGCTTCCTAACTGCCTTTGACTGTGAAAGAACAATCACTTCCAGCAGCTGTAGACTGTGCATCCAGCTCACTGATGGTTTAAAAACAGAAAAAAGTGTTTTCTTTGCTGTGCATCCTTTATTCAGTCATAAAACATATTTTCTATGCACCACATGTGCTTACAATTCAATTAAATTCAATTCAGTTTATTTATATAGCGCCAAATTTACAACACATGTCATCTCAAGGCACTTTACAGTTCAACCAGATCATACAGTCAAATTGATACAAAGTTTTCTATCTAAGGAAAACCAGTTGATTGCATTGACTCATTGACTCAAATACAATCCCCCACACTAAGCATGCTTGTAGCGACAGTGGAGAGGAAAAACTCCCTTTTAACAGGAAGAAACCTCCAGCAGAACCAGGCTCAGTGTGAGCGGCCATCTGCCGAGGCCGACTGGGGTTCAAGGAGACAGAAGCAGAGATACAAAAAGCAGCTGTAAAAGGCGGCCCCGTCCAGGAAACACGCAGCCAGACAGACGAGCTCCAAGGCAGCTCCCATGCCAGAGGACGAAGAGAGCACATCCACTCAGTCACGGTCAGAGAAACAGGACCACACTGGAAAACCGGCCGATCTCCAACATCTATAAACAAGGGTGTTGATAGAAGCAGCACAGCTGATGTTTCTTTCCAGGATGACGTCACAGCCAAACAGGAACAGACGAGGCAAAGCTACTCTGAGGAAAAGCAGAGAGAGCAGAAGGTTAGAGATTGAACTAACAGATTCTGCAGAATAGGAGAATGGAGAGAGAATGAAGCAGAATGATGAAATGGGGGTCCCTATGTCCTCCAAAAGTCTAAGCCTATAGCAGCATAACTATAGAGATAGCTCAGGATAAAGAAATTATTTAGTCAGCCACAGATTGTGCAAGTTTTCCTATGTAGAAAGATGAGAGATTTAAAGATTGTTGTTTTTGTTTTGTTTTTTATCAAAGCAACATTTAAACTATGAGAAACAACGAAAAATCGTCCAGGAAATCACATTTTAGGGTTTTAAAATTTGGAAATTGTGGTGAAAAATATGTATCAAGCAAGATGTCTGGATTTCACAGACCTGTAACTTCTTTGATTAGAAAAAAAAAACTCCTAAAGAAGTAAATCATAAAAATCTAATTGAAATGAAAACAACGTCAATTGAGGAGAAAGTTCACAATTATAAGTAATTTATTTTACATAAGCTTATATACATGGGCGGTTCTAGACAGGGGCCAATGGGGGCCAGTGCCCCTGTAGATCATGTCCTGGCTCCTGTTATGGCCCCTGTATTGAAGACATAATACTCAAAGAAATTCTAATGATGCATTGGAACAGACATGGTTACTGATTGGTCCTTTGGATCTATTTCATTTCTTTTTTTCTTTTCTTTAAAATTATGTTTTACTAATTGTTTAAAAACAATAAGGAGATAGCTTCAGTGGTATTGAGATAGGATCCAAGTTTCCATCTGCTAAATGTTGTTTTCAAAACAAATTTAAAAAAATTTTACAGCTTAATTTATAGTTTTTTCTTGATTTCTTATTCTGATTCTATAGACGTTTTTTTTTTACTTAAATAAAGCCCAAAATGTGTAAAATTCCCTAAGAAATATAATTTTAATTAAACATAACTGAATAGAAATTTCACTTCATGTATTTAAACCCCTTGCCCTGTTTTTTATTTCATGCTTTTCTGGGCCCCCATGAAAACACGCTGGCCCCCTCCTGGCCCCCTGGTACATTTGGTCTAGAACCGCCACTGCTTATGCTAAATGGATTGAGCAAGCAGAAATAAGGCAACTTTCTCCAGCTACGTCAATTTTGCCCTGAAAATCTGAGCAAGGAGGAGCTGCAACAATCTTTCAGTAAGTTTTAATGATTAGTTTTAAGCCAGGTCAAAGCTACATTTTATCTGAACATTGAACCCTTAGTTCCAATGGAAAAAACTAAACAACAAAGAAGGAATATTTGAATATTTTAAGCATGTGCCGCTTAGGCCTCGGTGGAGTACAATCATAATGAATTTTACTTTAATTATATGCATAAGCTGCTAAATGAAAACAGGAATAAAGCCCCCCAGGCCGGAAGCTAGTGGTGGAACGGAGATAGATGCCAGCTGGAACAAGATGCAGGTTCCTATGAACCAAAATGATGAGCAAGCATAGAGCAACAGTGGAGAGAAAAAATCTCTGGCAAAACCCGGCTCAACATGGCCGTCTTCTGCTGGACTGGCTGAGGATGCCTTATGAAAGAAGTATTTATTTATTTATTTATCTATCCTTTATTTAACCAGGTAATACCTGGTTATAAGTATAAGTATAAAAATAAGTATAAGTCCTGGATTCCTAGGAATTACTTCAGAAAGAGCAAACAGCAGCATAGAGCAGGTGTCTTCAACGTTTTCCAGGCTAAGGACCCCCAAACTGATGGCAAGATGAAGCGGGGACCCCCTAATTATATATATTGTTTAAAATTGTGTTATATCAAACTGGTCCTATAGTCACTCTATTACAGATGGAGTAATGTAACCAAAGTAATTTCGCCCTGGGATTACTAAAGTATTTCTGATTTGTATTCCTCGTTGATGGGACAGGTGGGAATGAAATGATGATGAATTCATGTTGAATTCATGTTAATGTGTATTTAATTACTGGAAAAAATTGCTGGGGGGAATATATATATAAAAAAAAAGTAAAAAAAAAAACAACAAAATTTTGTCGACCCCCATGGAGTACCTCCGTGGAGCCCCTAGGGGTCGCGGACCCCCTGTTGAAGACCTTTGGCATAGAGAATGTGCCAGATGGATCTTGTGAGGATGGTGAAGAAGGGGATGGAGGAGGGTTGGATCTGTGTCATCAGAATCTAATTCTAACATGGGATCCAACTCAGGTGCTTGTCGGTGGCAGGTTGAGCTGTTGATTTAAGTATTTAACTGATGCTGACTGGATTACGAGGAGAAGTGGTTGAATGCTAAACAGATGAGCCTCTGATTGCATGAAGGGAAATTATCGAATTGATTCAGTCGAAATTCCGCCTAGGCTCCATTTCTCTAACCTGACTTCGCCAGATGGATTTGCTCCGCATATCCATCTGGAAACCTTCCGTTGAAGTAATTTTTGGAAGGGGCTAAAATACTGGTTAGCTGATTGGCCTATGTTGGTGATAGACGGGCCAAATAAACCAATCAGATCAACGAAGCATATGACGTACTAACAGAGCGACGACGAAGAGGAGCCAATTGATAGATCAAACTCTTGCCGAAACCAGTCGAGACAAGAGCAAAAACATCTTTTCCTCTGAGAAAAGCCTCCAGAGCAGTGTTTTGCTCTTCTTTCAGTGAAGAAATACTCTGTAATTCCGATAAAACTTGCTCGATAGCCACGCTAACGCTAGTTTCATCGGCTGAAGCCGCCATGTTCTTTAGACTGAACTGTCGCGCTTCTCGTTGCGTCCCACCTCAACCCGCCTCAAAGCCAACGCTGATTGGACGTTCGTTTGGTGAACGGCTCCAAATTTTCTTTAACGGAGAGTCTCCAGACTGATTAGCGAGTGAAACCTTGAAAGCTAGTGAGACCAGGATGGTCTCACTAGGCTACCATTTCTCTATATCCAATTTACAAAGTTAAAAAAAGAAGAGGTTTTGTGGCTTTGCATCGTCCACCATATCTGAGGAGGTCTAATTACATTTCAGGGGGGTCGGGTGCCCCCATGCCCCCCCCCTAGCTCCATCCCTGCCTGAAGCCCATTGGAATCACTGCATGATCTCAAATTGAGCCTGAATCCCTCTGTGTTTAGAAGTCATGCAGAGCCTCATAAAGACACAGTCACACATTAACATTTCTGAATTTAAATTCTACATCAGAGAACCGGAAATATCTCTGATCATTTAAAGCTTAAAGTTTTAGAGATTTAATGACATTCGACAAATGTGAGAAACTCAGGGCAGATATTGTTTGCAGTTTATCCATTATTAAGGCGTTAGTTGTTGCCGTGTGGCCAAGTTGTTCAGTAGGATGAGCTTTCCAAGTAGTTATAGTTTCTTTGTAGTAATAGATTATATAATATAATAAATAGATTAAACCTCTATTCCACAGTAAAAGTCTGAGGAGAATCAAGACTCTTGTTTTCTTTTTGGTTTGTTTTAAATTAAGAAATTATATTCAAAACAGCTGTCCTTATTTTGTGTGGCATTTTATGCTGAAGTTCAAGGTGGTGTAGAATTTGTAGTATAGAGTTTTCACTTATTAATACATCAGGTGCTTTCTGAAAGTTACAATTTTCTTTGAAATTACTCAGAAAATTATACAGAAATGCACTGATATTAGAAAACTTAATTTGTACTTTTGAATACTTAAGTACTTTCAAAAGTGAGTAGTTTTAACTTGAGTAGATGTTTGACACAGGAACTTTTACTTGTAGTTGAGTATGATTTGACAATGAGTATCAATACTCTTACTCATGTTAAAATGAGGAAGTTATGTCCCCTTAAAAAGCTGTTGCGCCTCGGGGGGCTTCCTCACGGTCCTTTTCCTGGGAGCAAGTTATTTCCTACTCTTAACTCAAACTGGGTAAAACCATATAAAAATGACTATAAATCAGGAGTAAAAAAGTAACAGAGTTTATTCCAGATCAGGTCGTTACAGGACAGAGAAAATCCTTGGAGCTGCACAGCTGTGGGCTCAAAAATCACGTCCGCGAGCGTCCGGCAAAGATTGAGCCCCGAACAACGTCATCTCCTGCTTCTTATAGCTCATGAGTCTATGTGTTGCATCATGTTGATGTTTAGCTGTCCGTATCAGAAACTGACGCGCCATCCATGTCTTGAACTTCATGCAGCTTGCCTCTATGCTTCAGGGTTACAGATAGCTCTCCTCTATCAGAACGGCTCCAAGATCTGCCCATATCCTGTGTATCTTTAAAAGACACGAAGGCTGTCTCGATGAGGTGACCTCCGTACACACAGTGACATCCACAATGTGAAGGAAGGCCTTCTACTCTGTCTAATCTGGCTAATAAAATAACAATGCACATGATGTATAAAAGAATAAACCTAACACCCAAGTACTACTATTGATTACTTTGTCGACCACCCTCTATGAAGTTACATAGGAGAGTTTTTAACCCTTTAAAGGGCAAGTTAGCATTTATGATCACTTGCATACCCCTTACAAAATGGACCCCCCCCTCCCTCAGTGAGTTCTAGAAGCACTAGATCTATATCCAGCCATTCAGCAAAGATGCAGCTACATGGCTGTACATGTTATTTTGGCATTTGACACATTTGATATATTACCTACTAGAAATTAAGTCGAAAAAAAGTTAACAAGCAAAAAAAAAGGTAAACAGCTAATTGAAAAGCTAACAAGTAAAGTTAAAATGTTAATAAGACTAGTTAACGATTATATTTAGGTTTATAAACTAACAAAATGTGAAAGTATCAACATTAATGCCTCTAAGGTTATGTTGGACCAAACAAAAATGTGTCTTTTCCTCTTCTTCTAGAAGCACTTTTGTTATTTTTATAATATATAATTATAATGAAATTAATATAATGAATATATTTGGGCAAGTTGGCGTTTCCTGTTATTATATTACATTGACATTCATTTTATCCATCAAAATATCCATATTTTTTAAGGTAATAAAGTAGGGATGCACGATATTGGGATTTTGGCCGATATCCGATATTGTAAAACTCATGTAGCCGATAACTGATACCGATGTTAAAGCTGGACAAAAATAAGTAGTCATTGAAAATAGCAGTTTTGTTATCCATTCTGACACTTTGAAAAATAATATACTCAAATTTATTTTCATATGCTGATATCAAATTGATTTTTAAAAACGCGGTATCGATCTATTTTACTTTCAAAATCTCGTGAAATTTCATCGTTCTGTTACAAACTCTCGTGATATTTAGCAAATTCTTGTGAGATTTTGTTAGTAAAATAGATCGATACCGCGTCAATATATCAACATATAAAAATATGGCAAAATTTCGTGAATTTTCGGGGTATTTCGTAGCATAACGATGAAATATAGCAATATTTCATTAGTAGAAGAGATTGATATGGTGTTTTTAAATGGCAATATATCAGCATATGAAGATATTGGGATATTTTAATGGATCAATATTTTTCCCTCCTCTTTAGAAGTTTTTAAGTCTTTAAAAAAGAAGTTTTTGAGGAAGAAGAAGAAGTAGTATTTTATTTTTTAGACTTTAGAAACTCAGAAGCTGATCAAATATCGGGTTAAATATCGGTGGGGTGGCCGATGTCCGATATTCAGTTTTAAGGCCGATACCGATAGGGGGCCGATTATATCGTGCATCCCTATAATAAAGGTTTTTTCCTGGATTCCAATTAAACTATTAGTTTGAATTTGCTCTTAAAATGGTTGCATGAAAAAATTATACGGACCCAAAGCTGAATATTTACCTGAGAAATCGTTCCATAGATCTAAAATTAAGCTAACACTGGGGTCAAAGGTTAAAGTGTTTCTTTTATAATGCTGATGATTTAAAAAAGTAAATGAAATAAGTTTTTCTCTACATGGTTTAGGAATGAGGAACATTATGAAGCCAAAAGGAAAACACAGTAGTTATATTACTTTCATTTTATTACAAGTTTCAAACATTTTTTCAGCTATAAAAATGCACAGAAGTGTGCTAGTTCCAGAAATGGCAAACATGTACAGTGGAAATGAGACAAAACGTTGACATGACTATAAAACATCAGCTTCTAATAACGTCTCTGACGTTCCTGCATCTTTCACAAATAGCTTAGTGTTGGAGGCCCCTATGAAGTGAGCTAAACAGAAATAAATTAATGGAAAGATGTACTTTCTGTCCGTTGTGCCTTTCAGGCAGAAAGAAGGCAGCAGACCAAACGCCATCAGTCTCAGGAATCACTCAGTGCTTTGTTCCCTCGTTCACACGTATCCTATGATCATACAGTACACATACAGTAACCCGGCATTTATTTAGAGGTAGGGTGCGTCCCCTGACGGTGCTGTAAAAGCTTTCACTTTCGTCAAAAACAAAATAAAACACTAATGAGGGGAAATAGAAAAATAGAGTAAAAAAAAACAGGAAAGCACACAAACAAAGCGAGAAAGATGCTCTTGGTCCAGCCTGTGTTACATTCACAGACCCCAGCTGTTCTGAATGGCAGCACCAGTCGTTCCCGGGGGTCCTAAACAGCCTCAGCTGCGCGGTACAGTTTCCTATGACTGATGAGGGGAAAGAAAAGGTGCTACACTTGTTCATGTCTTCCCCACCGCGCTGAAGACGCCATCATGGGCGTCGAACGCCACAATGAGCCGCAGCTTTTCACAGTACTCAGCTACATCGCTGCACACATTCGTACACAAACACGCACGCACGCCGAAGACTTGGCGCCTTTTCATTCCAACTTTATTCAAAAATAAAGCGACTCAGCTAGTGCTACGTTTTTAGGTTTCTGTATTAGGGGGGAAAATAAAGCTAAAAGTCGGCGCTGTCAGTCACCCTGTGGCTGTGCATGATGCTCCCACCCGTTTGTTCACACAATGCTGTTCAACACCATAAAAACATTAGGAATATTTCCCCTAGGCTGAGATTTTGCACATTTATAACCTCAATCTTTACAAAAAATTTGTAAACTGAGCCTCTTTTGATAAAACTTTTATTTAAAAACATAATTTTTAAATATATATTATTGTTTTTTACTGCTAATATATTTTTTGGCAGCTTCTCTGGCTTTGATGAGAACCTCGGTGTCAAAGTGACGCTAAACATTCTGTAGTGCTTACAGTCAAAGTGTTCGTTTATTATCCTAAACTAGAACTCATTTGGCCTTAGCGTAAACGTCTATTTTGGATTTCTACCTGAAAATAACAAAAACATAGATTGAATAAATAGATTTTGTCACCACTGAGGTGAATTCCCACATTGTCTTGCTAATACTGCAATATTTACTCAGACCTTTGTGACGCAGCATTAAGGCCAAACTGAGACAAGAATTAAGTCGTAATATTACAAGAATGAAGTCATAATATATTACTAGGAATACTTTGAAAATAAAGTTTTACTAATATCAGGGTTAAGGTTTTATTTTTTCAGACAAAAAGTGGTTTTGATCAGAATAATACTCTGATTCAGCCAAACTCGACCAGACTGCAGCCTGAGATCAGTGTTTGAGTTTTTTAAAGCAGGCTACGTCTTTATTTTTGCATTATTATAACATTCAGTAGCGGCTGGCCAATAGAGGGCGCTAGGGCGCCGCCTGACCCACACAATGACCTAGATAAAGACATAAACAAACTTCAATTATAAAACTTAAATATTGCACAATATATTAATATATTTTTTAGATCTGCAAGATCAGTATTTAATCTTTAATGATGAGTAAAAATGTTTTGTTCGTCGTCGGATTGGTGACGCGTTTCCGCCGTGGGCGCAAAAATCTTCGCGCATAGATTCCGGTTAAATGTTTGTCCCGGGGAGCAGCTTTCCTGAAGAGCTGAAAGCAGCTTTATTTTCACTCCACCTCCCACCACAGCGCTGACGTCTGTCATAAAGTGCAGCTGATTGACAGGTTTATAGAATTAGTTAGCAACAAGGCTAGGCTAACAGCATGCAGCGAGGCTAAGGCTTTATCCTGCTTTCCCTGCCTCTTTTTTCAAACGTCAGGATCTGAGCCAGCATGGATGAAGAAAGATATAACTGATTTAAAGTACTTTTAGAAAATGTTATAATGTTGTATTTTGTTGTTGGCATTCATGTAAATACACCTCTGATAACTTGGTACACATTTGTTTGGTTTTTTTGGGATACGTCTATTTTTTACCGCTTTGATCTCCTAATAATTGGTGTTTAATTTACCGTAAATTCTGGACTATAAGCCGTTGCTTTTTTCCCACTGCGGCCTATAATACAGTGCAGCTAATACATGTTTTTTGGGCTGCTGCGGGATGAAGAGGACCGCAAGCGCCCAAGTGAGAGCGACTGAAGTCAGTGACGGCATCCTGAAGCTGTTCCATTCAGACACCGAGGAAGAGGACTTTGAGGGTTTTAGTTCGCAGGAGGAAGAAGAAAGTGATTAATGACTTTTCCTGGTCGGCTGCAATGTTCTGTGCGTCGTTCAATTAAAAGTACGGGTAGCGACACATACGTATATTTAAATGTGTTACAGGTAGTTTGAAAAAAAAAGGATTCATAATATGTACCGTATTTGTTTGTTTTATCATACGGATTAAATCAAACGTTAAAAAAATGCTCATCTTTATTTGTAAATATCTCGTACAACGTGGGAAACCTGCGGCTTAAAATCCGGTGCGGCTTATAAAAGCACAAAATTGATTTTCTCTCTAAAATTAGAGCGTGCGGCTTGTAATCAGGTGCGCTCTATAGTCCGGAATTTACGGTACTCAAAGTGCGTCTTTAATCTCTTTATGTTACAATTTTATCCCTGTAGTCTAAAATTCATGTTTATCCTTTTTATAATTTGATTATTTAATATTAAAGACCCAATATTATGACTTAGTTCTTGTAATATTAGGAGCATTTTTCATAACTGATAAAAAAAAATAATAAACTTTTATAAATATTTGTATCAGTGTGACCCGTATACTCTATCATATACTTCACACACTGAGGTCCAAGGATAGTAAAAAAAATTATCTATTAATGAAACATCCAACAACCGTCGACTAATTTAATTTACATGATTCCTGATGGGGGGGGGTTGATGGGATTTAAAGGCTTCAGCAGGGAATCAAACACCAGCAGGACGTGTAACAGGAAACTGGAAACGCTTCACAGAGTTTTTTTAACACTTTTTTTTATAAAAATAATATCTAGAAAAATTTTTATATATTACTAAGATATAATACAAAGTTTAGAGAGCTTCAGCTTCACCTGTATGAGAATAAATGCCCTGTATCTGATTAGAGGGAAAACAGCTCCATAAAAAGGCGCCAAGAGATTTCAGAGACCCTTTTGTTTGTGAAATGGGAGAAATACTAAAGGTAGGTTCAGGCTACAAAGCTCTTATAACGCTCTACCACCCCCCGGTGGGGGATATCAGGAACTGCGCGTGGGCAGAACACACAGACAAACAAACACGCCACTGGCACACCTCCTCCTGGATCACTATGGCAACACAGCGCTCTTCTCATGGTGTGCCTTTCCGTCCGGATTCTCAGCCGCACAGCCAGAATGTCAATGCGAGCCTAAAAGGGTCCATGTTGGAATCGCTCCCCCTCGTTCAGGAGCCATGATCCTGCTGAGCTTTAGGCTCCTCTGATTGGCTCTGGCCTCTCTGGCCCTCTCTGCTCAGGTCGTCGCCCAGCTCGCCCAGATCCATGTCGGGTAGATCCTCCTCAATGGGTCCAGCTGCCGCTGCGGCGTCCTCACAGTAGATGCACTCCTGAGGAAGAGACGCACAGCCTGTTACCGCTGCATCTCGTTCAGTGGGTAGATTGGGGGCGGAGCCGTGTGTGATCCTAACCTTCACATTGATAGCTGCAGGGAGGCCTCCTCTCCTCATCCAGGGATGTTCCTCCACCAGCTCTCTCCGCTGCTCTGAGGTGAAGTGAGGCTGGCTCTTCTGCATCTGCCTCAGCCTCTCCTTATCTTCCCTCAGCACCCGCTGGATGTCCCTGTGTGCAAGCGGTTTAATGAAAGGGTTAAAAAAAATCTAACTATGCAAAAAACACAAAGAAGACGTGTCAGTAACCCACCTGGGTGGCATCTGATACGTCATCATGACCTCATCGTCGGCGTTGGCCATGAGCAGCCATAGCGGCTTCTGCGGGACGTATTTGATGAAATGCTCCCCTTCGCCCTGAACCGAGGCTTTGTTCTGGGACTTGCTGCTTTCTGAGCCTCCTTCGCTTCTTAATTTGCCTTTCCTCTTGGGGTCATGCTCCAGAGAGTCGATGCTGCCGAAGTACTTGCTGGTGTTGCTGCTCCCTACAAGAGGAGAAAAACGGAAAAGAGGGAGGGGAAAAGTTGAAAACAAATAACCTTTAACTGGAAACAGCACATTAAATGAGTTGCTGCACAAAGCTCTCTGATATGTCTGATCAGGTAAGGGTCGGATGTGTTTTGTTGGCTAATAACAACCTTTAGCTCAGCCAGCTCTCCTGCTAGAGGGCGCTCTGGGTCACATGACTCTTTACCTGAGCGATCTGACACTGTCAAGTTATGAGTTTTTGAGAGGTTTGCTCCAGCCCTCATGGGGTGCTGAATACCTGAAAAATCATCTGTTCTATGTTAAATGAAGCTAAAATTTCAGCATGTTGCTTTAAAAAGCCTCTATATGTCAACAACTGACCTGTTCGGCTGCCAGACGCTCCGCTAACTGAGGTCCGACAGTCATTGGAGCCAGAGCCGGATGCAGATCCGGAACCCAAACCGGAGCCCATGGAGCCGGAGGTGGCCGATCCGGTACCAGAGTGAGCGTCCTCCTGCTCCTGCAACAGGATGTCCAGCAGATTGCAGGATGAGGAGTTTCCATCGCTGTGAGCTCCGTCTCCTCTGGGTTCCTGCTCAGACAAACCGAGGTGTTCAGGTACCCGTTAGTCTCAGGATGAGTTATTTAAACTTTTTTTGGTGGATTTCTGGGTTTTCTTCTCTCACCTGTTGGTGATTGTCAGTCTTAGCTGAACCCGCGCTCTTGTCCCCTGCTGCCCCCGGTAGCGCCGCTGCAGCGCCGCCCTGACCTCCGGACGGGCCCGCTGTGCTGTCCTGCCTTTCAACCGAACGCTGTCCCTCCTCCATGCTAAGCAGGTTGAGCTGCAGGGGCGAGCTGCAGCGAGATTCAAACAGCGGAGGGGACGTGGTGGGCTCCCTGGCCCCCGAGGCGGGGAGGGAGGAGCGTGAAGGGGCCCCCTCTCTGGGCTCAGCTGTGGGGGGTTTGGGGTGCTCTGGGGCTATGGCGTAGGGGAAAGGCTGCGCTGCGTAAGGGGCTTGAGCCACAAAAGAAGTCTGAACTGGGAAAGACGACTGGGCAGCGAAGGGCTGCTGCGTAGCGTAGGCGGTCTGAAGGGCTGGGAAAGGCTGCTGGGTAATGAAGGGGGCCTGGGCTCCTTGGAAAGGCTGCTGCGGAGAAAAGGCGGACTGCACCGGGAACGGCTGCTGGGGGGCGAAGGAAGGCTGCGTCTGCATTTGGTACGCCGCCTGAGGCGTCTGAAAGGCCTGCTGGGTAGAATACGCCGGCTGTGGCTGAGTCTGTTCGGCGAAAAACGCCGGCCTCGGCGCCGCGCCCAGCTGGCCCATCTGATTCAACTGTCCTAACTGGGGGAACAGGTAATTGGGCAGAACCAGAGCCATCACAGGCGTAACGATCGGAGTCGGGAACGGAGTGCTAGGCGGGGGAGCTTGAGCGTTCTGCCCCTCTCTGAAGGCGGAGGGCAGAGATGCGTCGGGGCGGGAGCCCTGGGCCGGCGCGGCAGGCATCGGGGGGTACAGCGGATACGCAGGCACCATGGTGGGGTAGGACACGTTAAAAGCTGACTGGGAAGCTTCAGACGGGGACCAAGATGTCTGATTGAGGCCTTGAAGTGGGGGCAGGGGTTTGCGATTGGACACGGCGCTGTCCGACGAGTCGGGATGCTTCAATCGCGGCTTCTTGGACTTTCTGTTGCGGTTGCCCCTCCTCGCCGTCGTCTCTGGCCTGGTCAGACCTGGTTTGGCAGCTCCCTGTTGACCAGGCGAGTCTAGAGGAACAAACGCAAAAAGAGAAAATGGGTTTAAACAAACATTGAGTTTAGATTCTTTACTTTACAAAGAAGCAAAAACCTTCATGTATTTTAGAGGGTTCCATGTGACCAGCAGGGGTCAACAAAATAATAATTAAATCAGTCAAAGCAGTTTTCTATGGAATACATTTATATACATTTTTAAAACCTAAAACAGAAAAACTAAAAATTTAAAAATAAAATAAAATTTGAGAAAAGTTTTTTGTCATGAGTTATTGCATTTGCCCGCCGGGCAAGTGCAATGATCGCAAAAAAAAATGTATCTATCACTCAAAATTACTTTTAAATCACAGACATTCGCTTAAAAAAGGACCCACAAGCGTTGCCGGCGCCATTTTTTTTGTTTTGTACACATTCCCGCGTGATTTGAAAAAGCCGCGAGATTTTCCGCCTGATGGCGTGATTTTTGTCCGGGAATTGGCGCGAATCAGACACATTTTTTTCGACTTGGCAGGCTAAAAAACGAGGCAAAAATATCTAAGTACAGTAACACAACCAACACCTATTTTACCCACCACCCAGATAACCCTGGATTAATATATATAATTAAAAAATTATTTGTCAGGGATTAGGAAAATTGGCATAATTGTATGCCATGCGCACAGTGTAAATATTTCTATCATATGGCAGTCTTCTGTACAGTGATGCAGGTCATACATTAAAAAACGTTGATTAAATGTTTTTCTCTTAGACATTGGAGAGGTGCATTTAAATGTTATAGAGCTAAACATGTTAGATTGGTGACCTGTTATGTTATTATTATTGTCTTGTTGACGCATTTATTTTGTCAGGGAAAACTGATCCTGAGTCAGTTAAAAGTCAGGGAATTCTGAAATGATGTCAGACTGTGGAAACCCTGAATAAAATAATGATTCTCTAGAAAAGTCACATTATATTAATAGTATTATCTTGTATAAACATACCGTGACTCTAAAATAAAAGTTATTCATTGGGACATTGAATTCTGTCTTGTTATTTATCTTAAGTTTTTAACCTGTCAAGTTTTTTTTTTAGATTTTTAACATTAAAATGTATATTTTTCCAAGGACACGACAGTTTAAAGCAAAGTTTAGTTTGAAAAGAATGTGCAGGAAGGATTGAAAAGCATGTTAACACGGTAATGTAGGCTTGAGTTCATTATCTGACGCATGCAGATACACACCAGGAACTTGGAAACTTAAAAAATACTGAATTCCAAAAAACATTTAAAAAACAAACATGTTTCATTGATATATATACAAAAATGAATATTAGGAACTATATTTATCAAACATTAAACTGGGCAAGTAAAAATTGTTTCCGGGCAAATGAAATGTGAAAGTCACTTGCCCAAAGGGCAAGCGGTAAAAATCCTTAACGTCAACCCCTGACATATCTATGTAATGGTGTGCGATTAAAATGCGTTAATTTTTTCATCTCCCAGCCTTGGGAAAAATATGGAAAGATCCTTTATGACTTTAGATCAATTCATTGATTATTAACTTGCCTCCAGGGATTAGAAAATCAAAAGCATTCAATCTGTGTTCAAATCAATAAAACCAGAGAGGAATCCATTTTTACAACAGGATGAACGTGGAGTACCTTCGGCGTTGGCTGCGCCTCGCTGGTTGAGCAGACAGGAGGAGCATTCCTTCTGGAAGCTCCTGGCCGTGCGGAGCTCTCGGCAGCGGTTCAGGAAGGCCTGCTCCTCCTTCTGGGTGTGCGCCGCCAGCACCTCCTTGGTCAGTCCCAGCCTCTTGTAGGCCTCCTTCTCCTGGCTGGGTGGAGACACCATACTGACCGGCACAGCAGGGGGCGCTGGGCTCTCTGCAACGTCTTCGATGATCTCTGAAACATCGAAAAATGATGTCAAACACAACAACTGATACATTCTGGATTTTTTTTTATCTTATTTGCTCGGTGACACTTTTCAAATGGATAAAAAAACAAACAGAAACTAACCAGATTCCGGTTGAGGCTTCTTGTCTCCTACATGGACGATGGTGCTGCTGTAGCTGCACTGCGAGGTGATGGACACAACGCTTTCAGCCTTGCTGTGCAGAGCGAGGGAAGCCAGGGTGCCCCCCACCACAGCGGCGGCCCCGGACGGGGGCTTCTTCTGCGCTTTCATGTTTGACAGGCCAGGCTGGGCGTCCAGCATCAAAGGATCTGCAGGACATCAGAACGTGTTTTGATGAGCGACTGATAAAAAGGTTTAACTGATGCGTGCACCAGAAGTCGCCGTACCTGTGTGCGTGCCCTGAGGCGCCTGCATTCCATCTTCTGAGCCCCTCTTGTCGTCATCTGAGTTTGAAGACGTGGTGTTTGATGAGAACTGGTACTTCCTTTTCACTGTGATGGGGACGTTGCAACTCTCCAGATACCTGAAGCGAGAATAAAAGATGGCTAAATAAAGAGAGAGTCCAGAGGTTTGAGACTCGGGGGTTCAGATTGACCATGAATGTCGGTCACACACCTAATGACGCTGTCGAGGCAGCTGATCTGCTGGTAGGAGCACACAGACTGGTCTTTGTAGGTGAAGTCGTCCATGCTGGCTCCGGCGTTGTCTCTGTAGTGTGATTGAGGGGCGGAGTCTCTCACGCGGACCCCTGAGCTCCTCTGAGCTGCAGAGAGAAGAAAGAGATGGAGAGTCAGGAACGAGAACCTGCAGATTCTCAGTGATGGCTCCCTGCTAGTACGCGGGGTTCTACAGCTACAGAATGATTAATGGCAGGATCATTATCTTGATTAACTGGATTATGTTCATTATGTTCAGGCAGGCATCCCCAAAATCGGTCCTGGAGGGCCGCTGTCCTGCAGGTTTAAGAGGTTTCCCTGCTCCAGCACGGCTGATTTACATTGATTACATCGTTTACTGAACTGCAATCATCAGAATCAGCTGTGCTTTAGCAGAGAAACCTCTGAAACCATGCCTGTTTTAAGGCGTACTTTCTTGCTTTAAACATCTTAAAACCACCTTTATTCTCCACTTATTACAGCAAATAAAGCAAAAGCTACTGTCTTTACCGCATCTGCCTACATAGAGACCAAGAACACGAGTCAGAAGGCTTGAAAAACACTTTCCTCAAATGTTATGGCAGATGAAGCCTCTCTACTTCTGTTACTATCTTTGCCCTAAGATTCTACCATTAGGGTCCAGGTATTGAAAATCAATATCAGACATGCTTGAGACTTCACTCCAACCAGATCCAATTTTGATGGTAAGTTTAATTCACTCCCAGTACCCCGACAAAAATTGCTATCATACATGGTAATTACAGCTAAGAAACTACTTGTCACGGTCTTGGTTCTGTTAAGTTTTCTGTGAGTTTTCAGTTTCACGTTGATCCATGTTTTTCTTTGTTTTCTAGCTTTATTGGTGTTTTTCTGGATATATTTGAGTTCTTAGGTTTTTATTTGCTTGCCCTCTGCTGCCCTCTTGTGTTGCTCTCCTTCTAGAATCCTCTGTTCACACCTGCTCCCAATCGGCTCATTAGTCCCGTCTTCAGTCTTCCATAAATACTCTCCTTGTGCAGTATCTCCATGGTTCTGGTATGTTTTGCATTTGCACCTCAACCAAACCTCTGACACTACTCTTACAATTTTGGGAAAAAAAGTGAGACTCCTACTGTTAAAATGTGGCTGGATTAAATTATCTGATTTTTGCACCTAGAAATGATACGGTATGCGCTCTATAACTAGTGATGGTGAGATAAAGCCTCATGAGGCATTGAACCATTTGGCCAAATTGCTTCAACTATCCCCACAGTTCATGAGGCTTCATGTGAACATGTCACCACCTACTGGTGGAAAGCAGAACTACAGTTTGTAATAAAATCTGCGCTTTTTTTTTTTGCAACAGTTTCTTTACCCCCCTTTTAGGTTCCTTTGAAATTGTTAATGGTTGGTGTGTATAATAAAATCTTTTGTAATTTTTTTAAGTGTAAAATTTCTTAGAACAATCATAAAACTCAAGTAGACAGTAGCTACGTTTACATGCGCAAAATTTCCCCGATCCGATCCAAACCTTGGTTGATCGGAAATTCAAAATCTCCGTTTACATGGACACTAAATGAAATGATCCGATCATGACGTGTGTATACATGTACCAAGCGTTGGATCAGATTACATCTTTTAAGCATGCGCAGAACTTCCTGCCAAACTTGGCAGTTCTGTCTGCGTCTGGTTTTTGGGAGGCCTGACAAACGATGCGCTCGGAGCGAGCGGAAAGAAAAACGGAGAGAGGAGGAAAAAAGCGCTTGGCAGCGAAATGTACGAGAGAAAATGTAGAGAATGAGCGATTGAACCGGCGTGGGAGAGCGAGTGGGCTGTGGAGAGAGAAAAGAGGTGAATAAATTCCTGCTTCCTGCAGCTTTAAATGAACTTGAGTGTATAAGTCGGCGTTCCTAGACTCCTCCCGCCATGTTGTTCACAGCGAGAGCGAGAGCGACCGGTGGTTTCCTGTCGTTGACAAGGCGGAAAAACGTCACGCTGACGTCGCACACATGCGCAGTGAAGATTATTTTACTCTTAAGATCCGAATGGGTGTTTACATGGACGCCAATCGGAATGGCGATCGGCAAAAACCACCTCTCTCATTCGGAATTAAATTTAGATCCGATCGAACCGAATCGGATTAGAATCTTCAGTCTGACATGTTTACATGAAACATTTTTGATCTGATCAGGCCTTCAATCCGATTATTTGTGTCCATGTAAACGTAGCTAGTGAAGGTGTTTGTGCAAATTAGGCAATGATGAGCAAAATGAAAGGATTTGGTCATTTTTATTCAAACATGATAGTTTTTCTACGTTTTTTGGTTTTAATCCGGTTGGAAGTTGTGTTCAACCAATCTTTTAGCTAAACCGACCTAATTTAGCCAATCTATATTTTTACTCGGGCAAAGCAATGCAAATTACCTGCCAAAATAATTAAGATTAATCGCAACTTTCAGTCAGGCAACTTTCAAAGTCAAAGACAGGTCTTGAACCATCAACCTCTGGAGTGAGAGCCTGTCTCTTACAGATGCCACCTATATAGATCATCACAGTAAGGAGGAAAATGACTTTTTCCGGTGGCTTGCTCAGGTTTTGATCATTACATTGTTTATTCGGACCAAATTAGTTTTAACCAACTAGATTGGTTGTTTTTCCAACCAATCTATTCTTAGAATCTATCCAGCTGACAGCAGCTCTCCTCCAAACTCCCACATCTTGGCTGAACACTGAGGAGATTCGGTATCCGCTTCTCCTGGACATTGGTTGATTATGTAAAGATGTTGTTTTGTATCCATAATATCTTATTGCCTCAGCAGTGTAATGGATCAGTAAGTCCTTGGGTTGGTTATGTGTTTGTGTGAGGGTGGGGGTGGCCTGTTATTGTTGTTGTGTGTGGGTTATTGTTTGTGTTATTTCCAACTTTAAAAAAACTCTGAATGTGTAATATTATGAAATGTTTTTCACAATAAAAAAATTAGAAATAGAAAAATGATTTACTCCATGACGTAAAAAAGTGTCTTGATGCCTGTTTGACTATATTGAGACGAGACCAGGACGCCTCTCTGATCGTCAAAATGCGTTCAGTGTGAACCCAGCATTCAAGCTTTACGTGAACTCTCATCAGGACAGTGAAGTAACCTCTCAGCTGCAGGTTTATGAGAATAAACAACACTAAACTTACTGTCTGTGGCCTTTCTTTGCTCCGGTTTGGACTGCCACACTGACGAGGTGCGCATGCAGACGTGAGGGTCCTGGTTCTTCAGCATGTGGACTCCTTTACAGATTTCCTGAAAGGTCCTGGAGGGTTTGGTTTTGCCCGTCTCCTCCGCCGTGCTCCCTGCTGGGACGTTCCCGTTGCTTTCGCTGGAGGAGCTGATGCTCACCTGCTGCTCGTGGGACCCGTTGCTGCCGTAGCTGCCGTAGCCACTGGAGCCCATGTTGTGAACCGGCTGTGAGGAGGCAGATGGTTAATGGAAGCGACCGGTTTGAAAGGTAAAAAGCTGACGCGGCGCGTGGTTGTGTTTACGTACCTGCAGCAGCAGCCTGTGGATCTGCTCACTGATTTCCTGGATGTCTGAATCCATCATCTTCCCTCCGTGGAAAGCCGGCGCTGCAAAGACATCTTCGTTGACAGGACCCCTGCGATCCACAGAGACGTCAGGATTATCCACAGATTTCACGAAGGAAAGAGCTACATTTTAAACACGATGGAGGTACTCACATGCGAACTTTGTGCCGCCCGATGACGAAGGACACCTTCCGGCTCCAGGGATTCACAAAGCTGGACCAGCTGGTGTCGATGGTGATGTATTCACCGTTTCTTGCACAAAACCGGATCGAGGAATGGTCAAACGGCTGACCGGCACACTGCAGAACTGCAACAGGAGACAGCAACCCAACCATTGAATGCAAAACTATAACGGACAAACTTTTGCATGTTTTTCAATAATCTAAAGCACAGCGCAAAGGTAAAAAGGTTTTAACAACATAAAACGTGACTCAATTTCTCATCTATACTTAATAACACCATTTATTCAGCTCTGGACTTTGACTAGGCCATTCTACCATGAATATACTTTATTAATGCTGGTGAGGATTCTCAGTCATCCAGGTCATAGTCATTCCAAAAAAAAGTTTGTTTCCAAGTTTAAAGATGTTTCTCTTCCCATCCAGGAAGCTTTTTCAATTCAAAATCTCAGGAATAGTGTTGAGTTTCGAGGTTTTATAAAGTAGCCCAACAAAGCTTTGTTTTTGTTTAGAAACATGCAAACTGAAACAGATGAAGGGTCCACCCCTTTGGAACGGGGGTCTTTTTGCTTCTTTTGTTAGCCTGCAATGCCCCATACCTGTCTATGTCTCTGAAAGGGGGGTTCGTTAAAGGGAATTGTTAACCTGGCTGAATAGGGGAGGTTTTCTGTTCCCCTGTAAAGGGTTTGGGGCTGCGATGATAGCGGGAAGTAATTAACTCAATCGCTGCATTTTAGGTTTTTGAAAGCTGAAATCTGAGTCCACCCCCTTCGTTTAAATGTATATTATGCAAGCGGTGTTGATTTTCCAGCGAGGCTCCCCCCAGAGGGCGAAAGTAAAAGTGCACTGTCGTAAATATGCTCAGCTGTTCTCCTGGTTTCTCCGTCAAGCCAGGCGCGGTTGTTTTGAGCTTAGCAGACAGGCGAACGCAACGAATCACCATGTCTACTGCGGTAAGTGACTATTTTGTTCCAATTTTCGAGTTTGAAAATTTAGCATGTTTTCATACATTATTTGTTATGCATGTGTATAAATAACAAAGATTGTAGCTAGCCAAGTTCTCGCCGTAAAGCAAGACCGACTCTCGCGATGCACGAGACTTCTGAGCCTGTAGGTGCGGGCCGAGGGCTCCTGCAATAAGTATGGTATTTCCCCTACAGACCACCAGGGCGGCTGAGAATACCTTTGTTCAACCTGAAATGACTCATTTAATCATCCAAAACGTTATGGAACACATTAATTAACTGAAAAATGTTGCATAGTATGCCTTTAAGGTTGGTTTTTCTTTCTTAACACAGAGGGCTTCCTTTACGCTGCTTAAAACAACCTTAATCAGAGGGGGTGGACCCGTTCATCCGGTTCAATTTGCATGTTTTCTAAGCCAAAACCAGGCTACTGTATAAAGCAACTGACCACTATTTCTGACATTGTGAATTGAAAAAGCTTCCTGGATCATAAGTCAAACGTCTTCAAACTTGGAAACAAAGTCCAGTTTTTAACTTTTTTTGGAATACTTTGATAAAATTTGTCACATTGTAACTGATTGGTACAAAAACCCAGAAACAACCATAAGAAAAGTGTGGAAAACAGGTTTAGATTATGAGTCTGGATCTAGGTGAATTCAGAGGGATTTGTTTCTAATGCAGCTTATCAAAGCTTTTTTCTGGCATTTCGTCAACAAGTAGCTGCACAGAAGGAAGGGCAGGGAGAGACGAGGAGGACAACGGAGATAACTGCGGCGAGGAGCGTAGCCTTTGCACATGGAGCACCTGCTCTACCCCCCCAGCCTTATTGCGCCCCTCATGATTCATTATCTGTTTGTCAAATATTTGAGAACCATGTGTCATCTTCACAGTACTATCTTGCCCTTGTTCATACGCTGCTACCACGGATTTAAAAATGAGGAAAAAATGTCAAATAAGAGTATTTGCCAGTTTAATAGGATGAGCTGCCAATGGAATGAGTATTTCTGTCTTTAAAATAATTAAACTAGATGTTTTACTCTAGATGGCGATAAATAAAGATCCTATACAGTAAATCATTTTATTCCACTGGCATATTTTCTTATCTGCTGGAGTTAAGGGAAAATAAAGGAAAAAAATCCTATAAATTCTCAGTCATCAGAGTCACGTCAACCACAAACTGCTTTAAGTGGAAGGAAAACTGTTGACTCTGCTGTGAGAATTGACAAAGTCTCCAGTAAAACTCCTTCCTACAGCAAAAACAGATCTAAAAATAAGCAATAAGTTCTTAAAAAGTATATTTGTCCTTGAATTGAGGAGGTAAATAAGAACATCCACAGATGGAAACAGTATTTTTGCCCTTAAATCAACACTAGATTAGATATTTTGCACTTGAAATAACATTGTGAAGTTGTTTTTCTCCTTTTTTAAAATGTAATTATTCCATTGGCAAATAGTTTTATTTATCTGTTCAACCAAGGGAAAATACACTTCTTTAAAGAAAATGTAACCTGTTTAGATTTAAAAATGAGGACATAAAAAGCATCATCCTAGTTTCAGAAAGGAAAATGTAGCTTTGCTTACTTTTGCGATGCACAGCCAGCATTAATGGCCGGTCGCTTGGGTGCAGATTGAGCAGAATGGGAGTCCCAATCAGGTCCTGAGGAAGGTAACCCAGCAGAGGCACGGCCCTGATGGACGAACACAAACAGCTGCTTTACTGCGGAGCCGCACAACAACAGCAACACGGCCGTTCATAGACCGGCTCCAGTCTACCCACCTCTCATCCACGTCCTGGAACACGCAGTTAGGGGTGTGTGTGGTGGTAAAGATGCGCTTGTCTGGAGGAATCCTGGGAGCTGAGCAGAGAGAAAACGACCATAAATTTAAGGTTTAAAAGTCACTTAAATGCTAATATACATGTTTTCAAAGCATGAGGCTTCCCCATCTGTTTAATCTGATCAAACATAAAACAGCAGCGAGCATCGGATATATATGTATAGGGGCTAATAGGACATGGAATAAAAGGAGGAACAGAGAATATTTGGACTTTCACATGAGCTACTGTTACACTTAAAGAGTCTATATCTTGCAAAAAGTTTTAACCGTTGTAATGCCATTTATTTCTTCATTAAAACCTTAAATCAAGAGTTATTTAGCTTCATTCTTACATCTCTGAGTAATCCTCATGAGTTCTGCAGCCTTATGATACTTATGATCCGGCCTTTCCAGGAAGCGGCTACCCTAACCACGCTGCGCCTGCACTGTAAACAGACGTCCACTTCCTCCAATCAGAAGCACGGCGCAATGATTTTAGCTAAAAGTTGAGCCCAAGCGGCTTTTTTAGCAGCTAATCTGCACAGGGCAACAACCTCTCATTTTTATGCTAACGTCCAAATTCGGAAAATCAGTTGTTTGGCAACAAAATGGATGTGACTTTACTCAGCCGTCAGAAACCGTTTGATACGGCGGCGTCATAAAAGAAGAGGCTTCGCTTTGAAGCCGAGTGTTTTTCTTTAGCTTTGAAGAAAGCATAATTTCCTTTATATATTTGCCAAAAGTTGCCTTAAATTTGACAAGAATTATCGGATGACAGGCTAAACAATTGGGGAAGTTTGCTGGTCAAAACAGAGCTAGTTAGCAAACAGAACTATCTATGTACAAAATTAAATATATAGAAAATACTTAAACGTATTGATAAAAAATAGCCTGTAGAGCTAAGTTCTTACCTTCGTAACCAGAGTGCACCCTCTCAGCCAACAGGAGGCAGCAGAACTGCTCTTCCAAAAGCTCCGCGTCTTGGACTTTCATCAGGTAGGGCGTCATCCGGAAAGGATAGTACTGGAGGTCCCCCTCCCGTTCCTTCCCCCCACTGCAACATAGACACACGGTTCTAACTAGTTCCACTCAATCACAGCTCATTTAATACGTCCGTATAGATCCAATTTTTATACCCTCATTATTTACTACATAAAAATCAGAAATTATACCAAGCCGAGGTCACTGCGGGGGAGGGGAGCAGATCTTGAGTCCCCCTCCTCCTCCAGTGTTCCTCTGCTCTGACTAAGAGTTTGTTCTGAGCAGGAAACTATGGATCAGAGCAGCGGCGGTCTCTGTGGCTCACCTGATGCGGCAGAAGAAGGATTTCTCCTGCATGCACTCCGTGGGAGACGACTCTGAGGAACGGACGGACAGAAAGTGTCAACAAATGATCATCTGCACCGCTTCCAGTCTGCTCAGCATCAATATTCACATTTTATCCCCATCTACGGTTAAGAGTGCGTTAGCAGTTTAGATGGGACAGGTGGATGTGCTGGAAAATATGTAAATGATCCGGCTAATTAATTACATGCAATGTGTTCATTAGCATGTGGGCGTTTGGTGCTCGCTGGGTTGTGTTTCATGTGGATCTGCAACGTGCTTTCTCTTGGCATTAGGAATGTATGATCTAAGTACACGGTGCAAGAAGCAGGGAAAGCTCCTCCATTCTCCACATACCTGCTCCGGTGCACATGCTCCACGAGGGGAGGCGGTACGGCGTGGTGAAGCTGTAGAACACGCTGACATCCTGCGGCGTCAGGAACTCCACAAACTTAGCATTGTTGAAAACTTCCCGCTTACAGTTCAGGGTGGAGGCAGCCTGGTCCGAGATGTAAACAATCTTCCCCGTGATGAGGGACACCGCTACAGCAAATATGTCCTAAGGGGCAGAAATATGAGCATTTATTCGCTAACCAGAAAGTTTCCTGATGGCGCCTTGTTCTTTATTAAATGGTCAGACAGCTTCAGCTCAAGGCTTATTAGAACCCGCTCACTCCTAAATGAGAGGAGAAAGAGACCATTTCCTTCGAGATGCTGCTGGTTTTTAAAAGGTTATGGCTTTAAAAATGCTAAAAATCAATTTCATTTCATTGTTGTTAAAGTTTAAAAGCTGCTGGAGAATAAAATGAGGTAAAAGACATTTTTAGCTTTCAGATTTTTGCATTTTCTGTGCATATCTGGTTATTTCTCCTCCTCACGCAAATAAACAACCACCATCTTTTCAGCCCGCCCCTACACTTCCAAAAAGAATGATTCCCGTATTTCTACAGGAGTTTGTTTTTGAGTTTATTGCCTCTAAATAAGACTTCAATAAAACCCTTTAAAAAAAAAAAAAAAAAAAAAAAAAAACAAGACGCCACATTGTTTCTCAACGTGTTTCTCAACGAAATTAGCTTGCTCCATAACTGTGATTATTAATTAATTTATTCATGAAACCAGCCCTATTTTTTTTTACTTGCCCAGTATAATGTTTGATAAATATTTCGGTTCAAAAATCCACGGTTCGGTTCGGTTTATGTTGATTGTTACACCGAAATCTCATAAAAATGACTGAAATTAATGAAAAAATCCAAAAAAAATTCATGAATTGTAATTATTTTTAATGATCGGCGGAAACCCTGGATCATTTCCGCATGTTTTGCCGCTTTGAATTTAATCATCTGGCGCATTTCCCTCCACGATCTCCAACGAACGGTTCGGACGGTTTTCATAAACCGTTCCATCCCTAATAAATATAGTTCCTAATATTCATTTTTGTATATATATCAATGAAACATGTTTGTTTTTTAAATGTTTTTTTTTGTAATTCAGTATTTTTTAAGTGTCCAGCTTCCTGGTGTGTATCTTCATGCGTCAGATAATGAACTCAAGCCTACATTACAGTGTTAACATGCTTTTCAATCCTTCCTGCACATTCTTTCCAAACTAAACTTTGCTTTAAACTGTTGCACCACTTCAATGTCTAAGAGAAAAAAATTTAATGAACATTTTTTAATGTATGACCACTGCACAAAGACTGCCATAAGATAGAAATATTTACACTGTGCGCATACAGTTATTATTATTATTTTCCTAATCCCTGACTGATCATTTTTAATCTAGCGTGTTTTATAGTATAGATTAAATTCATCATCCAGCTGCTGCTCTGCAGAATTCTCTCCCCAAGAGCTGAATCACGCCATCTAGCGGAAAATCACACGAGAATGTGTACAAAACAACAAAGATGGCGCCGGCAACGTTTGTGGGTCGTTTTCAGCGAATGTCGGTGATTTTAACGTAATTTTGAGTGATAAATATTTTTTTTTGTTGCGATCATTGCCCGGCGGGCAATTGCAATGAAATTTGTACTCTCCCGACAATAAAAACTACTTGCGATAGGGCGATGGTTAACATGCGATCAACTTACGATCGGGCGATGGTTAACATGCGATCAACTTGTGATCGGGCGATGGTTAACATGCGATCAACTTGCGATCGAGCGATGGTTAACATGCAATCAACTTGCGATCGGGCAATGGTTAACATGTGATCAACTTGCGATCGGGCGATGGTTAACATGCGATCAACTTGCAATCAAGCGATGGTTAACATGCGATCAACTTGCGATCAAGCGATGGTTAACATGCGATCAACTTGCGATCAAGCGATGGTTAACATGTGATCAACTTGCGATCGGGCGATGGTTAACATGCGATCAACTTGCGATCGGGCGACGGTTAACATGCGATCAACTTGCGATCGGGCGATGGTTAACATGCGATCAACTTGCGATCGGGCGATGGTTAACCTCGAGCCCTGAATGATATGCACAGAGCTGTTGATAATGTAAAAAACCTAATTTAAATTAAATAAATATGTCTTAAAAGTACATTTTCCTTTGATTAAGCAAATAAATAAGGTGCTCTGTCAACAGAATTATTACACATGATTCACAGGAAATAAGATTTTTTTCTAAAGGAAAAATAGACTTATTTTAAGTTAATCCATTTTTGCATTTTACGGTGATCTATTTTGAGCTGCATTTTGTTCCTAAATCTCAAACTGAAGTCTACCGTCGGACTTACGGTGTTTTTCAGCGTGTATTCGGAGGTGATGGTGTTGATTTCTTCTATGGTGTACGACGACACGTCAAAGCCAGGGGGATGACTGTCATTGATCATCAGCATCTGGTAGTATTCCTCATTAGCTGTGGAATCCAAACACATCAATCAGATCCTAATTGATCACAAACATTGGTTTTCTTAATGTTTTTTTAGAAAAGCTGGGGTGAGCGTGTTTTACCTTTAACCTGCTTGATACACCGCAGCGCATATTTGAGCGTGTTGACGGTGTTGGATTTGCCCTTGCTCCTCTTTTCTAGAGGCAGGTGCATCTTGAGCTCCTTGAGAGTCTTGAAGAGCTCCTTCTGAGTCTTGGCTTTGGCCGACTGTTCGCTGCTGCATGACGCCACAGAGAGAGATGCACAGGTGTCACAATGACGAGGTCTCACCAAAGATGTCGCACTCTACATTTATAGTGTGACTGGAAACACGTGGATCCTCCACATGCCGAGATTTCTAGAACTGTAGAGAGAATGATAGAAATCCAGGACTTACCTGCAGCCGCTGGTTGACGGATTGTCCTGCTCGGAGCTCACCAGGCTGAAGGCGTTGGAGCTGCTCGGCGGAGACGGGCTGTGGGAGTTGGAGCTGTAACAAATGGCAACAGGTCATGTTATTTTAGGCAAACAAAGAAATTTCTGCAATTAGAACAAACTTTTCTGCACACTGATTTGCATTCATGGGTCAGCTCTAATGCTACGTTCAGTCCCAAGCAGCAGAATCAGCAGAAGCAGATAGTTTACGTGCAAAGTCAATGGTTGACGCGCATCAAGGCACAGCAAAAGGTCCCGCGGCGCGTTTTGAGCAGCATGAGCAGCTCCTCATGAACCTCTGAGCATCTGACCCTCTTCAGAAGCAGCTGCTGAATTTGGAAAAATTCAACTTTAACTGCTTAACGAGCCACATCAACCAATCAGAGAAGCTGATCTGGGAGCTGGCAGGGAGACGGACGCAGCACTGCTGATGCAGAGCGCTATGATCAATCCTCTGAAACCGTTTATTAACGCCTAAATGAAGAAACTTGCAAGCAAAACATTTTTTGTCTTTTATTATCCAGGTGCCTTCAGTTTGTAGGACTTTCTCACTTAAAAACATATTAAAACTACTTTTCACCCACTGATCACAGCAAATATAGGCAAAGAAAGGGTAGCTCCGCCCAACGCGCATCAGAATCACTTTCACAGCAAAGATGCTTCAGCCACTTGTCAGAACTAAACTTGTAAAAGCATTAAAAAAGAAGCAGCATGTGCAACTTTGCTGCTTCTGCTGGGTGCGGTCTGAACGTAGCATAAAGATCAAACGATACGGGTTCTTGATTAGGGCCGATAATTTAGACATCCACCTAACTAATCCCTGATATGTGCCGCCGATTCTTGCTGCCTTTTGTGCATTTTCTTCCTTTGTTTGAATGAAACAAATGATACAGAAGTTTATGTTTGGAGTCAAATGTAAAATGTTTGGGAACCTGATAAACTCATAAAAGGTGCAGAATGCGTTTTAGTTGACGGAGCCAAAAGGCCTGTTGACTTCTGCTGAAGGTTAAATCCAGATTAGGGCTGAAAAATAACGATTATTTTGAAAATTGTTGATTATTTTGTTAATTAATCGATTAATAATCAAATAGCCTGAGGTCTCTTTAAGATTATTTTTTTTTGCAGAATTAAACCAAGTAAAACTAAAACGTTTCCACTTGAGGAGTTCCAGATAGAGCAGATTGACATAAGAATACTTTTTATTTTTTATTTTAAAGCTACAGTGTGTAATAATTACAGGGATATACAGTCAGAAATGTAATATATTATACATAACTATGTTATTTATCATCATCTACGAGCTCAGCCTCTTAACCTTAATATTTGCGTTGCCTTAGAATTCGTTATTTATAATTACATAGGAGCGGGTCTCGCAGCCATGGAGGCAGACATCTTTGCGCTACGGCAGCGCAGAGCCAACAAACTAGCGATTGCGAGATCGCCAAAACGTCACAACGATGTAGAAGAAATAACGGGTATATTTATTATCTTAAGTCTACATGAAATCTATACCCTACACAGACTAATGAAATACTATCTGTAAAATTATCTATGTAAACAAACCTCATCACTTGAGAAGGTAGGTGATGCGGACGTCGTGGAAGACATTTTGTCCCGTAACGCTCGCCGTACTGTTGGGGGGGAGAAGCGGTGGGGGGGAGATGTTCATGTTGCTGCAGTCTGCAGTCTGACCGCTAGATGTCGCTAAAAGTTACACACTGTAGCTCTAAATACAAAAATTATCATTATTATTTTTTTTTACTATTTTAATATATTTACTTCTCTAACTCGTTCGCTATGTCAACTAAAGGCACATTTTAGAGTCTCTATACTCCAGTTAATGATTAATCGATAACTAAATTACTTAATAATTATTTCAATAATCCATTAATCTCGATTAATCTGATTAACTGTTTCAGGTCTAATCTAGATAAAACTTTCTTGGACAAAAACTACTAAATTAGAATGAACTTTGGGAAGATATTAAAGCAGATTTAAACGCTTTCTTTGATATGAATCCCACTTCCAAGTTAATAATTGTAATAATCTATTATGAAATGTTTTTGTTTTTTTTGAGGGGGGGGTCTCAGATTGAGCAGACTGCAGCATGTGAAACGTGTTTCCTGTTGTTTTCATGTCAGCGACACGAAGGAGAAAGTATAGCTGGTTACGTAACGGCCAGCCAGGTAGGGTCCTCTTGTAACAAGAGATAATTATGAAAGTCATGTGGGGGGTGGGGAGGGGGGCTGGTTACTTCCAACTTCCTGCAGAAGAACCAGTTTGAACCCGATTTATCTGATGACCTCACTGAGCTTTCCGAGGGGATTCTTTATCTTTGTTTAAACAAACTCAGTCGATCTGAAAGGTTTATGGGATTTCTCACTTGCCAGGGACCCGGATTCAATGAGGAGGAAAGACGCAGCAGTATCTGAAACTCCAACCGACCTCACTTCCGCGACCTAATTGGTCTGGGGGGGGGGAGGAACAGGCAGGATTCGGGGTGATTCAGTGCGTGATGAGCACTCACCTCTTATTGCTTCCTGATGACTCTATGATAGCAGAATCCTTCCCGTTGCCGTTCACACTACCCACGGATTCGTTGCCGTGGGACTCGTTTCCGTGAGATTCGTTGCCATGGGATTCCGTCCCGCTCCCGCTCGAGCCGCCCATCTCCACGTCCTCGTGGAGGGGCGTCCGCTGGCGCTTCCTGTCATCGTGCGGGGAGCGCAGAGAGGCCGGGTGCTCGTGTCCGCTGTCGCTCCCCTCGGACGCCAGTCCTAACTCGGGTTCTAGCTCCCCCCCGTCCTGCACGCCGCAGCCCTCGCCGTAACTGCTGGCCATACGGTGTAGTTGGCTCATGGAGCCACGCGGGTGGCCTTGCTCTTCCTCAGCCCGGTAACCGACCCGTTCGTGGCCGTCCAGAGCGGAGAAATGATAGAGCTTTGAGTCGCTGTCCTCAGACATGAACCGGCAGAGAATGTGAGGTTATGTCACTTTCCACATGGCCATGCCTGAAACCTGTAGCAGTGCGTTGAAAAGAGAGTCGACGTCTCAGCTGCTGAGGTTCAATCCTAGGGAGGACAAAAGAAAAAGATTAAATTAGGCGATACAAACCCTCTACAATGAGCCGCACTTCCATTAATCTAAAATAAAGAAACAGCTAAAAAGGGAAACAATCAATAAGGATCATCTCAAACCATCCAGCAAATCTACAGCTGGCTCCCTTTGATATGAGCAGACGGGCTGCGGTTGCAGCGTCGCTGAAAGAGCAAACACCAAATGAAAGGACAACAGTGTGAAGTTCACTTCATTTCACAGAAAGGCCGCCGCCGTCGCCGCCGCCGTTTGAAAGCAGCCTGACATCTAACCTTTCTGAGAGGATTGAAGCCCCTCGACACTGTGATACACTCCAAAGACCTCTAAACAACAAAGGTTTGCATACAGCGAGGAAAATGAGGGCAAAAGAGACTCAGCAGGACCCCTCCCCTACCTGTTGCTTCACACAGCTGGTCATTTTGCTGGATAGTAAGCCGCTAAGCTATTATTAAAGGAGAAACGGTCAAAGCTAGTAATAATAGCATCGACCCAAGCAGGATTAACTTGATAATATTAGCTGGCTGTGATTATGTAACTTTAAAAAAAGATGAAACACAGAGACAATAAGCAACACTGATGCTAATTTAGCAAAATAGCTCAGGCTAAAAATGTCATTTATTCCACTTCTAGCCTCAACTTTTCTATAAAAACATTTTATTTTTCAGTAATAACACTTCACCAGTCCATCTAGAGTAGTGGCGAATAAAATTATTAATATTCTGAATAAAATGTAGACAGTAATCCATATTGGTGGGTCCGAAATATATATACATTAACTTCTGGTTAGAGATGCCAGCATAAACAAGACGGGACTCTGCACCAATAGGAACAGTAGGTTAAAGACACACAAGACGGAGCTTAGGCGCGGCCAGATGCTAGTAGATCCATGATGTAATTAAAATAAATAGAAAATAAAAACATTGGTCAAGCTATCGAGCATCGGTTAGTACTTATGGAAGGGAAGCAGAGGGCTGGTGAAGATTCTCAGTCATCCACGTCATAGTCATTCCAAAAAAGTTAAAAATAAAAAACACTAGACTTTGTTTTCCAAGTCTGAAGACATTTCGCTTCCCATCCTGGAAGCTTTTTCAATTCAAAATGTCAGATTAGTGTTGAGCTCCTCATTCCGTCTTTGTTGAGCTCAACACAGATGGGCTACGTCCTCCAGACAAGACTTGGCTGACCATCTACACTTTAAAGGAATAGTATACCCAAAACATGATTAGCCTTCATTTTCTACTCACCCCCATGCTGAACAACACTCTGGAGTACTTTTTTGATATCTCAAATGCATCTGGAGATCTGGGAGGCTTCTTGCTGTCTGCTGACATTCAAATAATGGAGGTCTATGGTGCCCGAGACAGAAAGGTCCATAAAAGTCCACAAAAACGTGTCAATATTCCTCCATACTGCTCGTCCAATGTATTCCAAGTGTCCTGAGTGGGTAGCATCCAGAATTTACTCGAAACGAAGTCATTTAGAATGTTTTTAGAGCATAAACAGTAGTGTATAGTATTTCCTGAAAGCGCACGCCAGCGCATTTAGGACGCTACGGAAGCCGGCAGACCAAACCAGATGAAAGTGCGCATTCAGCGTCTGCTCTGCCAATAATGCAAGCGTTGAAGAAGAAATGTGCTATTTACATGTGCAAACAAAGAAACAACGAAAGAAAAATGTCTGAGGAGTTCAGTGTTGAGGAAGAGCATGAGTTCTTTGCTGAGCTGAATGCGCACTTTCGTCTGGTTTGGTCTGCCGCGGTTTCCGTAGACTCGTGAACGCGCTTTTAGGAAATCCTGTACACTACTGTTTATGCTCTAAAAACATTCTAAATGACATCGTTTCCAGTAAATTATGGACGCTACCCACTCAGGACACTTGGAATACATTGGACGAGCAGTATGGAGGAATATTGACACGTTTTTGTGGACTTTTATGGACCTTTCTGCCTCGGGCGCCATAGACCTCCATTATTTGAATGTCAGCAGACAGCAAGAAGCCTCCCAGATCTCCAGATGCATTTGAGATATCAAAAAAGTACTCCAGAGTGTTGTTCAGCATGGGGGTGAGTAGAAAATGAAGGCTAATCATGTTTTGGGTGTACTATTCCTTTAAGGACAAAGGACGTTCATCTGAGGAGCAGAATGTTGACTTTTTGGACAAGGAAGACAGGTGGTTTGAAAGGGGTGTGAAGAAGGCCATTTATGTTCAGAGAGAAAAAAAACAACCTTAAACAGAGGTGATGGACTCAGGTTCCAGCTTTCAAAAACCTATAATTCAGCGATAAAGTTGATTCCTTCCCCCTATCATCTCAACCCCCCATCTCCACGCATGGACCAAATCATCCCGCCTGGTCCGCCGGGCCAACAATGACCTCAACGAATCCCCATTACTAAGGGGCGGACAATAGGCTGAGCCTCTTTCGGTTCAATTTGCATGTTTTTTAAGCCATAACAAGGCATTGTTGGGCTAATCTACTACTCAATGCTAATTCTTGCATTTTGAATTTAAAAAGGTTCCTGGATTGGAAGAGAAACTTTTTCAGACCTGGAAAACAAAGTCCAGTGGTTTGTTTTTAACTTTTTGGAAAGGAAAGCAGAGATTACTGCTTTTCTTCTAAACAGGTAAATGTTGGTTAATGCTAACCAAAGGTTAGCCTTACACAAAGTTGGCATTAATTGTAGAGTAACCAAAGGTTAAATGCCTATACCATTTAGCTAAAGATTAGCATTAACCACCTGTTAGCATTAGCACTAACGAACCTGCCAAATATTGATGCATAGTCTGCGCTATGTTATTCCATGCATCAACGCTAGAGGGCCAATCAGGAACTACCTGTGGGCCTAGATACGGCCGAGGCGGTGAGGAAGTGGGGGCAAGTTTGTGCGACAACGGAGGGACATGAGGGCGAAAAAGAGCGGGGATCATTTGCGTTCACGGCGACACACACATGCAGACGACCTGGTTTCTGAGTATAAATCAGCCTTTCCAGTATAGAATGAGCAGCTGGTACGCCTTAAACCTGTTGCTTTCACCTTTAAAATGGCTCCTGTAAAGATAAACTAACTGTTTAAATGGGATTTTTTAGAGTTTATCAACTTTTTTTTTTGTTTTTATATCAAAGTTAAAAGAACAAATTGATACAGTTTACAGATTATAACTATAGTAAAGATTTAAATAATGATTATTTTGTTAATTAATTCATTAATCTGTGGATTTTTGTTTGATAATTAAACAGCAAAAGGTTCCTTCAAGAAGATTTTATGTAGAATTGAATCCAGAAGCAGGTAAGAATAAAACTATTCCACTGCAGTGGTTCTGGATAGAGCATTTTGATGACAAACATGGAGTTTCTATTTGTATTATTTATAATTCTGGGATAATTACTGCTCTAACTGGGTTGCTCTATCAGGTTTTAGAGCATCTGTCCACCAGTTGAAAATCCATTTTCTAAATTAGTTGAGGGTTATTTGAACAATCAATTAATTATGAGAAATAAATTTAATTGTTTTCTTCCTAAACTATAGTGATATATTTATTTGATATATTGCAGGTCCATGTAAAAGACAACAAAAACAGATATTTTATTCCTCTGGACCGACCTGGAGAGGATTTGATTTAGATTTTTTCTAATAATTAGGTTGTTCATGAACACATTTCAGTCAAATATCTGTTTGATTAAGTAGAGACGATAGAAAAACAGCACAGGTTAATATTTCAGGATCACTGCAGCCCCTTTGTGTCTCCTGCAAGGATGAAACTTTGAGCTATTTGGGTCTGTTTGGGACTGATTGGGAAAATCCTGGCAGGAGGCAGTGAAGCCAAAACAAAAACTATTTCCCTGTTCTCCTGCTGGTCGGTATCAGGTTACAGTTATTTATGTAAGCGCAACATTCAGCAGCTCGTCTATTATTGGCACTTTATATAAGCCGAATTTCTTTCTTAGAAATATAGATTTTTTCTTTCACATTTAGGATGCATTTAAACCCCGGCAGGTTTCCTGCCTCTCCTACACACTCACTCCTCAGAGATTAACCAATAATAAGTTTAGAGAGTGAAAAACAGCCAAGCTGTTCGGCAGGATTTTCTCTGATTGGCTGCTGCCTGCAGCCAATCAGAGAAAAACGAGCCGAAACAGGTTAATGACACCAGCAAATTAGGACATAAACAATTCCTTTTTGTGTTGTTATTAAAATAATCTGGAATATGATTCCCAGGATTTGGATTATGGGTATAAAAACATTCATGTCATTTAGATGATTTACTGTAGAGGCTCAGTCTGAGGGGAATGAATGAAGGAAAATTTCCAAAAGTAGGTTAACCTAATAAAAACGCAATTTTACTGTATTAATAGTAGATATTCTATCATTCTTTTTTTTTTAGGTATTATTAGTTTGTTCAGTAAAATTATGCATCTCGATCATTGTGCATAAAGTATACAATTAAATCTTTGAGGCAACAAACTCACATTTTCCCCCCAAAAAACGGGGAATCCATAAAACAAAAGAACTTAAACAACAGGAGCAAATAAGATTATTGTACATTTTCATTCCTTAAATTAATTTTAAAAAGCCTTCTACTAACAGCAAAGGTCTAAACTCACCAGAAAGATGGTCTTCCAAAAAAAAAAGATTCTCACCAGGGGAAATTAAACTGAAAGCTCTGTTTAAAGATGAGATGCAATTCATGGAAATAAAGATATAATTCTCCAGGTAGGAAGAGAAAGAAATGCGTGATGCCGTGAAAGAAGCAGCTCTACTTCCATGGGAGTCCAGATCCAGAGTGAGCCCTGATCCAGCAGCACACTAGCACAGATCTCAGCATTATACAACTTGGCTCCAGTCACATGGATTCAGCTATAGCTCAACACAAAGCTGGAAGCCCTGTTTCATAAAACCACACGCTGCTTTCTTCTTCTAGGAACTCCATGTCCAGGAGTGCATTCTTTTACAGAAATGTTATAAATCTTAAAAATGTGTACAACTCAGATTTTGGGAGGGGTTTTATTTACCTTGTCAGATGAAACTGGAAATAGAAGCAAAATCCCTAATTTCACATTTTCTTGATTAGAAAAATAATAATTCATAATAGTGATACAAATCTGGAATAACAGGTTAACTTTTTTTTCTTTTTGTACCCCAATATTATCATTAATTTACCCCCCCCCCCCCAACAAAAAAAAAAACAAACATCTGTGTTGATGTTTGTTTGTTGTTGATGCAAAAATAATAAATCTCTGTGATAATCCAAATTATTAATCTCATTATAGTAATTCAGCTGAAGCCATAATGTTTGTTCTTTAGGATTGAAACTGAATTATTAACAAATATATTTGATTAATAGAATCAGTTGGATTTAATGTTCAGTAGAAAAT
Source organism: Cyprinodon tularosa (assembly GCF_016077235.1). NCBI lineage: Eukaryota > Metazoa > Chordata > Actinopteri > Cyprinodontiformes > Cyprinodontidae > Cyprinodon > Cyprinodon tularosa. The sequence continues at coordinate 101,372 of NW_024038988.1, read as the reverse complement.
TTAAAGTTTTATTTTTAAAGAAAGAGGTTATTTTGTTTGATCAGTAGGCATCTGGGATTATAATAGAAATACAATTTAAATAAAATTGTCTGTAAAATAAGTTGAAGCATTTGATTATATTTTCCAAATAAACAGAAACTAAAGATCAGATTATAATTCCTACACCTGTACTTTTAATAGTCTATAGTTTAGCTAAATGTGGCACTTCCATTGTTATAGCAGGTTAATCTGATATGAATAAAATAGGTTTTACCAATGACATCATATATTACATCATCAATACGTTCCTATAACAGTTTTAATGGTGAAAATATGAATAATTGTGTTTCTATAGTTTTATTTAGTTGCTGCTGACCTGCTGTTCATATCCACACACGTTGACCTGCAATCCAGCGCACGGTACACTGACACAGTTATGTAAAAGTAGGGATATGATTAAAAAACAGCCACATATGTGCCATATTTGAACGGCAGCTCGTTTTAACGGCTACAACTAGCCGGCGTATTGTTTTGTTGACCACAGAGTCATGAGAAAAAGCAAGTTTTAACGTGTTAAAGTAAAAAAAAGTAGAGCAGTCGGATTCCGCGCATGCGCACTTCGTTTTTTTTTTTTGTTATGCAACTTATTTTTGAGCACAAGCTTTAAATCAGGGTAAAACTCAAAGGAAGACAAGATGGAGGACCAACCTGTGACGATGATGTGCAAACCGCCTCTCCGTCTGAGAAAAGGGACCAAAACAAGCCGAGCAGACCGATGAGAATCATAGGTTTAAGCTATTCCTCAATGGGAAAGCGGCTTCTGACTGACTGACTCGGCGGCGCTCGCCTCCCCCCACCCCCCAGTTCTTCGACAACGTCCCGCTGGCCAATCAGAGAGCAGGCCTCGCGACCTCAATTCAAGACTCCTCCCTCGGGCTCAACCGATTGGTTGTCGTTTCGAGGTTTCCATAGTGAGCGTTACGGAACAGCGATAGCGGCAGCTGATTGGTCCAAACCGCTGTCCGTCGTTTTATATAAACAAGGCGGTTTTCGCACGTGGAATCTCATGTTGTGTGTGTCACAGCGCTTTGTAGCGGGGGCAGTTACGACTGCAGGGAATTGCTGGGTTCAATCATCATATCAGATGTTGCCCTTACATAAATGCTAAATATGGCAGCTGGAAGGAAAAACAAAAATAATTATTGACATATTTTGCAAATAGTGCAAGAAACAGACCGCAGCCAGAATGAGTCCAACGCGTAACCTGCTCGCATAATGATTTTTTTACACGTGGGAAACGTCACTGGGTTGATCGCTGGCGCTCATTGTCCAGATTACAGCTTTAAAATCATTAGCTGCGTCACATTTGACTGTGGTCCTCTGAGGGGGCAGGGACTTCTCCCACATGGGGGGGTCAGGTCATTTTGGTGTTGCACTGAAGTAAGGTTTTAAAAAATAACTTTTACTCTTTAATAAGCAAATGCTGTATCTTATTATCCTCAGATATGAACTGGAAGAGGATGCAAGATCCAGTTACCTCCACATGGAAATGCCATTTCATTCAACAATAGGTAGAGACAGTCCTAGTAGGGGCCATCAGGGGCCTGTACCCCTGTAGAACTAGCCCCAGCTTCTTTTAGACAGACTTAGACAGATTTATTTATGTCATTCTGTTTACACAATTGTAAACAAAAAGAAATTTAGTTTAGAACAGCTCTCTAGACAATTTCATTTTTTAAAGTGCAGCCTTGATAAGGTCAGCAGCAGCAGTTGTTGAGCTGCTAGTACTGCCTCAAGCTCCTGAAGCACTCGCTTCTCCTGGCTCAGGGGAGGAAGAGGACGATGATGACGATGCTGTGAGGGTGGAAGCCTCCTGGGTTGAAGAGGCTGACGTGGTTAAAGCAGCAGTGGTGCCATCGGCAGGTTTAGCAGCGACAGATGACGCTGGAGAAGGTGTGGAAGCCGGAAGGGGCCGGGAGGAGCCGGCTGGGGATGTTTCAGCATTTGGCAGGGAAGCATCTAGAGTGCATTTTCACCTGCAGAGGGCTTTGCTTCCCCTCTAGATGCCGAAGATTGCCGGGGAACAGTCTCAGAGGAGCCTCCATTCACGCAGAGCTCTTTGTTTTTATCAGCATTAGCCCTCCCCAGGCCAACAGCACCGTCCGGTACTCCTGGACGCAGCCAAGACTCTGTCAGAATGATGGTGCAGCAGTTACATATCTATCTTTTTTGAAGAGAGTTCGAGTCGGAAATGATCCATTTTGTTTTCCAAGGGGCGGATGTTGGAGAGCAGGATTGACGGAAGCGGCAGTCTGTGTAGTTAGCCCCCCTCTGCAGCCTCGTGTTCTCCGTCTGGCGCGTCTCTTCCTCCGTCCGTTATTTTCCGCTGTTGTTTTGTTGACATCCGTCCGTAGCGATCCGCAGCTTTATAAACAGTCACAAAATGTCAGTATTTAAAACATTTTGTGACCGTAGCTCCAGCAGGCATTGGCGATCATAGAAGCGGGTTTGATGTCTAGTTTGTATAGTTTTATGCGGCATATTTTCTGAAATTGTTGGAGCCACATGGAGCCATTTTATGGCCCCTGTACTGAAAACAAACACAACAAAATTGATGTAATTAGCAAATGCAATTATTTTAAAAAGATTGCTTTTTTAGATCTGTTCTGCAGTGTAACTAAATCAGTTTGTAATGGTGAAACCCCACCCATCCTCCCCACCTTCTCCAGAAGCACCATAGAGAGCATTCTGCCCCCCTGGTAAATTTAATCTAGAACCACCACTGATATTAGGCCATTTTCATTTTGATGTGTGGTAATAATCAATCATCATACCTTATTAAGGTCAGCTGATTAGCAGCATGATTGACGGGGGTATATTGTATCACACAGCTGCTGGGTTTGATCTCAATTCAAGCATTTATGACCCAATAGCTCCATTATTCCCCAACAATTTCTGAAGAAAATCTGTTTTACATGCTTTGAGGAAACAGATCAGTGTATCAGACGTCAGTCCTTGCCTTGCAGCTTAAACCATTTGTTTGGCTTCTGGCCACGTTGGATCAAATTCTGGACTTTTGTCTTTTCTGCACCTGCAGCTGTTTTAGAAGCCACAGCCAAAGCGACCTGCTAATTGCCATTGTTGGAGTTTCAGTGACCTCATTGAAAATTAGATTTTGGCCTTCTGTTCCCTTCTCGCTAGATGCTCTATTTTACTATGGTTAAAAAAAAAGGTTTTGTAATTATATATATATAAAAAAAAAATCAATCCATTAAGGAAATTTTAGCAAAAATTCTTCAATAAAAAAAAAAAAAATCAGAGGGACTTTCTCAGATTTTATTTTTCAAACTTTATTTAAAAAAAATTTTTTTTTGCAGATTAATTTTTAAGAATTGCATTCTTTTCCAATTGTGTTTCAAAAATCACAATATCTTGACTTCTAGAGAAGGATTTTCCTGTGGAGCGAGAAACAAAGACGCATTTCTGTTGGTCTGCATGGATGTTAGCAACAACATTGGACATTTGTATTGTGCATGAAGGGTGAATGTTTGTACTGGGATTGAAGCGCTCCAACAATAGTGGAACACATCTAACCCCATATATAAGGGGAGTGTTGGCCTAGTGGGTTAAAGCAGTGCGCTTGTGCTCTGAGAAGGTTGCATGTAGCAGATTCGATCCCTGCAACCTGCCCTCTGGGTCCCTGAGCAAGACCCTTAACCCCATACTGCTCCCCGGGAGTCGCACAATGGCAGCCCACTGCTCCCCAGGGGGAGGGGTTAAATGCAGGGGGTTAATTTCTCCATTGTGAGATCAATAAAGTTAATTTATTATGTGCTCTCACAACATTTTTGGGGGTTTCATTTTACAGTGAAGGGTAGCTTAGCAATGTTTACTCACAACTTACTAAAATTTTTACCTTTCTAATCTGTCTAATAATAAAATTAACCACCATGTTGCAGAGTTAACCTTTCAAAGCCCGATCCAAGAATAAAATAAAACAGAAAATTACTTTATTTTGGTTTGAATTCCTTATTTGCCCTTTTAACAAAATATGTGAAAAGAAAAGCAGAAATACATTTTTGATATTAATAATTTATTACTATGCGATAAGTCAAGATTATTTTTGTGTAGGCTGTTATCAGGTATATCTGATTGTGTACAATAGGATTTTGAGCAAAGTTTTTACCATTAAATTATGCAAACGGTGTCAGACGCAAAACATTTCAGAAACCGTATGTATCAAATATGATACATTTGGCATTATAGGGTTAAAAACATACCTAACATTTTTACCGCTCCCTTTTTCCTGCTCTTTTTGTCGTTTTTTATTATATTTTACATGTTTTTCAAAGTTATGAAAGATGTAAACAATGTAAATGAATTTGTGTAGGGATGCACGATATTGGGATTTTGGCCGATATCCGATATGTCGATATTTTAAAACTCATGTAGCCGATAACCGATATCGATACTGATGTTAAAGCTGGACAAAAATAAGTAGTCATTGAAAATAGCAGTTTTGTTATCCATTTCTGACACTTTGAAAAATAATATACTCAAATATATTTTCATATGCTGATATCAAATACATTTTTAAAAACGCGGTATCGATCTATTTTACTTTCAAAATCTCGTGAAATTTCATCGTTCTGTTACAAACTCTCGTGATATTTTGCAAATTCTTGTGAGATTTTGTTAGTAAAATAGATCGATACCGCGTCAATATATCAACATATAAAAATATGGCAACATTTCGTGAATTTTCGGGGGATTTCGTAGCATAACGATGACATATAGCAATATTTCATTAGTAAAAGAGATTGATATGGTGTTTTTAAATGGCAATATATCAGCATATGAAGATATTGTGATATTTTAATGGATCAATATTTTTTCCCTCGTCTTTAGAAGTTTTTAAGTCTGTAAAAAAGAAGTTTTTGAGGAAGAAGAAGAAGTAGTATTTTATTTTTTATTTTTTTTTTACTTTAGAGACTCAGAAGCTGATCAAATATCGGGTTAAATATCGGTGGGGTGGCCGATGTCCGATATTCAGTTTTAAGGCCGATACCGATAGGGGGCCGATTATATCGTGCATCCCTAATATGGGGTAAAATGCAGTAGAAACACTGAGTTGAATTCTATTTGAGAGATTCCATGTAGTGCAAATATGATGTTATCAGTGTGATGCAGAGTCTTGATTTGTGACTTGATTTGATGTGTGAGGGGTCACTGATGATGTCACGGGCCACTGATGATGTCACGGGCTCGGGACACGCAGCGCTGGGATGAAATGTCTTTAATGGAGGGAAGAGGAGCCCCCACACTGGAAAAACGATCTAGAAATAAGTAAAAAAAAAATCTTAAATTAAGTGTATTTACCCTTAATTTAAGCAAGTAAGTGAGATAGTTTGCCAATAGAATGAGTATTTTTAATCTTAAAATTAGATAATTAGAAAAATGCACTTGAAATAAGACAATGCAATTGTGTTTTCTTATTTTAAATGTAAATTGTCTTGTTCCATTGGCAAGATGTCTCTTTTATCTCCTAAATCCAACAACAAATGCACATATTTTAAGAAAAAATTACTTATCTATGGCCCCGTCCACACGAAGTCAAACCCTGGCCTAAACGCACAAATTTTTCACCAAACCAGCCTCTCATCCACACGAAGCCGGCGTTTCGGGGGTCTGTAAACAATCTTTTTTTTTATTAAGCCTTCAGAGTGGGAAGATTTTGAAACGCCGTTTTCGCGTTTCCATCTTTAAGCTCTAACCGCATTTTTTTTTTTACACGCATGCGTCATAGCATCGCCTCTAAACACGCATGCGCGACACAGTATCACAACAACAATGGCGCCGTACTGTGTTGAATGGTTGCTGCTCATGCTACTCACCCTGCTGTCGGGCTTACAACAGAATCTTCTTCTTCTGGAATATCTCCAGGAAGAACAGAGCAATATCGACCACATAGTTCAGCACCTGAATTTGACTGAACCACGAAAATGGACCCACAGGGCAACCATGTATAAATATTAGTGCGCATGCCCAACATTTCGTTGCCTGTTTTCGACTATTTTTGCTCTGGCACCACAGCGCCACTTACAGGCCTGGCATACAATTTGCAGCGTTTTCATGCATTCGTGTGGTCGATCACATTTATTTTACGTCTCCGTCTTTACGACAAACGTTCTGGAAAATATTAGCGTTTCGTGTTCGTTTTGACTTCGTGTGGACGGGGCCTAAATTTGGATTTTTTTTTTTTTAGACTTTAGAAACTCAGAAGCTGATCAAATATCGGGTTAAACATCGATATATTGCCATTTAAAAACAACATATCAATCTCTTTTACTAATGAAATATTGCTATATGTCATCGTTATGCTACGAAATCTCCCGAAAATTCACGAAATTTTGCCATATTTTTATATGTTTATATATTGACGCGGTATCGATCTATTTTACTAACAAAATCTCACAAAAATTTGCAAAATATCACGAGAGTTTGTAACAGAACGATGAAATTTCGCCCCCTATCGGTATCGGATACCGGCCGATACCGATAGGGGGCCGATTATATCGTGCATCCCTAGATTTGTGTCATCTATAGATAAACAAATACAGAAAAAAGGACATTAGTATACATTTATATATGGGAAAAGTTTTAATAAATGGGTACGAAATGAAGGCATAAAAATGTGAATAAATGTTGTGAGAAGCTGGAAACTGCTTTTCATTTTTGTAAGGTAAAATAACAGATTGTAGGACTTTCTTAGAAGTGAGGCAGACATGAGATGTAGCATCTTTAACATAGAAATGAAGGGAAAATGTTTCTTTGCACATGTTATTATGATGAGTTGGACTCGGCTTTGTGTCAGACTTTAGTCATCGTGGTTTGTTTTGGGTGACTGAGGCTCTGGAGCACACATTGCACTTTTGCAAACATGGCAGTCATAACAACAGACTGCATCCTCATCCAGCCAAGGGCCTCTGTGGAGAGTCACTGTTCAATGGTTTGGTGTTTTTAGGGTGTTAAAAGAGCCCGTTCTATGAGGTAGACATTTATTCACAACAGACGCAGCTACTTACCCTATGATCCTTTGATCGGAAACGAGTCCATCACGCCCACCCTCTGCTCTCAGCTTCAACAACAATACAGTATTATGATGCTGAGCTTTGATTGGCTGCTAAAATTGGTCTGTCCTTGTTGGGCATACAGACAGGAAGCCTCCCCCATTAAACCCCCCCCCCCCCCCCCCTCTTCCAACCAACACGTCCATTCACTTGTGCTTATTAGTGTGGGTGGAATAAAAAAAAAAAGATAAAAACTAATTAAAATGAAACAACAGTAAAATGGGAATGATTCATGAATCACAGCCTCGCTTCACCGTTTCCCTTTTTCCTAAAAAATCACACACTTCAGCGGCTGGCATGGGCAACCTAGCAGGGAGGTGCAGCTCCCTAAACAAGACTTAGTCATGGTGTGGGCGGCTTTTTATTAATAATGATTACATCACCAGAAATCCTCTAGCCTACATTCTGTTAGCATATATTTGCTGACACAATAAAACTGTATTTATCCTGCTCTACATAATAATAATAATAATAAAAAAAAGAAAAATCATAAAGTAATGACTGAATGGCCCTGCAAACCTTTTGCCTCAATAAATACAATCACACACACACACACACACACACACACAAAAAGAGGGTTGGGTGTTTCATTTTAACCCATTCTGGGTCATTTGATTTTCCTCTTAGAAGCAGGCATTAGAAATATAAAGAAAAATCGCTTTCCTTTTTTTTAAAAAGTTAGAATTTAAAAGTTAATTCCGGTTTCCTTTTCTGTTTTGGACAAACTAATACTATGTATTGTCTTTTTTGGGGATTATGTCTCAAATCTTGCCCATCTTGAGACAGTAAACAAAAAAATTGGGAGCTGGCTCGAAGCTCTTCTGCTGTTTTTCAGTGTAGTCCTGTTTCTCTGACTGTGACTAACTGGATGTGCTCTCTTCATCCTCTGCCTGGCTGTGTGTTTCCCGGACGGGGCCGCCTTTTAGAGTTGCTTTTTGTATGTCTGCTTCTGTCTCCTTGAACCCCAGTCGGCCTCAGCAGATGGCCGCTCACACTGAGCCTGGTTCTGCTGGAGGTTTCTGTTAAAAGGGAGTTTTTTCCTCTCCACTGTCGCTACAAGCATGCTTAGTGTGAGGGATTGCTGAAGAGTCAACGAGTCGATAGAAAACTTTAAATCAATCTGACTGGATGATCTGGTAAACTGGAAAGTGCCTTGAGATGACGTGATGTGCATTGGCGCTATAGAAATAAACTGAATAGAATTTTTAAATATCAGTTTAAGTCTTGCTTCAGATTCATAACAGGATTTATTATAGGTGTGGACTTTCATGGAGTTATCTAAACACATGAGCACTGATGTAAACCATTTCATTCAAGCTGGGATGTCTGGCCTCCTCCTTCAACTTCAGCCTTTTTTCTTCTGCTCACTCAGACCAGCTGCCCTTTTCCTGTGGTCATTCTGTAGCCTCTAGTTCTTCCTCTTTTATGTGCTCAGGGTGATAAACAGCAATGGTTTGCCTCGGGATGTATGGAGTTACATTTAGACCAAAAAAAGACCAGTCATCGCTCCTGACCAGAAATTCATTGTTTTGTCTGATTTGACTGAAACTCATTCGTTGATACTTTTATGTCCTCTGGATGACCCCAAAATATAGAAAAATGTGTAAAGCTGAACTCATTTATCAGATTAATCGAAAATCTAAATAATCGTCAACTAATTTGGTAACTGCATCTCCACCCAGAGTGATGATACAAGACTCTAAAACAAAATAATCTACTAACAGCATTTAGGAAAAAACTACAAAAAAGTAAACATTTTGTAAAACATTTTCATTATAAATATATAAAAAATATTTAAGTTTTATTTTAAGTTTATTGTATATTTTAAACACGTTTTGACCACTTACAATTCATTAAAAATTAACAATACATTTTTTTTTTCCAAATTTCAGATCAAATTTAGAAAGAATTTTTGAGTAAAATGATTATTTTTATATTACTTTAACACATTATTAATTATTTAAAATAATCAGCAGCTGCTTCTCTAGTCGTTTCAATTACCTGGATAGAAAGCTGGAAACTATAATTTTTGTTACTTTTTCCCCAATAATGTCTTCTTCTTTTTTCTTCCATAGACCAAATATGAAAAAACAAAAAACAAAGAAACAGATGTTAGTTGTCTTAATGAGAAAATCAGTATCTAAATCTGAGCTGAGAATCTCTGCAGCTCCTCCAGAGTTACCACGGCCCTCTGGGCTGCTTTTCCAATTCCAGGTGGGCAGGAAGTTATGGCAGCTTTCTTCTTGTTCCACTGTCCTTCACTGCAAACATTGTCCATCTAGCACAGTCTTATTATCCTATATCTAGACAAACATATTTGTTTGGAAATTGAGAAACTGATCCAGATCAAATTCTATAAATTCATGCATCATCTATTGCAGTAAGAAAATTGCACTTGGTGAGACTTGAAATCATTATGTATATTTTCAAAACAAGATGGCAGAATGTTGCTCTTAAAGGAATAGTACACCCAAAACATGATTAGCCTTCATTTTCTACTCACCCCCATGCTGAACAACACTCTGGAGTACTTTTTTGATATCTCAAATGCATCTGGAGATCTGGGAGGCTTCTTGCTGTCTGCTGACATTCAAATAATGGAGGTCTATGGCGCCCGAGGCAGAAAGGTCCATAAAAGTCCACAAAAAACGTGTCAATATTCCTCCATACTGCTCGTCCAATGTATTCCAAGTGTCCTGAGTGGGTAGCATCCATAATTTACTCGAAACGAAGTCATTTAGAATGTTTTTAGAGCATAAACAGTAGTGTATAGGATTTCCTAACACAACGAATGTGATTTTGCGTCCGAACTGACAGAAAATCATATCAGATGAGATCATTTAGCGCTCATTAAAAGTCAATTCAGGAGCAAATTCAGGGTCCAACAAGAAAAGGGACGCAGTTACAAAGTGGGGGAGAATACAAAATGAAATCTGTTAATCACACGGGGAAATAGTCAGTTTCGGGACAGACTGGTGCAAAAACAATGGATGAAACGTTTCACCCATGATAGGAATATAGTAGGACAGAAAATGGATAAAATATTGATCCTCTGAGTCTGGCAAAAACAACCAGGGACAGAAAACGCAAAAATAACTTCAGGAGGAGAAAAAAAACGATATAGGAATATAGTAAAATACTCGTCTCTTTACGAAAAAAGAAAGAAAAACTTGGATAAACTTCTCAGATCTGAAAACCAGTCAGCATAGAAACTGTTCTACTGCGTTTATTGCTGAGTTTTTATTTTCTTTGGACGTAGATCTCATGTTTTAAAGATATGAACGTTCTCTATCTGACCTGCTTTGAGATGCTGCACAGACTCGTTAAATGGGGCTTTGCTTTACAGAATGCGCCGTTGGTTTTTAATTTTTTTAATAACTTTGCATAAACTGTCCAAGTCAAATGTGGGAAATAATTTTCCTTTGCGTGGTACTACGGTGGCCCTGAAGTGCAAACTGCAACTACAAATCTAAAAGCGCAACTACATTAAGGAAAACACAATTACATTAACCTACCGGAAAAGGTAGGTACCAGTGGGAAACATGAGACATCGCCGATTGGACGACGGCGCCGTTTGACCCTTGAACTGGAAGTTGCGTCGTCTGAACAGTCCAGCTTCTTTTAAGTGTGTCTTCAGTGTACGCAAACTAACTGAAATTTCATGATTAGTCTTGAGCATATCCAGTATCACCTCGTACGTATGTCCTGATTCAAAATATTCCTGGATAACGGCAGCTATGTTTGGGGCGTCGACAATATCCATGTTTTCAAAAGCCGCAGCAGGCAGAATGACTTCCGGTTCAAGGGTCAAACAGCGCCGTCGTCCAATCAGCGATGTCTCATGTTTCCCACTGGTACTGTACCTACCTTTTCTGGTAGGTTAATGTAGTTGTGTTTTTCTTAATGTAGTTGCGATTTCCTTAATGTAGTTGCGCTTTTAGATTTGTAGTTGCAGTTTGCACTTCAGGGCCCCCGTATGGTACAGAGACAGAAGTGAAAAAAAATCTGCGCAGATCTGCTCATCCTGCCTAGTCGGAGCCTCTCTATATGCAGTCATTGTGACATGGAGAAAAATCAGGTCAGAGATTAAAAAGTCGATATCAACCGGTGAGTTCAGGCTTTTATTTTGAGCAGAATATTTCCAAAAGAATATTAATAATCTAACAGAATGATTTTCTTGATTAGTTTATGAATCTCAAACTAAGATGAAACAGACTTTTTAGCTTGAAGCAAGACTTGGTTAGTTGGACAATTTCCTTCAAATGATGAAAATCAGTGAACCAACAGAGGCAAACCAGCATACGCATCAAAAACCACACTTAAGGGCGCTTTAGAGATGTGAACGAACCCATTATACATGTCTGCAAACTGTTGAACCCAGAGAGGCAACTCCAGACAAAACGGGTGAAATTTGAAACTTTAGCAGCTGTTGCAAAATAACATTTCTCAAACCAGCCTGAATTTACGAAATGCTGCTTCAGAAAGCATCGATCACGTTTTAACATTCGCATTGGGCAACAAGCTGCAGACTGTCACCTCTGAGACACTTTTTAGGAATGCCTTTTTACTTGGCTGAAGAAACAGAATATTAAACTTTTAAAAAGCACAAAGTTGAATCCTTAGTGGGGGAAATAATGCAACTCCCAAAAACCATTAGTTAAAAAATAACAGTTTGGCTTCTGGTTTATCAGACTTTCAACCCAAAAAAAAGATTCAAACTCTAAAAAGTTGCAGAATTCTTGTGGATAACAACTAATAACTCAATATTTTAACACCAGTTTGTATTCTGGTAGGAACTTGACTTCATTGTTGCTACATGTCCTACATTTAAAGGAGTTCACAGACCTGAATCAAACAGTTCAAAGCAAACATGAAGCTGAATCTGCAGTTTGATTTAGCACTTCCGTCACACTTAGCCAGACTTGACCAAAGCCATGCGGAACAGCAAGAGCTTAAAGTTTCCACAGTATAAAGGTTTTTTTTCGGACTGTCAGAAAATCCAAACCAAATCTTTCTTAAATAAAATAACACCACCAGAAGAACAGTGTTTAATATTTTTAAAACCCTGTAACTCAGTTTCAATTCAGTTTATTTCTAAAGTGCAAATTCACAACACACGTCATCTGTACTGGTGAACTTTCTGGTGAATCAGATTGATTCAAAGTTTTCTATCTAAGGAAAACCAGCTGATTTTATCGACTCATTGACTCCATGGCAATCCCTCACACTAAGCATGCTTGTAGCGACAGTAGAGAGGAAAAACTCCCTTTTAACAGGAAGAAACCTCCAGCAGAACCAGGCTCAAGCCGAGCTTACATCTTTTCGCTGCGACTTTCCAGTCGTGCGAGAATTTTCCAAACGGCCCCACTTTCAGCCTGATCGTGCGTGGTTTTGTGTACAGGGGGTAACGAGGGGCGTTCAGCCTCTAACGACCACCTCCCGCTCAGAAATCGTGAGGTCGGGAGAAAATCGAACATATTTGATTTTCAGTCGACCGTCGTGGGCAAATCGCTCAGCGCGCAAACAAGGATTCTTCTTCTTTCTCTCAGATGAAAACACAAAAGCGTGGTGGGGGAAATGGAGTGAACTGGAGTTCTTTCTGTAAAATTGACAGACTGTAGTAGCCCGTTTGCTCAGCCATGTCTTTGTCCAAAAACTTCGCCCTTTTTTTTTTTAGGGCTTTCAGCACTAAATAGGAAAATTGCCAATGCAGCGCGTTTTACTCTAGTGAGCTTCATATTCCTCTTCTACTCCTTTGGCTTCCAGATAGACGAGTCCATGTAGTGCCATCTCACTCCAGGGCTGAGCATGCTGCAGCTGCGTGCAACAACTGAAAAGATCATACAGTGTATGCCCGGTTTCAGTGTGAGCGGCCATCTGCTGAGGCCGACTGGGTTTCAAGGAAACAGAAGCAGAGATACAAAAAGCAACTGTAAAAGGCGGCCCTGTCCAGGAAACACACAGCCACGCAGACGAGCTCCAAGCCAGCTCCCATGCCAGAGGATGAAGAGAGCACATCCAGTCAGTCACAGTGAGAGAAACAGGACTACACTGGAAAACAGGCCAAGCTCCAACATCTATAAACAAAGGTGTTGATGGCAGCAGCACAGCTGATATTTCTCTCCAGGATGGAGTCACAGCCAAACAGGAACAGACCAGATGAAGCTACTATGAGAAAAAGCAGAGAGAGCAGAACGTTAGAGATTGAACTAACAGATTCTGCAGAGTGGGAGAATAGAGATAGAATGAAGCAGAATGATGAAAAAGGGGTTCCTACACTGCAAAAACGATCTAGAAATAAGTAAATATTTCTTACATTAAGTGTATGTATCCTTATTTTAAGAAGGTAAATGAGGTAGTTTGCCAATGAAATTAGTATTTTTACTCTTAAAATAAGATAATTAGATAAAATGCACTTGAAATAAGATAATGCAATTTTGCTTTTGTTTTTTTATGTAAATTGTCTTGTTCCATTGGCAAAATGTCTCTTTTACCTCTTCAATTCAAGAAGAAATGCACTTATTTAAAGAAAAGATTACTTATCTACATTTCCATTTTTTCCAGTGTATGTCCTATCTAAACTGATTCATTTTTACAGATCCCTATACTGAGGATGCCTAATATTTTTAGCCTTTAAATGTGTTATCTTTCATTGCATCTACATCCTTACATAATTACAGCGATGATGACCTCACCATGAGCAGAGAGTTCACACTGAGAAACTGCATCAGCTTCAAGTGACAGGAATCAATAAATGATTGACTCTGCTGTCATTTCACACTAATATTTGGAGAAAACTGGCCTGATTATGGAAAACAGAAAGGAAATGGCTTCTAAAGCAGTTTCCTAAAGAGCTGAGACTTTTACAAATGTATGGGGGGTATTTTGTTTCTTCATTATTGGAAATTTATTACTGGAAACTCTTTTGATTGACTTAGACAGACCTTTTATTGTCATTTTGTATGCACAGAAAGTATACAAAATTTTGTACAGCTTAATACAGTGTAATGATATTGCAGTTGGAGTAAATAAACATTTCCAATATTAAGTGCAGCAGAATGTAACAACATAGGAGAAAAACAAACCAATTTAAATAATGCTGCATGTGTGCATTAATATGAAAAACTTCCTTGCAATGCATTGATTGGGTTCTACAAATTGCATTGTCATTATCTTCACTTCACGGCCAATAAAACATCAGCTCTTGACCAATTAAAATGTTGTTGCATACATCTATGCAGACCCATAGAAATGCATCTAAAAAGAAAAAGAATATGTTCTGTAAAATGCTATTTGAATAAAATAGAATTCCTAAAACAATCTGTAGAACACAAATGTGAAAAATCTGTAACAAAAAATATTACTTGAATTAATAACATATGAGAAGACAGCCAAGTTCCTCTTAGAACCGTCTTTGATTAAGAAGTTTTTCAAAGGTTCATTTCAGGATAAGATTCATTCATGTCCATTAAAGTGTAAAGCAGCAGTAGCAATGGTAAGTATATTAAACAATCAATTTGTGTTTAAAGCATCTTCAGAAGTGGACAATAATATTATCAAAGTGCTCAGAAAAAATAAGTTTTCCAGCTAAAAATGCCACAGCTGCACCAACTATTTATCTGCTTTTGTTAGAACTGCTGTCCTCTCAAGGTTATGTGCTCAGTGTGTTTGTGTGTGAGGGGATTGTTAGTGGCTTATTAATATTAGAGCTCTGTGGTTTCTGCAGCTACAGAGCAGCAAAGGCTTTTCTCTCAGCTCTAAAATTCTCATGTTAGCATTTTTCCGTACAGTTTCAGAAAACAGCATATTTTTCACAGATATGCAGATTCTTTTCGTACTCTTCCTTTTAAATTCAATCCAGTTTTGATCATATAGCTCCAATTCACACCACGTCATCTCAAGGCACTTTACAATTCAACCAGATCATCCAGTCAAATTGATTAAAGTTAAAGAAAAACCAGTTGATTGCATCAACTTATCGACTCAAATGCAATCTCTCACGCTAAGCATGCTTGTAGCGACAGTGGAGAGGAAAAACTCCCTTTGAACAGGAAGAAACCTCCAGCAGAACCAGGCTCAGTGTGAGCGGCCATCTACTGAGGCCGACTGGGGTTCAAGGAGACAGAAGCAGACTTTTTATAGATAGATGTTCAAACCTTGGGATATCTGATCCTGCTCTAAGCTGCCTCCGCCCCCGACCTGTCTGCCATGTTCCTCGTTCTCCAGGATGCTCTTTGTTCTCCAACACAAAGGTTCACAAAATCTTTGATTTCTGATCCACATAATAGCAACAGTGAGATTGTTGATCCAAACTTCTGATTGCACTACAAACACCCCCCCCCCACCCCCAACGTTTCTATTCCCATCCAAGAATTTTTTTCAATTCAAAATGTCAGAAATATATGGAAGAGGATTAGGGCCACTGAAAAAAAAAAAAAAAAAAAGTTAATTGATTTTTTTTTAAATCTTATTTCTACGGAAGAGGATTAAGGCCACTGGGGAAAAAAAAGTTTACTGATTTTTAAATTTTATTTCAGTATAACATGGGAAAAAAGTCAAAATTCTGACTTTTTTCTCAGAATTCTGACTTTAATCTCAGAATTCCGACTTTAATCTCAGAATTCCGACTTTAATCTCAGAATTCCGACTTTAATCTCAGAATTCCGACTTTAATCTCAGGATTCCGACTTTAATCTCAGGATTCCGACTTTAATCTCAGGATTCCGACTTTTTTCTCAGAATTCCGACTTTTATCTCAGAATTCCGACTTTTTTCTCAGAATTCCGACTTTAATCTCAGAATTCCGACTTTTTTACTCAGAATTCCGACTTTTTTCTCAGAATTCCGACTTTAATCTCAGAATTCTGAGATTAAAGTCGGAATTTTGACCTTTTTCCCCATACTATACTGAAAAAAAAAAAAAAAAATCAGTTAACTTTTTTTTTTTTTCAGTGGCCCTAATCCTCTTCCGTAGAAATAGCTTTGAATTTGAGGGGGTAGTTAGAGGGAGTTGTTGGCCTTCCCTCTATCCACCCCCCTTTCAGAGACGTTATTTCTGTTATTTCTACGGCCCTGTCCAGCTCTCCTGGAGTAACTGCCTGTCTCATGGAATCTCCTCCATGCTCTTGAGATTGTGCTGGAAGACACAGCAAACCTTCTGGCCATCGTGGAGGAGTTGGACTGCCTGTGCAACCTCTGTAAAGTCCAGGTAGCGCCTCATGCTAACAGTAGTGACAGTGACCCTAGCCAAATGCAAAACTGGTGAAAAAGAGTCAGAAAAGATGAGGAGAGGAAAAAATGTCGGTGTCCTCCACCTGTAAAACCATTCCTGTTTTGATGGTCGTCTCGTTGTTGCCCCTCTAGTTCACCTGTTGTTCATTTCATTAACACCAAAGCAGCTCACTGGAAAAAAATCTAAATCTAGATAAGTCATTATTTCTTAAAATAAGTGCATTTGTTCTAAAACACAATTGCATTGTCTTATTTTAAGTGCATATTATCTAATTATCTTATTTTAAGAGTAAAAATACTCATTCCATTGGCAAACTATCTAATTTACCTACTTTAATTAAGGGTAAATTTAAGAAATTTGTACTTGTTTCAAGATTCTGCAGTGAAACTGATCAACAAATCCCTCTGCTACTTACCTGACCAAATCAATATCCCAGAAGTTTAATTAACTTGATGCTTTACTCTGATTACAAAGTGTTCCTTTAATTTTTTTGAACAGTGTATATCTAATTCCATTTTTCATTATAATTTTGCCTCCTTTAACCCTCCGTATTCTATGTTTTAAACACCAGGATATGACTCCTTTAAAAATCCCTTCAAACTGCTTCAGCAATGCAGAAGTATATTTCTGCTCTGAAATCAATAAAATGCTACAATCATATATTATATATAAATCCACCATGTTGACCTGAGTAGGAGTAAAACTATGAAACCAAAACCAGAGCAGAATAAAAAAAAAACTCACCCAGCCAGAAATGATGAACTGTGGAAAATCACTTTAATAAAACTCCTATGAAAACAAAAAAAGGCAACACAGTTAAAGCCTGTACATTTTACAACATCCAGTGTTTGAGACTTCTGAAGGCTAATGGTGCGATTTACAGCCGCTTCTCCCGCGAAGCACGACGCAAGACGAACTCGTAGAGCCCGAGATTAAGATCAGATTTGATGGGACATTAACTGGGATATTGCACAAACGATGAATACAGAAGCAGATTCTGGAACCGTATGACGGAACAAGACGTACCTCTACGTCACAGTCTAACATTTAGCTTTTTTATGACAAATCCCGCCTACCGGTAAGCTGGCTCCGCCCACGTCCACTGGTATAAGAACCAATGCACTTGACAGAGTGGGAAACAGGTTTGCACATTCAGCTCGGAAACAGATTATTAAAACCAGAGGATAAAAAAGATTTTTGGTTGTAACACGTTAAAATAATCAGCATTTGACATCGCTGCTTGTTGGCCCTTTAAAAAAAAAATAAAAAAAATTTTAAAAGTCAAACAGGACAGTCATGGTAATGCTTCAGAATCTGTAGGTTTAAAAACAATAAAAATACAAACAGAATAAAGTGTTTAGTTTATTAAAAGTCTTTTACTCAAAGGGCTCTAAAAACATTCGAGTGCAGAGAGGTCCAAGTCGGACCGCGGACCACGAAGCTCTCCTTCCCCTCCACTTCACCCTGTGGACTAGTAAAGTAGTCTGGCACGTAAATGTTTCTTACACAGTAAAAACAAAAGAAATACAATCTTCCTGCAGTTTGGCGGCGGCCCTTCAGACGATGGGTTCGAGGTCGCGGCGCTCGCCGTTTTAAGACATGGAGGACTTCTCTGTTGGAAGTTTCTTTATCGCAGCCCAGCTGGTTGAGGGCTGTGGTTGAGATAAACGTTTCCCAGCAGCCTCCCTGAAACGCTGTTGTAGTTCATGATGCTGCAGCTTCTCTACAGGGAGGTCTTCGCCCCCCTCTTCTAGCCGCCTCCTCCACCAGCCGTCCAGTCCGTGCAAATCTAGCATTAATGGCAATTCCACAGAAATGATTCCAGACCATCGTTTTGAAGTCCGTGGGGGCACCATGCCATGGTTTCAGAGGGCGAGGAGGAGGTTGCAGGGTACCTGAACTACCCTGTAGTAGATAATCTTTTTTTATTTACAGTGTTTGTTTTGAGCTACTTCCCTTCTTTAAACCAGGGTTTTATATATAAATATTCATGCCCCCCCTACGCCGTCTCTTTGGCTCCGTCTACACCTCCCATCACAGACTTCCTGACCCCCAGGGTTCCAGCGGCTCTAGGAGCGGTTGTCTTTGGCCACGTTGTGGGCCATCCAGTTCACCTTGGTCGTCCAGCTTTCTCTTAGTGCCTCGTCAAACTTTTGGCGAAACTGTTTCAGGGCCTCATCGTCCGTCTTCCCCAAAGCCAGAGAGTCCTGATAAGAGAAGAGAGGAAGGGTTAGTGAAGACTGCAGGAAGACAATGATGATGACTTAAAGGCTGGTTATCCTCCTATAGCAGTGTGTAGCAGGTATGATGCAGATATTTTTGATTTATGCCCAATATTGAAGCGTGGTCTGCGTTATGTTATTCCACGCCACAACGCAAGAGGGACAATCAGGAACTAGCTGTGGGTCTAGATACGGCCGAGGCGGCGAGGAAGTGGGGGCGAGTTTAGTCTGACGACGGAGGGACATGAGGGCCAAAAAGAGCGGAGATCCAGGTGGAAAAAGGGTCCCAGCGTTCTCGCGCACCTCGCTCTTCTAGCGGGTCAAACTTCACATCAAATCCCATCAAATTTCGCAATTTCGGTCATAAAAACAAAACAAGCCGGCCTCCTGTCTGCTGCACTGTTTGCGGTCAGCTACAATGTGGGAGAGGAGCAGCGGAGCGTCTGTGGAGGGGACGGGACGTCTGGAGCCGAGGTATTGCATTGCACTCATTGCACTGATTATGTGCAGTATTTTTTGATACAACTTTTCTACTTCTGTTATTTGCTGTTGTTTCTAAAAAAAAAAAAAACGCATAACAATATTACAGCTTTCATTGATTTATTTCAAACTTGAAACTTTGTTTAGCCTGTAAGGTGTTAAAAAAAAAAAAAAAAAAAAAAAAAAAATAACCGATTAATCGATTAATAAAATTGAATCGTGGTGTATTCTTGAGTATCGAAAATAATCGAATCGTTGGGTCAGGAAATCGATACTGAATCGAATTGCCATGATGGATGTGATTTACACCCCTAATCAGAGGCCTCCTGTCTGCGGTCACCTATAATTTTGGAGAGGTGCAGCAGAGTGTCTGCGGCAGGGGGGAGGGGGGCATATCTGTGTTGACTGCACACGCGCAGACGACCTGGTTTCTGGGCATAAACCAGGCTTTAGGCAGTTTCTCTATATGTGTACTTGTGCGTTCTCATGCTTGTTTACTCAAAAAAACGTCATCAGCTTCAGCCCTAGTACTGTCCCAATTCGCAGCAAGACCGAGAACGGACAAAGTCCCCGGATGTTGTTCTCGCCCGTCCCCAGAGATGGGAAGTAACGAAGTACAAATACTTCGTTACTGTACTCAAGTAGATTTTTCTGATATTTTCACTTTACTTTACTACTTATTTTTATGGCGACTTTTTACTTCTACTTCTTACATTTTTACACAAATATCTGTACTTTCTACTCCTTACATTTTCAAAAATTGGCTCGTTACTTTAGTTTTGAATCATTTCAATGGAGTTACCGTTATTATTTTTCACGTCATCAATACCAAATTCAATCTAATTGGATGGGAATCTACGTTGCATTTGACGCACCACTACAAGATGAATCGACAGATTCGGCGGTATTCATTGGCGGCAAATCATTGCAGCTTGGTGGCGGTGGCGTTAGCATAGTAGCATGGACGACGAGATGATTGAAAATGAACACAACGGAGATCTAGTCCTATTGGCAGACATCCATTTAAAATGTAGGCAACGGCATGAAAAAGTGGTTTCTACTTTTACTTTTATACTTTAAGTAAATTTACAAGCCTGTACTTTGTTACTTTTACTTGAGTAAAGAAGTTTAATCAGTACTTCCACTTTTACCAGAGTATTTTTTAACACAAGTATCTGTACTTTTACTCAAGTACGGAAAGTGAGTACTTTTGCCATCTCTGCCCGTCCCTCATTACCCAGGATGCATCTGAGCAGACGTGTCTGTTCTTGAGACTGACCGCTGTCCCAGCATGCACTGCGGCAGCAGCAGCTTCCAGGTTAGCACTCACAGAGCTCAGAGCATGAAGTTAAAGGTTCTCTTATCTGTTGCTGTTGTTCAATAAAAGTATGTTTTTAGATCATTTAAGGCGAGAACATTATAGTTTTAAGTGTCACTATATGGCCCATTTACCGATTTAGTGCGTAATTTAAAAAAAGTTCTGATGTTGAGAGCACCCAGGCTAACAGCAGCCAGGGCTAACGTTAGCCCGTCTGCAGTAGCCCTCTCTCTGCATAGCCTTGAGTGAAGTACAGCTGGCTCTGATGGAGAGTTTTTTTGTTTTATTTGGTAAAATGTTCACTTGATTCGTGTTTATCTGACTGTGCTCATTATTATTCCCCCACTAAATGAAAAAGTAAGAATTTATTATTATCTAGAGACTATTAATAACAGGGGGTGAAATGCAGCTCCAGACGAGCCGAGCGTGTGGTGATGTCATCAGCATGCTTCTGTTCCATATTGACCCAGATTTATGCTGCGTGGTCACGTTCTCCCCGAGTCCAGACTTTCCTGTGTTCTTTTCAAGAACATACTTGGTGAGTCTGTACTAGTTTTTTTGTGAATTGAGAAATGGCTTGAGAGTAACGGCCTTCTACCATCCACACAGTAAAATCAACACAATTTTCCTGATCTAATCTGTGCTTCAGTACAGACTTTCTATTAACAATCAAATTTTGCAAATAAGAAAATAAATTTGAAACATAGAAACACCGCAATTTTGGAAAGAAAAACGTTTTCTATAGAAGGTTTTTACGCTTTGATGGAGTGGACTTTAAGTAGTTATGAAATTCTTACATTTTGACACACTGCAATAAAAACGCTTTTTCGTGCATTGCATGAATCTTACTGCCTCGTGAAAAACAGCATAGAGAAGGTGGCGCCCTCTAGAGCCGTGGCTGAAATATGGATATATAATGTGTTTACATCTGCCATGTATTGAGTTATTGGCCCTAATGAGACCATCCATGATCTCGCGAGCTTTCAAGGTTTCACTCGCAGATCAGTCTGGAGACTCTCCGTTGAAGAAAATTTGGAGCCGTTCACCAAACGAACGTCCAATCAGCGTTGGCTTTGAGGCGGGTTGAGGTGTGACGCAACGAGAAGCGCGACAGTTCAGTCTAAAGAACATGGCGGCTTCAGCCGATGAAACTAGCGTTAGCGTGGCTATCGAGCAAGTTTTATCAGAATTACAGAGTATTTCTTCACTGAAAGAAGGTTTCGGCAAGAGTAGCCTGGCTATTAGTACGTCATATGCTTCGTTGATCTGATTGGTTTATTTGGCCCGTCTATCACCAACATAGGCCAATCAGCTAACCAATATTTTTGGCCCTTCCCAAAATTACTTCAACGGAAGGTTTCCAGATGGATATGCGGAGCAAATCCATCTGGCGTTGTCAGGTTATTGAGTTATCACCTCAACAAACATTTTCATTGTAATTTTAACTGGATTTCCTATTTCATGGAAATTATTTCTACCAACGATAATTTTTTTTATGGTTATAAAATAAAAAAATCAAATACAGGATGGACACATTTTCTTATGCTGTATTATGTTCATACATAATTTCTAACTGAATTATATATATATATAAAAAAAATCTAAATTGAATTGCAAAACAGTCCACATAGGTAAAAAATAAAAACAGAAAGAAAAATGCAAAAACCTGTATTTATTTATTATGTCTATATTCAGACACATCAGATGGTTCTTTATTTTTTTTAAACAAAATTATTAAATAGGAGTGTGGAAGGTTGTGGCTGCAGAGCTGCGCCACGCTAAACTCAGTGCTAACTGATGGAGACACTCCTCCACATTATGTCTACATGAATACAAAGGTTGGATTAAAGCAGCTACACTGTGGTCGCTAACTGCTGAGATCAATGTTTGCTTACAGGAAATAAAAGAGGAAGTTTAAACATGCCTGGTGATCAGAGAAGAAGAAGAAGTGTTTCTGTCTAACAGGACATATTATGCAGCCACTAAGCAGCTCTTTAGCATTCCTACACATGATGTGGATATTCCATCTCAGGCTGATTATGTAAACTATGAGTTAAAAGAAATGATTCAATGAGCTCTGCAGTGTCTGTCCTTCCTTCTTAATTAACTGTCCACAGCTGCAGATGCTCCGTCTGAGCTGCGTGCCTCCATGGCCTCAGAGCCTGGCTACAGATCTACCTCTGTTTACAACCGTTACCAGGGCAACCTGTGATGCTTGAACAACACATGCGTCATCAACAGACCGCAGCATCAACAAGTTCAGCAAAACTGAAACTACATGTGCACACAACTGCTGCTGGTCTCTAAATAAACACGAGCCCCTCTCTGCCCTGCGCAGACCGCCATCGCACGCCATCAGCCCGGCGCTCCAATGTTCGCCAGCCGCTCTAACGGACAGATGCGCTAAATGAACTCCTCTGGGTTTTCCTGCAGAGGTTGTTCAGACTTGAGTCGTTGCAGCCTCCGCTGAGCGATGAGCTGCGGTTACAACCAGCCTGGGCTGTTATGTAATTCAAAATGCATCATCATGAGGAAGTTCTTAATGGGTCACAGGAAAAAACAAGGCCGATTGACTTCACTACATGTGGTAGTTTTTAAAGCTATCTTGATGGTATTTAAAGCGACAACACCAACACCTTAGTGGGAGTAAAATAATAAACAGTTTTCAGACCTTTTTCTGAATAAAGGCCATCAGGCAAATGCACAAAATCAGAATTTTATCAAAAATAAACCATCATACAAGCAGTTTTATTTAAAACACACGTATATAAACTACTCTCCATGCATATTTTAAACGTACTATCATGCAGATTTAATACCATAAGGCTTCTGTATGTGACAACCAGGAGTTCATGCTCCTTCTCTTGCTCTTTATGTGCCCAAGGACTCGCTTGGAACATTTTTCCGGAACCATTCAGTACCGTTTTCTTTCTGAATGTGGCTAATAATGTTAGCATAGCATCTTTTAAACTACTAGCCGTTTTCTTCAAGAGTTAAAATATATTTTAATGTTTAAATAACAATAAAAACTTTAACTCAGTCATAAATGTTTTTTGGTGCTCTGAAATTATTAGTGTTAAATTTGGAATTTCATGTGAGCTAAGCTAACGTTAGCTTCATGTCCATATTGAGGAAAGTGTGACTTGAATGATCTCTGGTTTATAGCTGAAAACAGACATTTACATTTACAGTTTGCACCTACTGTTAGCCATTTTTGATTTCAGCATTGTGTTTATAAATAATTTATTGATGACTGTTAGATGAAAGGTCAGAATTCAACTCTTAAAGAAATTAGCTACTAGCCTAAAGATACTTTGCTAACCCTAGTAGGAAGAAAACAGTTTTGTCTAAGAGTTTTCTGGAAAAGTAGACAATCACAGGTTGTTTACTTTTTCAGATTGGTTTCACCTTTACTATGACAAAAGTTGACATTAGCCACAGAAAGAGATCAACACGCATTTAGGTGATAATCTACACGTGCGGGGGATTCATTTTAATCAGCACATTTTTAGTCTGGGGATTACACTGAAATTGGATGAATAATTGGAATCTACTAAAGTCCAGGAAGCATTGTGACGTCAATGCTAATATTGCTATTGGTGTTAGCAATGTTTTTAAGCCCTATCCTTAGACCTTACAGGGCATTACATCATGGTTGGGTCTTATTTAACAGCTGGGTTGAGGTTTGACGCAACGAGAAGCGCGACAGTTCAGTCTAAAGAACATGGCGGCTTCAGCCGATGAAACTAGCATTAGCGTGGCTATCGAGCAAGTTTTATCGGAATTACAGAGTATTTCTTCACTGAAAGAAGAGTAAAACACTGCTCTGGAGGCTTTTCTCAGAGGAAAAGATGTTTTTGCTCTTCTCCTGACTGGTTTTGGCAAGAGTTTGATCTATCAATTGGCTCCTCTTTGTCGTCGCTCTGTTAGTACGTCATATGCTTCGTTGATCTGATTGGTTTATTTGGCCCGTCTATCACCAACATAGGCCAATCAGCTAACCAGTATTTTCGCCCCTTCCCAAAATTACTTCAACGGAAGGTTTCCAGATGGAAATGCGGAGCAAATCCATCTGGTGGAGTTAGGTTAGTTGGCATATAGTGTGACTGTGCACCTTTCAACATTCAGTAGCAGGGTGATATGATTTTTACTTCCTTTAGTGGGTTTTAAAGGGCTAATTAACAAGAGGTTAATTGATTCAAACAGTACTAAAGCTTTTTTTCCCCAGACATGTCTGCGGTGTTCATTGGCCTTCACAGAGCAGCTGTGTTTATACAGAGAGCAGATAAAAAACAAATACTGATTAGGTGGCAGGCAGTTGAAACTAACTCTATTTATTGATATCAGGGTAAAACGGGGCTGAATGAAACTTTTCTGACTTCTGGAAGTAGCTTGAAGTTCAAATAATAAACCAGGTGGAATGTTGCTACTTTTATGAGGTGCTTCACAGCCCTGATGTACAAATAGAAATCATTGGATTTTTGTGAGACCAACAGAGTTAAGAAAAAAGAAAAAATGAAAAACCGGAGGGAAAATTGGTATTTTCGCCAGGCCTGTGTCAATCCCCGCTGCTTGTTCAAACACACACACTTCCAAAAGTTTATTCTTCCACTCAACTTTCCACACACTCATAGATACAGCACTCTGTAACATAATCATATGATTGGAAAAAGTGAAATCCAACCAGACAGGGAGGAAATTTCCAACCCCCAAAATTTTCCGTTGCCTCGCCACTTCTTCACACGGTTTAGATCTGAAGCATGTCTGGTATGTGAACCACATGATAACTGGGTTTTTATTGCAATGTTCAAATATCAACATATAGTGCATCTCGGCCTTCATACCTTTAAGTATTGGATGTCTTTGACAGAAGTCAACTCCGGTAGTCCAGCAGTCAGCATGAGGGCAAACAGGGTGATGAAGAGGTTGCCGTTCTTCCTCAAGACAAGATAAGCATCCTCGCAGTACTGACGGAAACTAGAAGGGGAAAATATCAGCTCAGTTGCTTTTCATGTAATCTTGACCTTATGCAAAAAGGAAATGATTAAATGCAAACCGACAGAAATAAGACTTTTGATGTTTTGTGAACTGAATGAAAAATACAGCTTATAGTAGAGTGGCTCAGGTCATCCTGAGCTATCTCTATAGTTCTACTGCTATAGGCTTAGACTGCTGGAGGACATAGGGACCCCTTTTTCATCATTCTGCTTCATTCTATCTCTATTCTCCCACTCTGCAGAATCTGTTAGTTCAATCTCTAACGTTCTGCTCTCTCTGCTTTTTCTCATAGTAGCTTCATCTAGTCTGTTCCTGTTTGGCTGTGACTCCATCCTGGAGAGAAATATCAGCTGTGCTGCTGCCATCAACACCTTTGTTTCTAGATGTTGGAAATCAGCCTGTTTTTCAGTGTAGCCCTGTTTCTCTCACTGGGATTGGTTGGATGTGCTCTCTTTATTCTCTGACAGCTGGCTCGGAGCTCATCTATCTGGCTGTGTGTTTCCTGGCTGGCCGCCTTTAACAGTCACCTTTTTTTTTATCTCTGCTTCTGTCTCCTTGAACCCCAGTCGGCCTCGGCAGATGGCCGCTCACACTGACCTGCTTCTGCTGGAGGTTTCTTCCTGTTCAAAGGGAGTTTTTCCTCTCCACTGTCGCTACAAGCATGCTTAGTGTTTTCCTTAGATAGAAAACTTTGAATCAATCTGCCTGGATTATCTGGTTGAACTGTAAAGTGCCGTGAGAGGACATGTTGTGAATTAGTGCCATAGAAATAAACTGAATTGAACTGAATGTTTATAATAGAATAACTGAAATCTATAAAATACATTTCTTTTAGAAAAAAAACTCCCTAAAAAAGGCTCTTATTGGTTTGACCTAAAGTAGATGGTTTGGTGGCTCTGTGATCTTCCTGGAAGTTTTGCTTTGACTTTTGCTATCTGTGGAAACATAACTGAACTAAATGCACAAGACCACAAACTGTTCCTACCGTTATGTTTTGTCTAAGACCCAGAAAGCTACGGCCCTGCACTGCAAAAACTGATCTAAAAAGAAGCAAAAATGTCTTAAAATGAGCAGATTTGACCTTAATATGAGCGGGAAAATAAGATGATCTCCCAATGGAAAGACTATTTCTGCTTCTAAATAAGATAAACAGATATTATACAATGAAATCAAAATAATAGAGTTTGTGTTTTTTTTTCTTATTTTTGATCTAAACAATCTTCCTCAGGCAAACTTTTTTGCTTAACTTCCCAAATTAAGGGGAAATGCAATAATTTCAAACAAAATGGACTTGAATATACTTATTTTTTTTGCAGTGTAATTGAAAACATCCTTCAAACAAAAACAAACCGAATCTTTGCTGCTGATCATTGCCTCTTGATCACGTATGAACTTCCATCGTACATATTGTTCAACTACTTGTACCCACAGAAAACCACAGATGCCACGGTAACCTCCCACACTGTATTTAGCAGTTTTAGAAAAACAGTTTCAGAGACGGCAGCCCCGCTAAAAACCAATGGGATGATCTGGCTTCGAGGTCATCGGTCCTCTGTGTTTTCTATCAGCCCCTGCAGTAGCACAGCTATGACTGCAGGTGTGGATCTGGGCCACAGCAACAAGGATAATTGAGCTGTGGGGTAATTCCCGCCTCTGACTTGACCCATAACCGCTTTAAACTTGCCACTCTGTACGTGCCTGCTTGGCAGCGTTGCTTTATGCACAAACTGCACGCTGCATAAATGTAAACCTAAGTGCGTCAACAACAGAGATAAACAGTGCTGAGGTTTTCCTGCTGTCCTCACAGCACTAATTTAAAGCTCTTCTACAATCTGAAATCTTTGTACCAGCAATAATTAGATTTTTACAAACTTTCTTAAACTCACTGCAGAAAAAGTTCAGGCTTTTGTAGTCTTTATCTTCAGGCATTGGCTGCTTGTTTTAGTCACCAACCTGTGCTACAGTCCAGTCAGGTTCCCTTTGTCAGAACATAAAAATCTGAGCAGGTTGTTCCTCCAAAATTGCCCATTTTTAAGTTTGAGTTGAGAATCTTTACAGCCACCTGCTGGTGGAAGGCAGCACTGCAACAACAAACCAAGCTCTTTTAAAACGCTGTTGATGGGATCAAACAAAATGGGCTTTTATGTTTGATCTCTACTTCCAAACTCAGCATCTCTTCCTCCATGCCTGCGATAAGAAGTTTCTTTTGACTGGATTTGATTAAACTTTTAAGCCTCTCGGTATAAAATAAATATTTGGATGGAGATGAGTAATCTGCTTCCTGGTCTGTTGAAGTACCAATAGTTTGCATCCAATAATTTAAATAAACGGGCTTAGTTTTTGGGGGATGTATAAGAATTATGCTCTAATTTGTAGTTACCGATCTGTCGTTACTTTGTTTTAATTTGACAAACTGGATTTTCTCAACGTTCTTTTTTCTGTTTGGTGCAATTGCAATTGCGGATCTTGACCTGGCCGGACCGGAGAGGGAGCAAAAAAATAGGTCGGCTCCGTATTTTGCGGGTGAACGTGGACGGTAACCTGCGGAGGAGTAACGGTGGATGTTGAACCAGGGTTCCTACAGCATAAGGAAAGTTAAATTCAAGACTTTTTAAGGCCACCTGAAATAAAAATTTAAGACCAAATTCACAAGAAACACAAGAAAAACCCGCTTGCGACAACTTAACCCAAAGGTTTATTTTAACATAAACCACTGCACTAATGTTTCAAATTTTGAAAAGCTTCCCATACAGGAAGAAAGCTAAAAACACACAAATGACAGATATATTTGAACAATTATTTAACTGAATTCACAAACTTTGTTTTAGCAGGGAACAAAACAAATCAGTTTTTAAGCCACAACATAACCAGTGCTAAGTCTTTTTTGTAGCTATTTTTCTTTGTATGGTTTTCTTAGTATGTTTGATTTGGTGATAAGTGGAGGCGTTGCAGAGACAAGGGTGGAACAAAACTGAGAAATACCGGCTGTTTCTCCGTAACTCCATTTTGACGTCTTGTATTTCGTGCTTCGCATTTGCGACTCCACTGCCTTAATTCCCATCATTCCGAGCTTGAATCGCTTCTTGCACTAAATCCACTGAGCCTCATGTATGTTCCCTGGTTTTAGCCGTGGAGAAAACTCTTGGCTGGAGACAATTTTTGTTACATTTACACTTGCTCATATTTTCCAAACAAAAAGTTAATGGCGCATCCCCCAAATGTCCCGGCAGCAACAACGCTTTTGTTGGTTCCGCTATCGGGACGGAGCCAATAATGGCGAGCCGTTATTTAAAAAAATAAAAATAAAAAATTGTCAATTTTAATGTTTTATTTAGATTACAAAAATAAATCGTATTAAAAATAATCCTATTTATGATGTTTTAAAAATTAAGACCTACGAAAGACTGATTTAAGACATTTTAATACCAATTAAGACCTTAGTTCTATTTTGAATAATTCAATGCCTTTTAAGACTTTTTAAAGATCCGCGGGAACCCTGTGAACAGATATCATTGTTTAACATGACAGACAAGTACTTCGCACGACGTAGGTCATAGTCATTCCAAAGAAGTTAAAAAACAATCCACTGGACTTTGTTTCCAAATTTCTTCTTCGCTGATATTGGAGTCTTTGCAGTTTTTGTTATAGTTTAGTTTAGTTTAACTATACTAAAAAAAAAAAAAAAAAAAAAAAAAGGGAAAACAGAACAGGCATAATATAAATTTCACTAAATTCACAGCATAGTTCAGTGTTTAAATAGGATCCTTTAAAGTAAAGAAAAAGGTTTCCTTAGATTAATTTAACCTTTAGTTATTGCAAATTGAATGGCCTTAAAAACATGAAATATTTTTCAGAAATATTGTTTTTCTATGTTCTAAATTGACGGCATCTGCAGCGCATGCAGCAAACCTTTAGCTAAACAATAATATCACTCTGCTGCAGCCACAAAAAAAAACAAGTTTAACTGCTTCCTGAAAGTCTCACAAATCAAAAGTGTGACAAGCATCTAAATTTAACCACCAGATAGAATTGGGTGCCTTGCAAAGCCGCTTGATTTGTTTAACCGGTCCTTCTTTTTGTAGATTTATCTCTAATATTACAGCAGATGTTGTTTATACAAGCCTCTCTGTGGCTGGAATGTGGAAAAGTCGCATTTGGATGAATACTTATGTCAGTAGTTCTGTGCCAGTGTTCAGACTGGTCTAACTGGACAAAGAACTGGTTCTAAGCTTCCTTACGGCGTGAATCCATTTTTATTATGTCCGTTAGCTGCATCAGGGGTCTAAATCCGTAACACTAATGGAAGCTACAGCTAACAGCGCTTTAAATGATCCTGCGATGTTGCTTCAGTTTCATCTAGAAGTAGAAGAAGAAACAAACCTGCCAAATTTCTCCGTGTTCCCCGTCTTGCCCTGCTGAATGACGTGGATGAAGTCGTGCGTGAGGATGAAGGGAACGCGTTCCCTTTTGATGCCGAACTTGGACTTGAAGTTGCCGAGGATGTGACCGAAGTCTATATGGAAGAGCTGATGGAAAGCAGGGGGAACAGTGAGGCGGAGCTTAAATAGAGGCTGGATGCTGATGTTCCGTCAGACCAGCATACCTATAGTCGATATGCATGTGCAAATATTCAGATTTACGTTTATTCCCTTAGTTTTGCACGAAAAATAGACTTTAAACTACCTAAACGGACATGTATCCCTTTAGTCATGTACAAAAAAAACTATTTAAAGTCAGATCGCTACACGCATTAAAAACAAAAATTATAATTAAATAGTTTTTTGTACTGCCAGTCTGACCTTAATTCAGTTTAAGGTTACACAGGATACACTACTCCAAAGCTTAACTTTTCAATACAAGTGATAGTTGTGATAGATGCTCTCCGTCACCAGACAATCATACACACGTTCTTTTCCTGTCCCAGATTAAAGGAATAGTACACCCAAAACATGATTAGCCTTCATTTTCTACTCACCCCCATGCTGAACAACACTCTGGAGTACTTTTTTGATATCTCAAATGCATCTGGAGATCTGGGAGGCTTCTTGCTGTCTGCTGACATTCAAATAATGGAGGTCTATGGCGCCCGAGGCAGAAAGGTCCATAAAAGTCCACAAAAAACGTGTCAATATTCCTCCATACTGCTCGTCCAATGTATTCCAAGTGTCCTGAGTGGGTAGCGTCCAGTATTTACTCGAAACAAAATCATTTAGAATGTTTTTAGAGCATAAACAGTAGTGTATAGGACTTCCTGAAAGCGCGCGCCTGCGAGTTCACGACTCTACGGAAACCGCGGCAGACCAAACCAGATGAAAGTCCGCATTCAGCGTCTGCTCTGCCGATAATCCAAGCGTTGTGAACGCGCTTTCAGGAAATCCTATACACTACTGTTTATGCTCTAAAAACATTCTAAATGACTTCGTTTCGAGTAAATTATGGACGCTACCCACTCAGGACACTTGGAATACATTGGACGAGCAGTATGGAGGAATATTGACACGTTTTTTGTGGACTTTTATGGACCTTTCTGCCTCGGGCACCATAGACCTCCATTATTTGAATGTCAGCAGACAGCAAGAAGCCTCCCAGATCTCCAGATGCATTTGAGATATCAAAAAAGTACTCCAGAGTGTTGTTCAGCATGGGGGTGAGTAGAAAATGAAGGCTAATCATGTTTTGGGTGTACTATTCCTTTAAGCTCATTCTGGTCCTATTTCTACAATACTTTCACAAAAGCTCAAAACAAACCAGTGCTTCAGAGTCCTCTGACCTCCATCTTTGGTGTGCTTGAGGATTTCACACACTTCACGAACAGGGAAAGTAACGCTATTGCTTTCGCATCTCTGGTAGCCCAAAGACACGTATTACTTCAATGGAAGGATAAGAATCCTCCCTATCCTGACTCTTGGCTGTAGGATCTAATGTCACTCCTACACTTAGAAAAAATTAGGTACAGCATTAGGGGATGTGTCGACAAATTTGATAAAACTTGGAGTCCTATTCTTTCCTTGGTTGACTCAAATTCCTAACCTGACAACAGCCAGATGCATGTCTCGCTCCGCCTAGCTCCACTCACATACATCTGGGAACCCGCCATAGGAATTGCCTTTACTGAAGGCTGGGCCTTATCAAAACTCCTTGCATATGATTGGATAAGCCACTTGTCTGTCATCTTTATCGACGTGCTATTTCAACCACTAACACCGAAGCTAACCCGTGACGCTGAGAGCTACGCAGGAAAAAAAACAAAACAGAACAGCCGACATCTTGGATATAGCAACAGTGGAATCAGCGCAATGTCGGTAAATGATCAATGTTGTTTGTGCCATGAAAATGTGCGGATAAAAAGCAACATTGTGCACAGCAGACTTATTTTAAAAAAAGAAGCCAACCAAAAAAGTATAGACGAACGACTTACAGAACTCGCTTCTCCACTACGTCACATGCAGGACACACCCGCCCTGCGTCCTGATTGGCCAGACCATAAATTCGGTTGGGGAAATCACTTTCAATGAGCGGTGTCCCAGATGTATGTGAGAGGAGCTAGGCGGAGCGAGACATGCATCTGGCTGTTGTCAGGTTATCAAATTCCTCCTTAGACGATTAAAAAGTATGGCTTTAATCAAGATAGATGTACTTATATAGCGCCTTTATTCAAGTTAGGAGACTTGACCAGAGCGCTTTACACTACATTCATTCACCCATTCACGCACACACTGATGGTGGCAAGCTACATTGTAGCCACAGCTGCCCTGGGGCGCACTGACAGAAGCGGGGCTGCCGTACACTGGCGCCACCGGGCCCTCTGACCACCATCAGTAGACAATGCAGGTGAAGTGTCTTGCCCAAGGACACAACGACAATGAAAGTTGGAGTCGGGGCTTGAACCGTCAACCCTTCGATTTCAGGGCAAACTCCTACATCCAACGCCACTGTCGCCCCACCTAGATGAACATAACCCCTCTCTAATCAAATCACTCCTAATTTTCCAGTGGTTTGAACTGTTGGAACAACAGCCAGGATTTTAAGAGAGGCCAGTGGTTGGGTTAGGGATTTGGTGGTCGAACCTTAAGCACAACATGCAATAGACGATATAGTTATATTTTTGATTCGGTTTTCTAAGCATGTTAGATCCCTCCTCTAAATTCTGTTTGTTTATTAACATTTTTTTCACTTTTTTTTTTCTTTTTTTTTTGTAATTTGCTTGTTGGTAACTGTTCTCCTCACGTTTGCTTATTGTTAACATCTCTCACTGTATTCCTAGGAAAGTAGGAAAGTGGAGGATAAGTGAAATGTATTCTCATGTTAATTAATGTATTGTACCCTGCTAACCCAATAAAAAATATATATGGGAAAAAAAAAAGTTTTTTGTACATGAAAGGGATACATGCCTATTGAGGTAGTTTAAAGTCTATTTTTCATACAAAAACAAAGGGATAAACAGGTATTGATCACGGGCATGCTGCTCATCTGACAGAAGACCGGACGCATGTCTGGTTTGTCTGACCTGTCCTGTGCTGCGGACCATGATGTTGTCGCTGTGGCGGTCTCCGATCCCCAGGACGTAGGTGGCTACACAGTATCCGGCGCACGACAGGGTGAACTCCTCGATGGCTCGATCGAGAGCGTCGCTGTGAGCGAAGGGCACAAACTGACGTTAAAACGTTTGTTCCGGAAGCTCCCAGCAGGCTGACCCCCCCCCACCTTCTTACCCAGTGTTCCTCTCTTTGAGCCAGTTCAGCAGAGCGTCCTTGTTGAACGCCGCAGCTGCTGCCACGTTGCTGCTGGTCAACTGGATGTTTGCGATGGTGTCTGCTGAGGAGACCACTTCAATCAGGCCTGCTCTGTCACCTGTTGCTAGGCAACCATAAGGCACAATCCTGTAGAACAAAACAGAGAAAAGATTTAACCTTTGTGTTATTTGTAAATCTACTGGTCTATTCTAAGAGAAGCAGTTCTCTGTTAGACACATTCTGATGCTTCTTGGGTTTAAAAACAAAGAAAATATTTTGTTAAGATCTAAGGGTAACTTTGGATACATATTTATGTATATATGTACATAAACGTTAAAATTAAATACATCAATTATCAGATTCAGTTTTTTTTTTCTCCAAAAATAGTAAAACTTAGTTTAAAATGTTTGAAATATTTATGATATTGTTGCAAAGAACATATTCTGTAAATCTGAATTTGAAAAAAAAAAAGCAATCAGAAATGAAACTTTAAAAACTAGTTTTGAAATTAATTTTGCTTTCTTTTCAGATTTGTTTTTTCAAAATATATATATATATATATTTTTTTCAAAAATAAATTTTTTACACTCTTCATGGCAGCAGAGCTTCCACTTCACAGGCAGAGACTTTTTAGAGAGAGAAAGCCTCACCTGAGGTCCAGACTGGCCTCCTTCCACAGAAGATCCATCAGCCTCAGAATTTGGAGGGTCAACATGTCCTGCCTCAAGTCTGAGAAAGGAAAATGAAAATGGAAATTAGCTGTTTCATGGTGTGGTGTGGAGGCTGCAGCGCCTCAGACTGGAAGAAGGTGAGAACAGCAGAGAGGATCATGGGGGCTCCTCTTCCCTCCATTAAAGACATTTCATCCCAGCGCTGCGTGTCCCGACCCCGTAATGTCAATGACCCCCCCCCCACCCCCCCCCCCCACCATGGACCGTTCTCCCTGCCGCCCTCTGGAAAGAGGCTTTGAAGCAGATTCTGCAACAGCTTTTCCCCCGCTACAATCAGACTGTTGAAAACTCAGTGTTCAACTCAGTTGCTTTTCATGTCAACTCAGTGTTTTTCAACTGCATTTTACCCCATATATATTTAATTTTTTTTTGCACTGCTCTGAACCGTCCCCACCAATGCCTTTTGCACCATGTTTACATTTGGATCGTTGCTGCACTTTATAAATATGTTAATCTTCACTGCTAAGCTGCTGCTCATTCATTGTCGAAAAGCTGTATGTAACGAAATGTTACATACACTCTGCGTATACAAAATGAAAATAAAGTTTGTCTATTTCTAAGAAGTCGGACAAAAGCGTTAGAAGACAGAAAAAAGAATTTGGTGTTATCTGTTCGGTCTGACGATAACTTTTATCACTTTTATCAGCTTTACCTAATTTAAACTGTTGGAATAATTATGTATAAGATACTTAATGTTTGTTCTTATGATGTATAATGTGTGACATATTACTGTTCCAGAAGGGTGTTGCACTAGCAGTATAGGTCAACTATCAGGAAGTATTGCTCAAGCTTAATGAAACCAGGAGGTTCTCGGACCATTTGACCACAAGACATTTAAATGCAAATTGACCCGTTTACTGAGGCTGCAAATTGAATTGTATTTCTTGTTTCCTATTCCTTTAGCGCAACCTCAGCTTGTGTAACTAGGGACACCCCCTCTGACTTTAATAAATAACGAGGAGAAAGCTGAAGACCGGTGGGGTGGAGATGTACCTGCATGGTCTCTTCCTACTCTCCTCGCAAGTAAATAGAATTCTGACTCTGTGCCTTTCTTTCCTTGTTTTACTGTGTTTTGGGTGTTAGACCTGACATAAACTGTATAATTTCTTCTCTGAGGAGCCTTCTGCTATCCGGCTATTTTTAAAATAAATTATATTAAACACATTTTTAACTGTGTAAATTGCCTTGTTTTAAAGGAAGCCTGAGGCCTTCAGTTACACGTGAGGTTAAAGGTTTCAGCCATGATCCCGTATTGTAGCATCGGCTTTCAGCCGATACGCTCAGCCCGGTTATCGGTATCAGATAACTCTAGTCTAGATGCTCTCATCCTCCCTGTCCAGCTTTGTGGAAGAAAGATATCCCCTACTGCATGATGTAGCCACCACCATGCTTCTCTGTGGGTTAAGCTAAAAAAGTCTACATTCTGCTCAGGTAAACTGCAATTAGGACACATCTTTAAACAAGTGTCACAATTTTAACCTTTAGGACTGAAAGAGCAACTTATTTCAGGTGAATAATATCCTATTATCTTAAGCCCCATTTCCACTACCCTTTAGAAACTGTGCTGAGATCGGTCCAAACACGGAAACAGAGATAGCTGTTGAGTATAAACGGCACGCACAACTGAACCGGACCGCACCAGATGCAACCGAACCACGCTAACATGGTGCTGGTTCATCAAGAGGGCTCGGCGCAGTTCAGTTCTGGCTCGGTTCTTAGATAGAAAAGAGCGTATCAGCAGATTTCGTCATCTCCTTACAGTCAGCCTCCGTAATCATCAAACTTAAGAGTTTCATAAAAATACTAGCTTCCCTACCGTGCCGCATGATTTCCGGTGATGATTCTGCTCAGCAGTGATTTACCTCAACTCCTGTCGTTGTTTCCTGTGTCTGTAAGCCCTGATTAGACTATTGTTTGTCGTTTCCACTTCCCAAAAGCTGATTCTGTCAAGTAAATTCAACCAAAGCTTCTTCGCCTGACTCTCTGCAAACTTCCTAAATGTTATGGGCGCTGCCATGTTGGTTTGCTTGTTTCACTCTAGAGAGCAGAAGTACCGTAGATCGTCACAAGGAGGCGATTAACTGTGCTAGCGCTGTTTGTAAATAGTCGTAAGGAACGAAGCTCAGTATGGATCGGTTTTCAGAGGGTAGTGGAAATGGGGCTTTAGTTTAAGGGAGAAATGCTCTTACCATTGACAGATCATCTTATTAACATGCTCAAATTTCACAAGTATTTATTTCTTTTGAATCAGTTTTAGCAGCGCTACAACAGATTCTTCCAGCTGCTTATTTCTTTAGCTCCTCAGAAGTGGTGGCCTAGTGGTTATAACCTGACTCCGCCAGACGGATTTGCTCCGCATATCCATCTGGAAACCTTCCGTTGAAGTAATTTTGGGAAGGGGCGAAAATACTGGTTAGCTGATTGGCCTATGTTGGTGATAGACGGGCCAAATAAACCAATCAGATCAACGAAGCATATGACGTAACAGAGCGACGATAAAGAGGAGCCAATTGATAGATCAAACTCTTGCCGAAACCAGTCGGGAGAAGAGCAAAAACATCTTTTCCTCTGAGAAAAGCCTCCAGAGCAGTGTTTTGCTCTTCTTTCAGTGAAGAAATACTCTGTAATTCCGATAAAACTTGCTCGATAGCGACGCTAATGCTAGTTTCATCGGCTGAAGCCGCCATGTTCTTTAGACTGAACTGTCGCGCTTCTCGTTGCGTCACTACTTCAACCCGCCTCAAAGCCAACGCTGATTGGACGTTCGTTTGGTAAACGGCTCCAAATTTTCTTTAACGGAGAGTCTCCAGACTGATTAGCGAGTGAAACCTTGACAGCTCGCGAGATCAGGATGGTCTCACGAGGCTATAGTGGTTCTGAGATCCCTGAGCAAGACCCGTAACCCCACACTGCTCCCCGGGCGCCGCACGATGGCTTCCCACTGCTCCCCATGGGGATGGGTTAAATGCAGAGGTAAATTTCTCCAATGTGAGATCAATAAAGTTAAATTATTATTAATATTATTATAACCTCTTGGCTTCTTCTCTCTGTAGGCAGCTGGAATTTATTTGGTGTCGTTAAAGTAATGAGGAAGAAGACTAATGCATTCTTTACATAGATTCTTTAAACCACCAATGTTTGTCAGTCTGTGAATTAAAATGTCTTTGGAAGAATCTCCTTGGAATAAAAGGATGAAGGACGACCGTGTGATTCCTACCGTCTCCATTTTTAAAGATGATCCCCAAAGTATCCCCGTTAAGCAGCTTGTTGTTGTAAACGATCCACAGAGGCTTCATTTTGGAGTCCATATAGCGGCACTTCTCCACACTAACGGAGAAAAGAAAGAGAGTTACCTGAAGCTTGGACCAGTTTGCTCCCAGTTCGGGGGAAGAGGGGCTGCGTTTAACTTACTTGATGTCAGACAGCAGCACACTGGGGTCGAGAGGGGAGTTCAGGTCCGACAGAGCCTCTGAATAGCCGCTCTGTCTCAAACAGGTCATCATGGCCTCCTTGGTCAGCATCGCCTCCTTCGTTTTGCTGCGGGCGTTCTTGATGGTGCCCAGTTTGATGAGCTCATTAACAGATTTCAGTTTACTGAGGGCTTCAACCTGGCAACACAGGAATAAACAACATCAGGCCGATGAAGCCGTTCTACTACTAGCAGCTGCCCGACTTTTCCATAAGGAGGGACGGATAATAAATTACTAAAAAAGTTTAAAAAAAAAAAAACAATCCACTGGACTTTGTTTCCGAGTTTGAAGACGTTTCGCTTCCCATCCAGGAAGCTTTTTCTAGATGGGAAGCGAAACGTCTTCAAAGTTGGAAACAAAGTCCAGTGGATTGTTTAACTTTTTGAATAATGACTGTGACCGGTACAGATAATAAAGGCCAGAAATTTTCCACTGACAAGGTTAAAAAAAACAGAGCAAGAGCAAAAATATCTACTATTCTGACAGACATTAATCATTTGAAAAGAAACCCAAACTTTTTTTATTTATTAATCTCCAAATTGTAGATTAAAAGTTGGATAAACAAGAAAGAATTAATCTTGCCTGTTTCTTTAAAACCTCAATATGAGGGATGCTTCCTCTACAATACGCCTCCAGGATGAGGGAGAACTGGACCGACACGGCTGGCATGTGGATCTCTGACCTTTAGGGGGCAGCAGACATGCAGCAGGAACGATTCAGAAAGTTTTCTAATGACCGATCAAAGCTGCAGACCTTAATTCACTCACCTCAGATGCCAGAAGAGGAAGTGGCCAATTTTACGGTTGCTTTGCGCACGATCCAGCAAGAAGTGGGTGAGGGCACAGTCGTAATACGGCTCATAGCGCAGCACCTGCACCAACTGCAGCAGGTACTGGGACAGTTCCTCATCGCTGGTGGCAGGAGAGATAAAACAGAACAACAACAACAGGCAAAGTAGTTAGTGGCTGTCACAATTACCCAGAGCGGTTTTCCCTCTAAGAAGTCAAAGCGGTGGAGTCTAGTATGACTTTGCAAAAATGTAAAAAAAAGAAAAACAATCTATAGGAGCTATTTTTCAGTTAAATCATAAAATGTAGATAATTTAGTTTGATTTGTTATGTAGAATAGGTTTTTAGTTAGTGATTCACTTAATTAATTTTAGCTTGGGATGTGGGTGTTTCGCAGTATAAATAGGTAGGTTTTAGGTAGCTCATTATGGACATGGGTGGACATATGGTTATATTACCTGTCCCAGTCCGCCAGTTTTGTCATCAGTCGTTAGTCTGCCAGTCAGTAAATCAAAGAACAGGTGCAGGAATAAGAGTAAAGGCTGATTTATACTGAGCAACCAGGTCGTCTGCATGTGTGTTGCAGTTAACGCAGATATGCCCCGCCCCTTTCGCAGACACTCTGCTGCACCTTTTACAAAATTATAGGTGACCGCAGACGGTTTCGCAGACAGGAGGCATCTGATTGGTAAAATCTACATCCTCTCAATACTATGCATATTTCCTGTTTGGTTCCTTACCGGCTTGTTTTGTTTATATGACCGCCGTTGTGGAAAACGACTCGTGAAGATGGACC
Organism: Cyprinodon tularosa; assembly: GCF_016077235.1. Lineage (NCBI taxonomy): Eukaryota > Metazoa > Chordata > Actinopteri > Cyprinodontiformes > Cyprinodontidae > Cyprinodon > Cyprinodon tularosa. The sequence continues at coordinate 62,495 of NW_024038988.1, read as the reverse complement.
AGCTAGAAGAGGGAGGTGCGCAAGAACGCTGGGACCCTTTTTCCACCTGGATCCTCGTTCTTTTCGCCCTCATGTCCCTCCGTTGTCGCACAAACTTGCCACCACTTCCTCACCGCCTCAGCCTTATCTAGATTAGGGGTGGAACGGTTCACAAAATCCAAGGTTCGGTTCGGTTCACTGTTTCGTGGTCACGGTTTTCGGTTCGGTACATGTTGATTGTTAGCCTGACATGTTTGTCTTCTTCTTGTTTACCACTGGTGGTTGGCTTTGGTCGCAGTACCGCCACCTTCTGCTCTGGAGTGTAAACGCTTCGCCTATGAGAAAAAGGAGCAGCGCATGAACCGAACGCAACACACGCGAACCGAACCGAGACAGTCGGACCGAACAGTTCGGACGGTTTTCATAAACCATTCCATCCCTAATCTAGACCCACAGCTAGTTCCTGATTGTCCTCCTTGCGTTGTGGCATGGAATAACATAGCGCAGACCACGCTTCAATATTGGGCATGAATCGAAATACCTGCGACCAGTTCACTGCGACAACACAGCTGCGGGACGATAACCAGTCCTTAAGAGCAGTAGCAGAATCCTGTGAAGCCTGTAACCTGTTTTGTCTGAACGGAGAATAAAACAAAGAACTGGATTTTGACCCTTTTATGATCTTTTGACTGCGTAAGTCAGAATCCATGGTGCATCTATTTGAGTTAAATTCACCTTTTGCTTTGATCACCTTTCATTCTTACATTTTTTTTGTTGGAAGACGTTTCGCTTCCAATCCAGGAAGCTTTTTAAATTCAAAATGTCAGAATTAGCGTTGAGTTTCTCTATACAGTAGCCCAACAAAGACTTGTTTTGCCTAGACAACACGCAAATTGAAACGGATAAACGGGTCCACCCCTTTGGAATGGGGGTTTGTTAGCCTGCGATGCCCCATACCTGTCTATGTCTCTAAAAGGGGGGTCGTTAAAGGGAATTGTTGGCCTGGCTGAATAGGCGAGGTCTTCTGTTCCCCTTTAAAGGGGTCGGGGTTACAATGATAGCAGGAAGGGATCAACTAAATTGCTGCATTGTAGGTTTTAAAACAAAAAAAATTACAATGCAACAATTGAGGCTTTGTTGGGCTACTGTATAAAACCTCAAACTCAGTGCTATTTCTAACATTTGAATTGAAAAAGCTTCCTGGATGGGAAGCGAAACGTCTTCAAACTTGGAAACAAAGTCCAGTGGATTGTTTTTTAACCTTTTTGGAATGACTATGACCTGGATGACTGGGCATCTTCACCTGTATATTGAACTCCATTTTGGGAAAGATCCCCTGAATGACATAGATCTAGGAAAATAGATCTAAAGAAATATTTCCCCCAATGTCAGTATTTGTGACAAAATACGGTAAATTTTTAACATGAAACCGGAGAACTTGAAGCGGCAGGAGTATTTTAGACAGGCAGTGATTTACCTCATATCCTGCAGGCAGCGCACGGCGTACTCTCTGACGTACTGATCAGGATAGTTAAAGTCCAGAAGCTCCAGAGCATCTCTGGGACTCAATCTGGGCCAAATTTGAAGCAATGCCTGGAGCTGAGACACACACAAACCCAGATGTTAAAAACTAGAGATGTTCTGGTCCTTGGCTGGCTGAGGATTAAACGCTCAGTGAAACAGTCAGAGGGGGTGATATAAAACAATCTTATTTCAGTTTACAGTAAGATGGCTTTTATAAAGTTCATAATCATGAAAATAACATTAAGGAAACTTTTTACAGCCTTAAGTACAGAAAGGGGAGTCATTAAATTAGCGTCCCCATAGAAGACGTTCACGCTTAGTGGGGAAACATCATCAAAATAAAAGAACACAAGCAAAAAAATAAAAATAAAAAAATATAATAAAGTATATTTCAAATAGCTTAAACCATTTGCTCCTAAACTTTTCTTGTTGCTCCCCAATTCAGTTCACAAGAATCCAATTAGAATGAATGGTTCATTTAATTGGCTAACCTGAGCCATGTCCTCGTGTTTGCTCCACTTAACAGAGAGCAGCAGCTTTGGTAGAGACTGGGGGAAGTTCTCATAGCAGTCATGGCGTAGTGTCCAAATCAAATCCTTCTCGTTTTCACACAGCTGAGAAAGCGGGTCCCGCTCCATGATCTCCTTCAGTTCGATGTGGAACTTCTTACCGCCGCGTCCCTGAGAGCGTCATGGGAGCAGAAGTCAGCAAAGATGGAGAACGTTTCAATTTAGAGGAAATTAAGAGATAAACATCAGTTGTTTCCAGATATACAGAGCTAGAATGAAGAAATACATATTTAGATCATTTCTTTAAAGCACTCTGTTTTATTTTACGACCAAATAGACACTTATGGGGGGAACTTTGTCCCATTATTTTTGTAAGCAAAGAAGATGTTATGAAAATTAAAAATTTGAAAAGAAAAATGCAAACCGGAAATGAAGTTTTGAAAAACCTGGACGAAAAAGGTTTTGAAAATAAATTTTCTAAATTTGTTTTTTTTCTTTCCTAAATTATAAAAAATATCATATCTGTATATATATCTTTTTAACAGATTGTACTGTTAGACCTTTTTTTAGATATAGTTTTATTAATAATATTAAATTTTAATAATTAATAATATTGTCACTAACATTCAGGCAGACCAATAGAAATGCATCTTTGCTCGTCACTCCAGAGGAAAGAGAATGCGATTTGAAAAATGCAATTTAAGAATAAATATATTCATAAAACTTTATTACAAAAAAAAAAAAAAAAGATTTAGAAACAAAAATAAATCTGAGTAAACAATTTTATTCTCAAAACCTTTTTTTTTATTAAAAAGTTTTATAGAATTTTCATTTCTGGATCAGATTTTTTTTGGTAATTTCCATTTACAAAACAAGTCCTTTGCTTGCAGTAATTAGCAAAAAAATAAATTTGAATCCAGATGCCTCAGATTTACTGCCTTTATTGATAATAAAAAAATAAAAATTAAAAAAGAGCATGAGAGGAACAGTTACAGTGAAGAACCACAAGATGGCAGCAGAGTACCAAAACTTCTGTTAAAGTCTTACTAAAAAAAGAGCCCTTAAAAGGAGGACTAACCCCATGAATAAATAAGACTAAACCTTATGGATTTAATCTAAAAGGTGTATAAATCTAAATATTTGTCCTGAAACGGCTTCAAACTGTAGCCAGTTTCTCACACGTTAGACTGAGAGTCTTTGTGCAGACATGCCCTCTGTGAGGCACTGATTACGTAACCTGCTGAAACACACCCAGCAGTAGGTTCCTGGCTGAGGGGCGTCGAAACAGGAAGACAGACAAGTAATTTGATTAGTTGTTCTAGTTTTTTTTTTTTCTTTTATAAAGTTGGGTGGGTTGTTTTAAGGGGCGTGAATAGTTTTTTTACTAAAAGGCCCTATCAAGTGATTACAATAGATTTCCAAGGAAACCAGAGTATGGGTGCCTGTTTGACATGTTTGCTCAGAGCTGTGTCTGTGTGTAGGAAGAGGCTGTGAGAAATTTCTCAGCATGTAATTTAACTTTAATTCAAAGTGGGATGTGTTGTGAATTAATGAAGGCACGCTCTCATTAGGCCGATACTCACTATGGATATGCAGTCGCTGGCTCTGGCAATCTGTGCGGCCTTTTCCAGGATCTGAAAGGAAAACGAGAGAGCTGAATGAGCGAGCCGTGCACTGAGAGAGCACTTCCAGAAAGCCTGCATTAGACAAGTGGAGCACATCCTGATCGCCTCACGCTAATTGCCACAGATTCACCAGAAACAGCAGCTACCCTTCCATAAAGCACCACCGTGATTGCAGGAGTAGCGTCTCTGAAGAAGGCTTGTGGAAATAATTACGTTTTGATAAGAGATGCACCGATACATCAGCCGGCTGATATGCCAGGCCAATTCCTTGCATCGGCATTGGTTTATACAGGCATACATCACTGATCTCTACTCATTTACTGGATTACTAATTGCCCGTTGGTAGGACGGGGTTGAGGTGAAGCCACTGGCCGCCATATTGGTACTCCCTAGTTACACATATACACATATATAGATACAAGCATATATAGATATATATATAGATACATGCATATATGGATACAAATATAGATACATATATAGATACATGCATATATGGATACAAATATAGATATATATATAGATACATGCATATATGGATACAAATATAGATATATATATAGATACATGCATATATGGATACAAATATAGATACGTATATAGACACAAGCATATATAGATACATGCATATATAGATACATATATAGATGCATATATAGATACAAATATAGATACATGCATATATAGATACATATATAGATGCATATATAGATACAAATATAGATACATGCATATATAGACACATGCATATATAGATACATGCATATATAGATACTTATATAGATACATGCATATATAGACACATGCATATATAGATACAAATATAGATACATATATAGACACAAGCATATATAGATACATATATAGATACATGCATATATAGATACATATATAGATACATGCATATATAGATACATATATAGATACATGCATATATAGATACATGCATATATAGATACATGCATATATAGATACATGCATATATAGATACATATATAGATACATATATAGACACAAGCATATATAGATACATATATAGATACATGCATATATAGATACATATATAGATACATGCATATATAGATACATATATAGATACATGCATATATAGATACATGCATATATAGATACATATATAGATACATGCATATATAGATACTTATATAGATACATGCATATATAGATACATGCATATATAGATACATATATAGATACATGCATATATAGATACTTATATAGATACATGCATATATAGATACTTATATAGATACATGCATATATAGATACTTATATAGATACATGCATATATAGACACATGCATATATAGATACAAATATAGATACATATATAGACACAAGCATATATAGATACATGCATATATAGATACATATATAGATACATGCATATATAGATACATGCATATATAGATACATGCATATATAGATACATGCATATATAGATACATGCATATATAGATACATATATAGACACAAGCATATATAGATACATATATAGATACATGCATATATAGATACATATATAGATACATGCATATATAGATACATATATAGATACATGCATATATAGATACATGCACATATAGATACATGCATATATAGATACATGCATATACAGATACATATATAGATACATGCATATATAGATACATGCATATATAGATACATGCATATATAGATACTTATATAGATACATGCATATATAGATACATGCATATATAGATACATGCATATATAGATACTTATATAGATACATGCATATATAGATACTTATATAGATACATGCATATATAGATACTTATATAGATACATGCATATATAGATACTTATATAGATACATGCATTTATAGATACATATATAGATACATGCATATATAGATACTAAGATAGATACATATATAGATACATGCATATATAGATACATATATAGATACATGCATATATAGATACTTATATAGATACATACATATATAGATACATATATAACATAAATATATATAATGATAATATAAAAAAATAGAAAATTCTCCAAGGAAATTTTGGATTTCCTTTAGGAACAGGCTTCAATCTACAAACTGACCAAAAATGGTGATTCTAGTGCCAAATATGTGGCCATGAAAGAGACTTCCAAATGTTAGATGCTCTTTTAAAAAAAAAACGTCTCTCTCACTTTGAAAAATCAGTTGACTCACTAAGAATTGCTCGATTTTGCTCAAACTTTTTGGTGCTTTAAGGCTGATTTTAGAAAAAAACCGTAGCAGTTTTCAACATCTTTCAGTTTTAGAAAGATAAAGGATTAATCTACAAACAGAGCTTTAAATTGTGTTTCTAGGTGAACGTATGTAAAAATTCATGGATTGTTATGTCTTCTTTCTCCCATCTCTGTTTCATTCCTATGAGATTTTTTTTTGAGAATTACATCGCCATGGCATCTCAAATCGCTTATAAAAATAATAGCACCCATCTCGAGACCGAGCCGGACATTTTGATAACTATATTGGGTGGGTGCAGTTTGGCCGCATTAATGTTGACAGAAGAAGAATAAATATATAAATAAATAAATAAAGAGTCAGTTTTTTGACAAAAATAATAATAGGTGCCTATTGAGCATAGAATGCCATTGTGATTATTGGTGCCTGCCACTGCATTCCCTTACAATGGCAGGCACCAATAAATAAATCAGAATTAGCCTCCGGCTTATTGTGTCCCTCCATTCTGAACGGCTCCACGTTTGGACCCACCTTGTCGAAGGCGGGAAAGACGATGGGATGGGGGGAGTACTCTGGAAAGTGGATGTGCAGCGCCGTGGCGTTCTCAGTGTACGGGTTAGTCTGAATGGTTCCTATTGGGTTCAGCATCTCTTCAAGTTCATCTGGAAAACAAAAACAAAAAACCCAATAAGCCTGCAGAAAATCGAATGAAAACCAAAGCAGAAATGTCTGCGGTCTACCTGGAAAAGAAGACCAGCAGTGCAGGATGATGTCTCCAGTCTTCAGTTGCCCTTTGTAGTCAAACACCATGGTGTTGACCCAAGCTATGGGGTAGTGCTGCATCAAACGGTTATCCACCAGTCAGTGTTACATCACACAGGCGTCACAGGTTATTTTGGGATCCTCTTTCAGAGCTACTCACCACTTTCCCTGCCTTTCGGATGGTCTGGTATTTATTTATGTGAGGATTTTTGGTAGACTTCTGCTTTTTGACCTTATCCATGACGCCGTAGATGGCGAAGCAGAGGCGGGTCATGCGCGGCAGATCGGAGATGGAGATCTCAAACTCCAGAGCGTTGTCCTTCCAGGTGTGCTCCGAGCGGCCGCTGCTCTCGCTGCTCACCGCCGGCTTGCACAGCAGCTCTGTGCCGTGGAAGAGGCCCGCCCTCACCTGGACCTGGGTACATGTGCAAGATTAACTTCTCATCACCCGCCTTATTCACAAAAGTTTGATCGACCCAAAAAAAGGGTAATTGCATTTTAGAATGGAAGCATTTAAAGTGAAGGCCTTCTTGTTTTTGGTGACATCAATTTTCCACAAAATGTGGTTGTGCAAAATGTAACCACATAGGACAACATAAGTTGATGTCAGAAGTCTTTTTGTTTAAAATTCTGGAAAATTCTGTTTATATGGATTTTACCACTTTTGTTTTTGGTAACAGGTTTTCTTCATATATTACTCTTTTTTTATGAAAATTATCTCTTTTGAAGATTCTCAGTCATCCAGCTCATAATCATTTCAAAAAAAGTAAAAAAAACAAGCCGCTGGACTTTATTTCCATGTCCGAAGACGTTTCCCTTCCCATCCAAGAAGGTCTTTCAAAAAAAAATGTAAGAAATAGCGTTGAGTTTGAGTCGTAGGGAAGCGGCTGTTTCAACCGTTGCTTTTCTAAATTCTCCTGAGTGAATAACTTTACATGAGTGAATAAAGTGAATGTGATTGGTCGTTTATCAAGGGGGCGGGACTGTTGTGGCGGAAGGTTTGCAAGCAGGTTTGATTGTGGCCGATGCTAACCAATTAGCGTCTTAGTGCTAGTAGGTTCCCAATGGGAAATTCCGCTGGGACCAAGTAGCACTAAATTGGTGACTTAGAAACGACGCTGTCAAGGAACGCTATGGACAGAGGAAACATAGGAGGAGGAGAGTTTAGTGTCGGAGGTCGTGGATGAGTCTCCTCCGTCATCCATTTTTTATTTAGAGGAGGAAAGCGGGGACGAAGATGTTGTGGTGGAGGACGCCTAGCCTCGTGAGAGCATCCTGATCTCGCGAGCTTTCAAGGTTTCACTCGCTAATCATTCTGGAGACTCTCCGTTGAAGAAAATTTGGAGCCGTTCACCAAACGAACGTCCAATCAGCGTTGGCTTTGAGGCAGGTTAAGGCGTGATGCAACGAGAAGCGCGACAGTTCAGTCTAAAGAACATGGCGGCTTCAGCCGATGAAACTAGCGTTAGCGTGGCTATCGAGCAAGTTTTATCGGAATTACAGAGTATTTCTTCACTGAAAGAAGAGCAAAACACTGCTCTGGAGGCTTTTCTCAGAGGAAAAGATGTTTTTGCTCTTCTCCCGACTGGTTTCGGCAAGAGTAGCCTGGCTGTTAGTACGTCATATGCTTCATTGATCTGATTGGTTTATTTGGCCCGTCTATCACCAACATAGGCCAATCAGCTAACCAGTATTTTCGCCCCTTCCCAAAATAACTTCAACAGAAGGTTTTCAGATGGATATGCAGAGCAAATCCATCTGGCGGAGTCAGGTTAGAGGACGCCAGGGCGGCAGAAGCTTGGTTTGGTGTAGAAGGCTTCCAGCCGTCCATGTTTGAGCCCTTGCCTCGCAACGCTGCCAGTTCTGTTAGCTCTACGCCTGCCGAAGACACAGACGTCCATCCCCGTGAACACTGGGACGGAACTCAATGGGAAAGGAAAGGATTCTGATTGCTTATTTCAACCGTTGCGTATATTAGCTGCGACATATGAATCAAGATGCTATGACCGAAAATATTTGATTGACAGATGACAGTTGATCTATAATTGGCCGAATTTAGGTGTTCAGGCTGACGTAGAACTGGCCTGCATAAGAAAATGAAGAAACCCCCCCACAGGTTTTAAGACGGGATTTTTTTTTTTTAAATAGAAATTTTCTAAATTTTTGGACAATATCGTCTGATAAAAAGTACATTTATATACACGTTTAAGCCAGAATGATTTGACATTTAAATAAATAAAAATCCCTACGACTTTAATGATGGTGGCAGAATTTGACTGGTTAAATTGTTTTCTTGACAGAAAACGATGTCAGAGAGGCTGATTAATGATTAAATGAAAAGGTCCATACACTCTGGTCTGTATAAACCAGGAGGGTAACTGTTTAAAAATCATCAATTACAAATAAAAAAGTTTAATTTGTTTCCTCCTGAATAATAATCCTGCCTAAATACACCTTTTGAGCAAAAGCATTTACGTTTTTCTTCCACTTCTGGCTATTTGGTTTTGATTTAAGCAACAAAAACACATTAATATTTGTGGTTTAAACAACCTGGATGTGGAAAGATGTAATATTAGTGAGCTTGAAGGGGATGTGACACTGCTGTGACATAGCAGTCATCTATTAAACATTAAGAGCGTTTCACGTAGAGTTTACCTTGGCACTCTCTTCGGCGTTCACCTTGCTGCCTTTGACGAGGACTATCCTGAACGGGCTCGACACGTCCCACACACACGTCTGGACCTGCTGAGGGGGAAGAGCGAGAGCAGAAAGGGAGAGCCGTCGTGAGTGTAAAAGTATGCGGAGAGCCGCGGCGCTTCATAGCACAGGCCGAGGTCAGGCAGGTCGCAGTGATGTCAGGGCGAGTGGATTTGCGAGGGTCAGCAGGCAACAGAGCAAACAGCCTCACATGATGCCTAAAAAAACTACAGACGTGACTAAGTGGCCCACTTCCTGCCATCTGTGTGGCTAAAACTCATGTGAGCGTGACAATAAGGAGTATTTACAGTCGCTTATCAGAAACGAGGCACAGTACAGCTCCAAGTCCACAACAACTGAACATGTTTTACCCATTATCCCTCACATTCCCATCCCTTAATCCATTCAACATCTTTAGATTTAATCTAGTTTGTATAAAGAAGCAGTAAAGGCAGCTCTGTTTTTGCCAGGATTACCTCAGAACCATGAATAATAATAATAATAACTATTTTACATCAATAAATCCATTTTATTAGGGCTTGCAAAAATATTATTTTAACTTATTACCTGAATTATAACCATTTTTAATGCAAAAATCTACTTTTTGTTGTATTAAACCTTTAACTGTCATAATGCTTTTGCCTCATTTTCATCTGACTCAAAATGGAATGTTGTTAAATTAATGAATTCATCTAATCGACATGAATTCATCTCCTCCTTGTCCTGGAAAACAGGAAAACCAACTTTGCCGTTTTCTCAGATCTTTTTTTTTTTTTTTTTTTACCTTTATTTCACATATTTTATTTTTTCAAAACTTAGCTTTTTCCATTTTTTTAAATGTATTTGACGTATTGTATTTTCAAAGTATGTATTAAAGTATAAAAGCTGTAAAAATTTGGAAAAATCAATAAAAAATTATATATATATATATCTCTCTCTCTCTCTATATATATATATATATATATATATATATATATACATATATATAGGTATACAAGAATTGTAAAAATAAATTATAAACAAAAAAATTCTCTAAGTTTGTTTTTGGTTAAGAGGTTTTTATAAAGTTGCATTTCTGGATTGCTTTTTTTTTTTTTTTTTTTAGCAAATTTCAATTTAATATATATTTTTTAATTTCCATTTACAAAACATGTTCTTTGAAAAAAAAAAATGGAACAAAATTTACTCCATACATATGGAGGTGTAAATTTATCTATTCATCAACCCTTGAATAGGCCAAAACTAAATAAAAAAAAAAATCAACTATTATACTATTTTTCCTTCTGGTTTTGACTCTGGTCTGATATCAAGATATCAAAATTTGAATATGGGAATAAATTAGCCAACATCTAAAACCTCAGATATCAGGAAGCTGATCTAAACTTGTATTTAAAGGTTCTGGAAGACATTGATAAATAAAACCAGAAACAGTTGTTCTTGCACTACTCTACGTTTAAGTAATATCACCCGATTAAGCCTTTTATAATATTCCAAACTACAAAATTAGTAATAAAAATAGGTTTCTAAGTTTCTGGTCAATATCTGGATGATATTGGAAATGAAAAAGCTGCATCCGCAAATCTGTATATTCTATTACAAAATGTAGTACAGTTGGTAAAGTTCAATCATCATTCATATGTTCCCCTACATTTTCACATAATATGTTTACATTATTTATTGGCTGCATCAAAAAATATCAAAGATATTTTCAATTTAAACTTAGATATGAAAAAAATACAATAAAATCTACAATAACTTCAATTATATCAGTATACTAAGTCATCAAATCAATTCAGTTTATTCCAATAAGCTGTCTGTAGTTCTTTAAATGTCCAGCAGGTGTCAGTATTCTGTGAGACAGTTTTAACGCAGTATCAATACATTTTGCAATGTGTCGAAATGATTCAAGATGCCTCATTGAACCATCATTACTAATCGCGTCGTCTTTGCCGCTTGGGCGTGATGTTGTTCGGAACACCGTCACCTGCTCCGCTGGTCGCACCCGTCTGGGCCACCGTAATTTGGTCAGGCTACTTGTAAGCACACAGCCTCCCAAACATTGAAAGGGCAATATTATTACCTTTACTGGTCATTTAAGAAGAGGGATGATTTTTAAGATTTTTCTAAGAAGAAGGGGGATGCCTTCCCCCCTCATCCCCCCTCGACTCGAGTACTGTGCGCCTGATTGGAGCAGCTTTAACTGATGCTTCGTAATCAGCATTACGCTGCCGTGCGTTATGCATAAGTTAGGCTGGCTCGTTGGACACAAGTTATGGACTCGTTATGAATACGCTATGTATAAACCCAAAATTTTTAAAATGCATAGAAAGTTCAGCTTTTGTTTTAGGAGATTCTGGGACGTCAGGCGTACGCTGGCTAAATCAGCAAGGTGTCACAGAGGCTAAAGCAGCGTCACATTCATCAGACTCTCACTGTAAACACAAGGTATGAATAAATGTCAGCAAACCCTGTGATAAATGGAAAAGCACTTCAGGTGACAGCCTGATTAAAGCCCGATATTTATCCACTCTTTAAGCCGAACATCCCAGGTAGATCTATAGCCCGGCCAGCATCAGGATCTCAGCAGGAGTCTCTCTAATGAAGGCCAATTTAAAAAACCAGCCTGACATTTGAAAAGCAACGAGGAATCGCTGCTCTCCTCTGACGACCCGCAAACCGCCGCCAGGCTGCTGCTCCGACTCTGACATACTTTAAACGCTGCCTCATAAAGAGGCAGATGGCAGCTGCCAAGAGTGTTTACTTTGTAAACCTCCACACCTGTGACATCCTGCGCTGGAGAATCAATCACTCTGTGGGGCTTCGGCTATTTTTGGTGCATCAAGAAGACCAGAGTAAACGCTGCAGGATATTAAAACCGTTATCTAAGGTACACAGAATATGTTCCCATAGTGGCAAAAACAAAGCTGTTCACGGCCGTAAAGATATAAAATGAAAGATCATGGTTATATGAAGTGGCAGAAATTAAAGAGAATACTTTACATCCGTTTCTGTTGGATTAACAAAGGCTGAACAGATAGCAGACAAACATTCTCAGCTCACTAAATGTAAGGAGGAGCCGGTTTTCAACCCTTTCTGTAAAAAAGCCAATGTTGTTCCAGTTCATAGTTAAGATGAATGAGCTTAAAGGAATAGTACACCCAAAACATGATTAGCCTTCATTTTCTACTCACCCCCATGCTGAACAACACTCTGGAGTACTTTTTTGATATCTCAAATGCATCTGGAGATCTGGGAGGCTTCTTGCTGTCTGCTGACATTCAAATAATGGAGGTCTATGGCGCCCGAGACAGAAAGGTCCATAAAAGTCCACAAAAAACGTGTCAATATTCCTCCATACTGCTCGTCCAATGTATTCCAAGTGTCCTGAGTGGGTAGCATCCAGAATTTACTCGAAACGAAGTCATTTAGAATGTTTTTAGAGCATAAACAGTAGTGTATAGGATTTCCTAAAAGCGCGTTCACGAGTCTACGGAAACCGCGGCAGACCAAACCAGATGAAAGTGCGCATTCAGGGTCTGCTCTGCCGATAATGCAAGCGTAGAAGAAGAAATGTGCTGTTTACCTGTGCAAAGAAAGCCTCCCAGATCTCCAGATGCATTTGAGATATCAAAAAAGTACTCCAGAGTGTTGTTCAGCATGGGGGTGAGTAGAAAATGAAGGCTAATCATGTTTTGGGTGTACTATTCCTTTAAAGTTCAGTTCACACTAGGGGTGTAAATCACATCCATCATTTGATTCAGTATCGATTTCCTGACCCAACGATTTGATTCGATTAATTGGTTCTTTTTTTGTTTTTTTCTTCACCTTACAGGCTAGACCAGGGGTCGGCAACCTGCGGCTCTGGAGCCGCATGCGGCTCTTTAGCTCCCCCTTGTGGCTCCCTGGAGCTTTTTCAAAAATTTATGAAAAGCAATTTTTTCTTTTTTTAATGTGGTGTGCAGCTGGCAAACAAAAATTAATATTTTCCAATGCTTTAAACATTTGTATTATAAATTTAAAAAATAATTTGCGTCAAAGCCATAGAGATCAGTGATCATAACTACCAGCATGGAGCGGTGCCAGGCAAACAAAGCTGCAGGTGTGTCTCGGAATATGAATGCCAAAGAGAAAATAAGGAAGATAGGCCGACTCATCTGCTTTCATTATCAATGCTGAACGATTGCCTGCATTTTCGCTTTGTAATGAGAGGGTGTAATAAAAAAAGAAAAATTTGGAAAGGCATTTCCAGGGAAGGCTAAATCTGCAGCCGACCACCGAGCTGGGAGGGAGAGATAAAGTGCGATTGCAGGATAAATTAGAGAAGCGCAAAGATAGATTTAAGAAGTGAATTGCATTTCCAAACTCCACTCCTGCTGCTAGTTTTGTTGCAAGGATGGAAAACCATCCACAGATCAAACAGGCAGCGCTTTGATGCAGGTATCTGAACTTTCTTCCATTTTTTCCCCAAATCCTAAAAATATTAATCAGACCAAGGAACGATGGTGACGGAGGATGTGGGATTTCGGGGTTAGAGAGCTCTGCTCTGATGTCACTTCCTGCTTGGTTCCTCATGAGTCAATCAACTCCTCCTAACAGAAACACGTCCACCATAGAAAGATTCCTTTATTGTTTTGTATAATTTCATCATTGCAAGAAAACTTAAACCGTGCAGTGAAGGTTGTGAAGCGGGATTGGAGCGTTCACTGTTCCTCCGTCAGCGCAGGCTACTATGTGACATTTGCTTCGGGATAAACATTTAATCGTAAATGCTTATTATATATTTAAGCCCATATAGTCCTTTTCTATAGCGGGATAATACACTTAGAGCCCGTGTTGCTATACGAGGCTTATATAAGGCTTTTACATTTTTGCGGCTCCAGACAGATATTTTTTTTTTTTGGTCCAATATGGCTCTTTGAGCAGTTTGGGTTGCAGAACCCTGTGCTAGACAATGTTTCAAATTTGAAATAATCAATAAAAGCTGTAATATTGCTATGCATATTTTTTTTTTTAGAACCAATAGCAAATAACAGAAGTAGAAAAGTTGCACTCCACCTATTCCTATTAAAACCGCATTCACTGAAAAATAATAATACCCCTGCGTTATAGATTCTGCAAGGCTTTGCATCAAAAAATACTGCACTAAATCAGTGCAATGAGTGCAATGCAATACCTCGGCTCCAGACGTCCCGCCCCCTCCACAGACGCTCCGCTGCTCCTCTCCCAGATTGTAGCTGACCGCAGACAGTGCCGCAGACAGGAGGCCGGCTTGTTTTGTTTTTATGACTGAAATTGCGGAAAACAACTCGTGAAGTTTGACCCGCTAGAAGAGCGAGGTGCACGAGAACGCTGGGACCCTTTTTCCACCTGGATCTCCGCTCTTTTTGGCCCTCATGTCCCTCCGTCGTCAGACTAAACTCGCCCCCACTTCCTCGCCGCCTCGGCCGTATCTAGACCCACAGCGTGTAGCCCAGACCACGCTTCAATATTGAGCATAATTCAAAAAATGTCTGTGTCAAGCTCACTGCAACACACTGCTGTAAGAGTATAACCAGGAAGCGAGGTAGGAGGGCAAAATAGGTTTAGCGCCACCGCAGCACAGGAGGGAGAATTACGCCCAGGAGCAAATGGATAAAAATAGACCGGAGGAAAAAAAACAGAACATGAATCGATACTTTTGCGGACGTATCATCGGATCGTCGGCTGTTGGATCGATGCATCGATACAAAACGATTATTATTTACACCCTAGTTCACGCGGACGAAAATGAACTAGCTCACGTTCATAGTTCAGTTTTTCAAAAAATGAACCAAGTTGTCAAACCTAACCTGCCTAACCTAACCTAACTATAGATCGATCTGGATCCAAAACTATTTCTTCTGTTCCTCATTGAGTAGCAGATATTTCCCAAGATAGCTCAGATGCTTTAACTCCATGTGTGGCTTTAAATGTGACTGACGTACGGACTTGTTTGTTAAGTCATGGTGGGAACAGTTCGCACTAAAACGAGTTTTTCTTCTGTCCCAGTCTTTGCTCTGCTAAGCTGGCATCAGAAATACCAGCAGATGAGTCTGAATGGAGCAGACTAGTACTAGCAGTAGATGGGCTGCTCTGTCAGGCTGTTTACCGTAATAAGTGCCGTAAAACTTGGCGTCTTTTAATTAAATAGTGTCGTTATCAATCGAATGCCAACCCGAGCTTTGTGTGTCAATCATTCTCAGAGTGAGCGTCGCTCTGGTTCACGTTCACTACTTCAGTTCACTAAACCTAAATTTCAGTTCAACGTTCACTAAAAATACTGAGCATATTTAGTGAAGAACGTTCATTGACAGCAAGCAGCGTACAGCGGCGGCAGAGCCTCGCCATTTCTAAGCCAGACTAAATCGGTGTGGTGAGGGTCAGACTGATCAATCACAGCGCGATGATCGGAGTGCTCATCATTGGCAGAATTACCCATAATGCATCAGCAGGTTTTTGTCATAACTGTAAAGATTAGCATTGAGAGTAGCGATGGACCAACACAGCCTTTTTTAAAGGATGATATGGATATTATTTTGAACTAATCTTTGCTGCCAGTTTTTCTTATTGTGTCATTTCTATGAATATAAAGCATTGATTCAAAGAAAACTAAAATTTAATTGGAAATCAAACAATAATGATGAAAACCACATGGAAGGAGGAGCAATTATTGCGCCACACATGATGTTAAACTGACATTATTTAAGTTGTTACTGAAAATGATCTAAAATAAAAAATTTTATTAGACCCTTTATGACTAAAACATAATTTAATTAACTTGTAAATATGCGTATAAATAGACTGCACCTCACTGTCATCACTATGTTCGAGATCAGTAAATGTTTTCAGATGGTTAGTCCTTTTTGATTAATTGTTTAATTCAACTATTAATTTAAAACTTTGTATATTTCATAACTGGACTTCTAGTTGAATTTAAAGTTCTGACAGCAGCAAAGTTTCCAAATTTGTGATTTTAGATCATAAAACTATAAATGTAGTTACTTTGAGTTTACAGTGACTGAATTACTAACTCAGTATCTTTTTGAGAAGAATCTAGTAACTGTAACTAATTACTACTTTTAAGTAACATTCCCAACACCGGTGAAGACGGTGGCCTCAAGAAGAGATGTTTAAATATTTGAATTATTATGTGAGCTGAAAATGTCTTTAACATTTCAACAGCTGGCTGCTATAAGTGTTTTTCTTTAAAAATAAATTACTGAATCAATAAAAAGACCTCCAGCTCCTTTCCAGACTGATTTGCTGTGAATACGCTATAACTCTGGGTTCATTTTTGCAAAAAAACATCGAAATTAAAGCAGAAATTTAACTTGAAACTGATTCAAGCTTTGAAATAAAAGAATATAATGAAATATAAAAAATTTGAGCCAACAAAACAAGCTACTGATCTGTATTCTACAAATAGCATTAGCTACGCCTTAACCCCGACAGCAACCCTATTCCTGCACCCAACCATAACCTAAACCTCAACTCATTTCACACCTAAACTGTAACCTAACTAACCTTACAAAGGAAGTGAGGACCAGAAAAATAACCTCACTAAATATACGTGAATAAAGTGAAATGGGAAACATGGTTCCACACACAGACAGGCTTCAGGGGGACTAACCGTGGGGTTCCTTCTTTTGGGAGGTAGCGGTAACGGTGGGTTGGAGGACTTGCGGCTAACCACAGCTCCGATGGCAGACATTTCCTTGTCAAACATGGCCTTGATGGTGCTGGAGTGGACCAGGGTTAGGTGAGGAGTTTCTTTGGCTTGAAGGCATGTGCGGATGTACTGTAAGGAAGACAGCAAGGAAAAAGCCTTTTTAAAATCAGCTATTTAAACCTCAACTAAAGAGAATAAATAAACTGAACCAATAAATAATCAGTCAATAAAATATTAAATAAAAACAACAATAAAACGACTTGAAATAAAAAAAGAAGAAGCGTTTTTACAGGAGAGGATTTGATCATAGCTACAAGTTTAACTCCTCCTGGCCACTAAGTGGTGCCATCATCTACTCCATACTGTTTGCTAAGTCTGCTAATGCTAACCTTTCACCTCTCAGCTAGTTGCTGCCACTGTTACTACCGGATTTGTCCCGTAAAAACGATCCGTTCTGCGGATGCTATATCGGCTCATTTGCGCATCCAGATATACATCCGAGTCACACTCGATTTTATTTTGTTAAAAATACCTAAACTACATTTTTTCCTCACCAAAAATGGTAAACTACTAAAACAAGCTTCATACAGGAATGAGTAATGCTAATTTAATGCTTTTTAATGCTCTTAGAAATTATTTTAATGCCATCAACAAGTACTTATAACGCTCATAAAACACGGCATAATCCTTTGTTATTTTATCGTCCTGAATTCCTTCTTTTCCAGCCACTTTTGTTTTTTGAAATTTGCATTTTCCCATTTCTCTAGAGGTTTCTCTGCCTCAAGCTTCTTTTCGGAACACACGGCTTTACGATCAACCTTGAAGCAATTCCGCGCTAACACAAAGAACCTGTTATATTTAATATATCTGGTGAAATTGTTCTTATAAATGTATTTCTCTTTTTATAATAAAAAATAAAAGCGATAATCATATTTAATGACTTTTAATGCCAATTAAGGCATTAATAAAAAAATAAATAAAAAAATGTAATGACTTGTAATGATTTTTAAAGACCCCCGGAAACCCTGTAAAATATGTGTTAAAGGTTATTAATGTATTTCCTGAGAAAATAAATGCCTTAAAATCCTTTCTATTTTATCAGTCTGTGCCCGATCTGCACTGGAAATGGGTTCCTGCGCTACGTCTGGGAGCTAACTTTTTCGGATTTAGATTTAAACATAAATCTAGTCTTTTTGAGTTTTAGGTTTTCCTTTCGCGTTAACATTATGGTATATGGTGCGTAATCTAAAGAAAGAAACAACTAAAAGAGTTTCAGTCTGGCTTTAGAGCTCATCATAGCACTGAAACAGCTCTGGTGAAAGTCACTAATGATATTCTCATGGCCTCAGATAATGGACTTGTATCTGTGCTCGTCCTGTTGGATCTTAGTGCTGCATTTGATACAGTTGACCATAATATTCTTTTAGAAAGACTTGAATATTTTGCTGGAATTAAAGGAACAGCACTAGACTGGTTTAAATCTTATCTATCTGATCGAATTCAGTTTGTTCATGTTAATGATAGATCTTCAACACGCTCAAAGGTTACCTGTGGAGTACCACAGGGATCAGTGCTAGGACCAATTCTCTTTACTTTATACATGCTCCCAATTGGTAGAATTATTAGACAGCATGGGATTAATTTCCACTGTTATGCTGATGATACCCAGCTATATCTGTCTATAAATCCAGATGAAGCTAACCCATTACATAGATTACAGGCATGTCTTGAAGACATAAAAACCTGGATGACTCTTAACTTTCTGCTTCTGAATGCAGACAAAACAGAAGTTATAGTCTTTGGACCAGAGTCTCTGAAAAAGAAACTGATTAGCCAGTCACTTCATTTGGATGGGATTAAACTGATTTCAGATAATAAAGTAAAAAATCTTGGTGTTATTTTTGATCAGGACCTGTCATTTAAATCCCACATCAAAGAGGTTTCTAGAATTTCCTTCTTTCATCTGAGGAACATTACAAAAATTAGAAATATCCTGTCCAGGGGTGATGCTGAGAAACTAGTCCATGCATTTGTTACTTCAAGGCTGGACTATTGTAATTCTTTACTATCAGGAAGTCCACAAACTGTAGTTAAAAGCCTTCAGCTGATCCAAAATGCTGCAGCCAGAGTTCTAATGAAAATTAAAAAGAGAGATCATATCTCTCCTATCCTGGCTTCTCTTCATTGGCTTCCTGTTAAATCAAGAATAGAATTTAAAATCCTCCTTCTCACATATAAAGCCTTAAACGGCCAAGCTCCATCTGATATCAGAGATCTGATTGTTCCTTATGTTCCTAACAGAGCACTTCGCTCTCAATCTGCAGGTTTACTAGTGGTTCCTAGAATTTCTAAAAGTAGAATGGGAGGCAGATCTTTTAGTTCTCAGGCTCCTCTCCTGTGGAACCAACTACCAGTTTTAGTCCGTGAGGCAGACACCCTGTCTACTTTTAAGGCTAGGCTTAAAACTTTCCTTTTTGATAAAGCTTATAGTTAGGGTGGCTCAGGTTATCCTGAGCTATCTCTATAGTTATGCTGCTATAGGCTTAGACTGCTGGAGGACATAGGGACCCCCATTTCATCATTCTGCTTCATTCTCTCTCTGTTCTCCTATTCTGCAGAATCTGTTAGTTCAATCTCTAACCTTCTGCTCTCTCTGCTTTTCCTCAGAGTAGCTTTGCCTCGTCTGTTCCTGTTTGGCTGTGACGTCATCCTGGAAAGAAACATCAGCTGTGCTGCTTCTATCAACACCCTTATTTATAGATGTTGGAGATCGGCCGGTTTTCCAGTGTGGTCCTGTTTCTCTGACCGTGACTGAGTGGATGTGCTCTCTTCGTCCTCTGGCATGGGAGCTGCCTTGGAGCTCGTCTGCCTGGCTGTGTGTTTCCTGGACGGGGCCGCCTTTTACAGCTGCTTTTTGTATCTCTGCTTCTGTCTCCTTGAACCCCAGTCGGCCTCAGCAGATGGCCGCTCACACTGAGCCTGGTTCTGCTGGAGGTTTCTTCCTGTTAAAAGGGAGTTTTTCCTCTCCACTGTCGCTACAAGCATGCTTAGTGTGGGGGATTGTATTTGAATCAATGAGTCAATGCAATCAACTGGTTTTCCTTAGATAGAAAACTTTGTATCAATTTGACTGTATGATCTGGTTGAACTGTAAAGTGCCTTGAGATGACATGTGTTGTGTGAATTTGGCGCTATATAAATAAACTGAATTGAATTGAATTAAAATGCAGACAAATCAGAAAGAGAAGTCAGAAAGCTTTTTTTGAAGACGCATACTAGCATTCTTTAGTGAGTTAAGGATAGAAATAAGCAATTTTACTACCATTATTACATGATTTATGGAAACCTGGATATATATCTGTTGACGCACGGGCAGAACGAATCGTGCTTACGACACGGATCGGGAAGCAACAGCCACATATGCTTGATTCCAATAGGACTGAAAAAACTAAAAATCCTGAATTTAACCAACCTATTTTTTTTTGCTGTAATCTCATTTGACAGAATTGAAGCAACACTGTCACTCTTAGCCACCAGGGGCGCTAGAGACACTGTACTGTAGCTAGGACAGCCTGAATGGAGCATCATATCAACGAGAAAAATCATTTAATAAATCTCAAAAGAAGCCTGGTTTTAAACTTACAGTATTGCTTTAAACACAGATAAACTGTTTTTCCTGCTGCTTTGACTTTCTTCCGATATTTTCTAGCTTCAAAAATACATAATTTAAACCAAAAAACAAAATTATTATTGTTTTTTTTTACTCTCTTAAAAGATGAGCAGTTTAAAGATTATTTCATCTTCCATCCCCGCTTTCACAACTTCAAAACCACCAAGCAACACCCTGACTGACAGGTTTGTTATAATAATCAACAAAAGCTAAAACATTTTAAGACTGGACATGAGTCCTGACAATAAAGCATTAAATACTCATATAATACAACTATGGATGATACAGAAATAGAACTGTCTATATATCACATAAGTCACATCTAATCAGTCCCTGCTCTGTTATTCAGACCTGAGAGGTTAGTTGGCCTGCAGCTATAGTTACGTAAATAAAGGTGAATCTCCATTGACCTTGTATTGAATCAGAGGATGGTCTCCACAGAGGAACTCCAGGCAATGGCTGACTCGGAGCACATACTGGCCCCTCCAGGCCTCCTCCTCGGGCGCGTGGGTGATGAGCCACTTCTTCACTGCCATCTCCATCAGCTCAGAGGGCGTGCAAGACGACAACGACACCTTCAGACTGGTCGAATCCTGTGAAGCAGCAGACGCCAAGAGGAGGCGATGAAATTGAGGAGCAAAGCAAAGTTCATACAATCCAGAAAAAACCCTTTAAAACAACAATTACCCATAAAAAACAGCCTAAAATAGCAAAAAAGCATGCTTTATTTCTTAAGATAATTAAAATAAATTTGTTGTAGGTTGAAGCAAAGAAGTATTTGATCAATTTTGTTTTAACAGTTTAAAAGGCAGATTAGCTCCAGAGAAAACATCTTCAGCAGCTCTTTCAACACAAAGCTGCAGTAAACAGAGACTGCGCTTCACTGCACTCTTAAAAGCTTAAAGTCTTTCTATTGAGAAGCCAGCGGAAGTTTTCTCCATCTGTATGGATTCAAGAGACGCTTAGCTCTGCCAAAGAAAGCTGCTATACCGGTTATCACATCTACAGGAAATACAAACTGAGCTTTTAGTGCATTTTTGAGGTTGGTGAGGTTCTAGAAACTATAGGAGAGTTGCCCATCTATGATATGTTTAAGAACCACAGGAAGTTCTTAGAAATAAATCAATCAATACAGTAAAGTATCCAAGCTAGAGTTCCAGTAGAGAACAATCTGTAATAATAATTCAACTTTATTAATCTCACACTGGAGAAATTCACCTCTGCATTTGATCAGGGGTGGATTTAGGAAAATTTGGGCCCTGGGCAAAGACAGGCAGGGGGCCCTCTGAATACAGAAGACAACACGTAAAACAGACACATTATACAGATAGAGAATTTTGAATAGAATAAACATCCATTATGTGTTCTACACTTTGTCCCTCTCTTCTAGTTTTCCTCTCTATGTTTTGTACTCAGCTGACTTTTCATGCTGTCTCTAAAGGAATGAAAGATTTTTTCCAAGCACTAAGCTCACTTAGCTGATTGCTCCTTCCTGTGTTTCCAAAAAGGCCAAAGTAAATAACCCAGTCCTTCTTTTCACTGTAGACAAGCCATGATCTGCTTATCTGTTCTCCATTTTTCATTTGGATGAAATAATAGCTGCATGAATCATGACAGCAGACAAGATAGAGGAGAGCAGGAGGCGGGGTTACCAATCTACTCGCTCTGGAGAGCAGAGTTCGCTGCTTTTAGATGTTGTCGCCAAAGTCTCCAGTAGCAGAAACAAGTCTCTAGATTTAGAAATCAAAGTGCTAGAGGGGTCTGAAAAGTGGCTAAATATAGCGACTAAAGCGCTAAGTTGGCAACACTGCTCTTCGCATTGTTTTTTTCAAATGGTTTGCTGCTGTCTGTTTGGACCTTTCTGAACATGTGCAGCAAATGGACTGATCCAATATGGTGGACACTGAAGGGGGGGCTGAGACACACTTAATATTATCAGCGTTCTGATGGCATTTTAGTGAAGGTTTTTATCAAAAACATAATTAACATGCAGAAGTAAGGAATAGTTGTATTAACCAAACATGTAAACAGAGTTTTATGGGGCCCCCAGAAAAATTGGGGGCCTAGGCAACTGCCTACTATTGCCTAATGTTAAATCCACTCTTGCATTTGACCCATTGGGGAGCAGTGTGGGGTTAAGGGTCTTGCTCAGGGACCCAGAGTGCAGGCTGTGGGGGATTAAATCGGGTACTTGCAACCTTCTCAGAGCACAAGCGCACTGCTCTAACCAGAAGGCCAACACTCCCCCAGCTGTGAAGCTCAGAAAGGTTTGCAGACTTAGTCACAAAAATGCTGCAAAAGCAGTCGAACAGATGCCAAAATATCAGCTGGGTTGGTGCAACCTGATGTGTCACAATGTTGAAATGACGACGCACCGGTTCTCACATAAAAGCACGTCCCGGACGCACAACTTGAAACTGCAGTTGTCCATAGAGAAGGGAATGATGGCTCCTTAACTAATATACTGCCGATTTGCATACTGCCACATTTTTGGACATGTCTGAATAAAAACACCCAACTACTTCCTGGTCCGCCCAAACTCATAAAACTACTTCCTGGTTTCCTCTGAGCCCAAAGCCTTTTTTTTCTCTATACATTTAATTTATAACAAGGCAGGCTAATGCTAGCGTACTTCCTTCCTAGCAAGGCAGGCTAATATTAGCGTCCTTCCTTCTTAGCAAGGCAGGCTGATGTTGGCATCCTTCCTTCCTAGCAAGGCAGGCTGATGTTGGCATCCTTCCTTCCTAGCAAGGCAGGCTGATGTTGGCATCCTTCCTTCCTAGCAAGGCAGGCTGATGTTGGCATCCTTCCTTCCTAACAAGGCAGGCTGAAGTTGGCATCCTGCCTTCCTAGCAAGGCAGGCTGATGTTGGCATCCTGCCTTCCTAGCAAGGCAGGCTGATGTTGGCATCCTGCCTTCCTAGCAAGGCAGGCTAATGTTAGCGTCCTTCCTTCCTAGCAAGGCAGGCTAATGTTAGCGTCCTTCCTTCCTAGCAAGGCAGGCTAATGTTAGCGTCCTTCCTTCCTAGCAAGGCAGGCTAATGTTAGCATCCTTCCTTCCTAGCAAGGCAGGCTAATGTTAACATCCTTCCTTCCTAGCAAGGCAGGCTAATGTTAACGTCCTTCCTTCCTAGCAAGGCAGGCTAATGTTAGCATACTTCCTTTCTAGCAAGGCAGGCTAATGTTAGCATACTTCCTTTCTAGCAAGGCAGGCTAATGTTAGCATACTTCCTTTCTAGCAAGGCAGGCTAATGTTAGCATCCTTCCTTCTTAGCAAGGCAGGCTAATGTTAACGTTCTTTCTTCATAGCAAGGCAGGCTAATGTTAGCATACTTCCTTTCTAGCAAGGCAGGCTAATGTTAGCATACTTCCTTTCTAGCAAGGCAGGCTAATGTTAGCATACTTCCTTTCTAGCAAGGCAGGCTAATGTTAGCATCCTTCCTTCTTAGCAAGGCAGGCTAATGTTAACGTTCTTTCTTCATAGCAAGGCAGGCTAATTTTAGCGTCCTTCCTTCCTAGCAAGGCAGGCTAATGTTAGCGTCCTTCCTTCCTAGCAAGGCAGGCTAATGTTAGCGTCCTTCCTTCCTAGCAAGGCAGGCTAATGTTAGCATCTTTCCTTCCTAGCAAGGCAGGCTAATGTTAACATCCTTCCTTCCTAGCAAGGCAGGCTAATGTTAACGTCCTTCCTTCCTAGCAAGGCAGGCTAATGTTAGCATACTTCCTTTCTAGCAAGGCAGGCTAATGTTAGCATCCTTCCTTCCAGGATTGATGTTATTCAAGAAAGAGGAGTATAAACGCAGTTATTGGACTTTTCTGGTTTGAACTTAGAACAAAAAAATGCCTGTTTGAGATAATCCATGTTTCTACATTAAGACACTTTTAAAATAATCTTTATTCCGTTTTCGATATAAACCTAATAAATTTGAGTAAAAAACTTGAATGCTTTTCTAAAATGAGATCTATTAAATCATCCACTAATACAGGACGCGCTGAAGCTCATCTCTATTTATAGCCCAGCACTGACCTGATACCAAAGAAGGAATTATAATTTCCTGGAGGTTAAATAGAAATGTCATCCATCAATAATTAACAGAATATGGTCAGATGATGGGTTTTAGCTTCCCGCTGAAAACAGCTGAGAATTAAAAACTGCTCTGAAAAACAACAAGGAAACTGTGAAGCAATCCTGATGGTGAAACAATAGTTTGTTACAGTTGGATCACAGACAGTAAAACAAATTTCCTCTCCGTACAGCAGCTTATTGTGTCCGACCTCCAAAATAAGACTTCCTGCCTACGTCCACCTGAATGCACTGGCACAGATGGCCTCTCTTTCTGTGATGTTAATCAAAGTTGTTACACAGACTGTGCAGGAACAGGACCATCTGTTTTTATTTGAAGATAGCATCGCTTCTGTATGAGCGATGAGAAGACTGCGAGGACACAGACGAGCGTTGGGAGGTGCAGAGGGGTTGGTTTTAATCAGCGATCTGTTCCCAGGAGCTGAAAGGCTAATATAAGAGAGAGTCACAGAGACTGGCATAATTTCACTGATGGTTTTGACCCACTTAGTGCCGTCACATGTCTTGATCGTTGGGCTCGGTCACGTGACGTGTGTGAAGCTGCCAACTGTGAGCAGAAAACAAGGCTGGAGCTACAGTAACACAAGCGTGCGCTGCAGGGGTCACATGGTACCCTTTCTGTTCACACAAGGTGGTTTTGTCTTATGTATCAGATCAGCAGAAAGTCACATTGCTATTCCAGGTCCTTTCTGCAGACTGAAGAGGAACAAATCAATATGGGGCCCGCCAGGGGTTCGGCTTAAGGATCTATTATTACACCGCTTTGGTTGAACTGGTCGTACATCAGGGGTGCAGAGCATCTTAGTGTCCTAAATGCACAATTTAGGGGAGAACCGGTTTCAGCAAGAGAATGAATTCATCAATCAAAGTACTCCAGATATTTATTGTATGCAACCCTTGCAACAGAGTAGAGTTTAAGTGATTTTTGTTCCATTATTGTTACAAACATTTTAATTAATCACTTTTTATCATGTTTGTTTTCATATTCTATTTTATTAAATTTGATCTTTTTCAAAAACTTACTAATCTGTTTACCTTTAATATCCTTTTTTTTTTTTTAAAGAGACATGAAACATTTTGTTTTTGTCCTTTCAATGTACATTAGAAGACAATGTTATTGTTTAAAGTCATGGATCCTTTCATTGTTTTGCTTATATAAAATGTAAATAAGGCAAATCTTATTTATTTATACATACAATGTATAGTAATTATATTCATTCTTAAAGTCGTAGGGAAATTATATTTAAATGTCAAATTCTTCTGGCTTAAGTATATAAAAGTACTCTATATCAGACTATATTGTCCCAAAAGTCAGGATTTTTTTTTTATAGAAATTTTCTGTACGGCCAAGTGCTGGATGTTAAACTAAATCTCTTAATAGATTCAAAACTAAATTACCTGCACTGAAAAGTTACAGAGTTTTGCTTTAAAAACTATGGAGTGAATTGTGTTCAATTACTGTTGCGAGCAAAGAAAACATTTTTGTAAATGGAAATGTGAATAAAACGCAATCCAGAAATACAACTTAAAAAAAAAAAAATGTCTTAAGAAAAAAACAAAAACAAAAAGGTTTTAGGAAAAACTTTGCTGTTTTCTCAGATTTTCTTTTTTAATTTATATTCAGAAAAAGTTTACTAATTTCATTGTTTTCAAACAGTGTTATACAGATCCCATTCTATTCAGCTCAAGCCCAAAACAAACGGTTAAATGCGGAAAACAATTATATGATTAAAAATAATAAATTCCAAGAAAACTGTAAATTTACACTTAAAAAGACTTTTTTTTTCCAGTTTTATTTCTCAATTGTACTTGCAACAATAATGAAACAAAAATCACTCCATATAAAAGCAGCACTTCACTAATATTTACAGCTTTTTGCCTTTTTAACTATGGGGGATAAAAAGTGCCAAAATTAAATAAATAAATACAGCATTAAATAAATAATTAAATGTGTCAATAATAAATTAAATGTGCAATTAAATAAATAAATGTGTCATTCATTAATTAAAACCACGTCACTAATATAAGGTGCCACAATTAAATAAATACAGCGATAAACAAATAATTAAATGTGTAATTCATTAAATAAATAAGGAATTAAATATATAAATGTGTCATTAATTTAATAAAATGCGTCTTCATTTTATTAAGAAAATATATATAATTATTTCAGTGTGCATTTAATTATTTCATGGTCCTGTGTCGCAGTGCATCGAAACCATTAAAAGAATCTGTCAAACTCACCCATCAAAGTTAGGGGGCGGGGTTAACGCGAATCGAGCCTCTGTAATCGATTTGCTTTGCCTTAATGTGCAGGGTGACCAATCAGGTGTTAGAGAACCGCCCCCTAACTTTGATGGGTGAGTTTGACAGATTCTTTTAATGGTTTCGATGCACTGCGACACAGGACCATGAAATAATTAAATGCACACTGAAATAATTATATATATTTTTTTTTATAAAATGAAGACATATTTTATTAAATTAATGACACATTTATATATTTAATTCCTTATTTATTTAATGAATTACACATTTAATTAATTGTTTATCGCTGTATTTATTTATTTAATTGTGGCACTTTATATTAGTGACGTGGTTTTAATTAATGAATGACACATTTATTTATTTAATTCCACATTGAATTAATTATTGACACATTTAATTATTTATTTAATGCTGTATTTATTTATTTAATTTTGGCACTTTTTATCCTCCATATTTAACACAATAATTGAGTTAAATGGATTAATTTTTGTGTTTGTAGAACAACAAAGAAAAGGAAAATTTTAAGGAGACTTTTAGGGAGGCAATGTCTCCTCTGTGTCGCATGAGGCTGCAGATTCTCACCTGAGACTGGTCAAAGTGGATGATGACTTTAAGGTCGGCTGGCCGGTCATTGAGGCCGTCTGTGAGAGTGGTCAAAGGTGCCGGCTCCAGCTGCGGGGAGAAGCAGGCCTGCAGCCACTCGGTGCACGTCATCATCTGCACCCGCTGCATCTTCTCCTCGCTCAAACGGAACATCTTACTGCGGAAGTCCTTCACTTCCTGGTCGTTGATGTTCTCCAGCTCATGGAGTCCTAGCAGAAGACAAAGAATAATATTTTGAAGACGACTGGGAAACCGTCGGACCAGCTGATCGTTTCATTCCCTCCGTTTCTTTCCCAGCTTTTCTGGAGAAAAAGGTTGCAGCACAAAAGGCCCCTTGATAAAAACACGCTGTGATTTACAGCCTCTCAGCATTTTATGACCCTCAGCATTCAGACAAGATCTCTGGTCATTATTAGCTTTTAAAGTGTAGGCCGGTTGTGTGACTGCAATGATGGGGGTGGGGGGGTGGCACAGTGAGTGTGTGCTGGTGTGCAGTGCAGGATAAACGGCCATCCATGCATGCCTGTGGTGTTCCACTTTACTTCAACAAAAGGCTTTAAAAGATCAAGTCAGACCACAGCGGAGCCAGGAAGGCAGAACCATCAATATCCTCTCAGGTCTCCATCTTTTAGACCCACAGCTCCTCTTTCTCATCATATTTCCTCGCATAGAGGTTAGTTAGGATCATCCCGGTTCTACAGCTATATCTTCAGGATGTGAGCAATGATTAGAAAGGCTAAAAAGAGTCTAACTTATTGCTGGACTCTTATCTTTTCTCTCTTATGTCACATTTGATTCAAGCCTTCGACCTTTTGCAGGACTTTTATCCTGTAAACCATCTTGTCCTCTAATAGTTAACCTGTGGGATTTATCTGTGGGGTTTTCTTAGAAAACGTCGTGCAGAGACTCAGGAGCGCTGCCTTACCTTTCCCAATGAGAACTCCTATCTTGGAGTCCAGCAGGCGCTCGGCTCGTCCGCAGTTGCGCGTCACCAGCTTCAGGACGGGCAGAAAGGGCCGGACGTCGCACAGCCGGCGGGTTTCATCCTCCAGCTCTTCGTGCACAGCTGCCTGGTTGACGCATTCGAACATGTGGCTCTCCATTTCGCCAAGAGACGGGAACAGAGGGAAGTTCTGAGCCTGCTTCCATAAGAGCTGAGGAGGAGGAGGAGAAGGAGGAGGAGAAAGACTTTTACAAAGGTTCTCCATGAGCTTTTCAACACAGCAAACCCTTTACTGCACTCAGCCATTTCTCAATATGTGTACTCGTGCGTTCTCATACGCTCGTGAAACGTCATCAGCCTCAGCACTAGTACTGTTCCGATTCACTGGAACAAGAACGCAGAGAACGGACAAAGTCCCCGGATGTTGTTCACGCCCCTCCTTTTTTACCCAGCATGCATCAGAGCAGACTTGTCTGTTCTTGAGATTGACAGCTATCCCAGCATGCACTGCAGCAGCAGCTTCCAGGTTAGCGCTCACAGAGTTAGCGCTCACAGAGCTCAGAGTATTAAGTTAAAAGTTCTCGTTTCTGTTGCCGTTGTTCAATAAAAGTATGTTTTAAGATCATTTGAGGCGAGATTATACTCTAAGCATCACTATATGACCCATTTACTGATTTAGTAAGTAATTCAAAAAATAGTTCAGATGTTGAGAGGACTGCGACAACCAGCGGACCTCCGAGGCTAACGGCAGCCAGGGCTAACGTTAGCCCGTCTGCAGCAGCCCTCTATCTCCATAGCCATGTGTGAAAACTGCTTTTTTTGTTTTATTTGTGTTTATACAACTGTGTTCATTATTTTCCCCCACTTAATGAATGAAGTCAGAATTTATTGTTATCTAGAGACTATTAATAACAGGAGGCTAAATGCAGCTCCAGATGAGCAGAGCCTGTGGTGATGTCATCAGTATGCTTCCATATTGACCCATATTTATGCTGTGTGCTCCAGTTCTCCCGGATTTCACATTTTCCTGTGTTCTTCTCAAAAACATACTTGGCGAGGACACGAGTCCGTGCTCGTGTTCTTTTAAACTGAAAAACAGCCCAAGTTAAAGAGGAACAGGTTCTGTTACATAAAGTATAATTGGTTTTAGTTAAATGGAAGGAGGATATAGTCCATTTGAGGCTTTTAAACTCATTCACTATCTGTTTAATATTAGAAAATAAAGCTACTTAGATTATTTTTAAAAGGCAGGAATTGAAGCAGGAGTTTAACTTATTTTTTGAGTTTTCTTCCTCCTTAAAGGTGTCCGCCTATTTGGCCTGACCAAAAGGCAATTTAATGTTTTTCATTTGGTCCAGTTCGTATTCAGGTTGTACTTTTTATTAGTGAACCGTCACTGATTTCAGAAATGTCTACGGCAGCATTAACTTGGTTTTATAGACATTTATTTTTTTTCCTAATTATTTTTCTTTTTTCACTTTTTATATTTTCAATTTTTACCTTTTTATAATTAAACGTTTTAAGCAGATTCTGTGTTTAAATTTTTTATGAAAATTTTCTGTTTTTCAGATTTTTATAAATAATTTTTCTTCAAATTTTATTTTTTTTTTTACATAAAATTAGAATGGAGTCGTCACTAGAGGAAAGCCTATCCCCAGAAGTGAAAAGCATGAATGAAAATTGTAAAAGTCCATCTGAAAAACATTAAAGAAAAAATGTTCAACAAATTAAGAAAAAACAAAAAAACTTTAAACTTAACTTTAAACTTCAAAAATTTGTTTGAAACTGACCAAATTTACTTTCAAAACCTTATATTGATAAAAAATTTTCAAAGTTTTTTTTGTAGATCACCTTTTTTTTTTTTTCCATTTTCAAAACCTGTTATCTGCTACCAAGAATAATGGAACAAAGTTCCCTCCATATGGACATAAATCCAATGGTCCAACGTTGCATAAAACGGGAATCAGTTTAACATCAGCTCTGACTGACAGGGAGCTTCAGCAGAAACTGTTTCTGATCTCATCTTTCATCTGGAGATACAGAGAAGCACATGAACCTTCTTCTGTTCCTCAATCAGGAGCCAACGTGGGTAAAACGGCTTCGGCCCACTGTATAAGCCGAGCAGAATCCTGCTCCTATTAGCTGTTTGAGCTCCGCAGGCAGAATTACTTTGATGGTTTTATCAATGATCTCCTCAGCATATTAAAAGAGAAAACCTTTGTGATGCCTGAGCTCATATTCATGTCAGAGTAAGATGATCTCTAACGTGGGTAACCATAGTCTATATGCATGCGCAAGACGTCAGATTTGCGTTTATCCTAGGGATGCACCGATCCAATATTTTTATCGGTATCGGTCCAGATATAAAGAAAGAAAATTAGATCGGTATCGGTGACAATCAATTTGATTCATTCTAACTCTATGATATGCTCTGCCATCATGCGGCAGCACAACAACACAACAAGGACATATTTTTATGATGGAGCGAGTGAAAGGGTCTGTGGTGTGGAGGTTTTTCTCCCTCTCTCAGCCTACTAGCCCACTGATGTGCAGGGAGAAATGCTCCGAGGGGCGGCGTTAAATCTTTAAACTATAACAAGTACAAAAAAATTGTAATTGAGTAAAAGTATCTTTACTTTGCCTAAATTTTACTCAGAGTAAAAGTAAAATTACCCATCTCAAAATTTACTCAAGTAAAAGTACAAAATTACTTCATTTAAAATGTAATTTGAGTAAAAGTTACTTAGTTACTTAGAGTTATTTAATGCAAAAAATGATGAGTCATGAATCGAATTGAGCACAAGGTGTTTTAATCGATTTCGAGGCGTATTTCAGTGACATCCACACTGGAAAAGATCAGCTGGGCTAAAGAACATACAGTACTTCCTCACAGCAGGACAGTCACAACCTAAACCATAAAGTCCAAACTATTTTCAATCCTACTGTCCAACAGACACCACCATGATAGGACATTTAAAGTTTTCAAAATGCACACAAAATTAAATGCCCAAAAGATACCAGAAATCAAACTAAAACGCAACAGGATGCCACTGTTATTAACAAGCTCCTCATTTAATGATTTTAACTGACACTTGTTTTACTTTAATAGTGATTTTAACTGACAATTGTTTTTACATCAATTGCTTATATGTTTGAATTGTGTAAATAAAGTGCTGTTAAAAGTCAAAAGTCTTCTTCTATTTTTTAATGGCGATCGGTGACACAGGGGTTTAAATTTCCGGCCACATTTCTTTTTTTCACCATGAGTATTTTTTATTTTTTTTTACTGAGTAACGTGAGGGGGTTTTAAATGTAGCGAAGTAAAACTACTTAGGTTAAAATTTACTCGAGTAAAAGTAAAAAATACATATTTCAAAAACTACTCAGAAAATTACAAATTACTCATAAAAAGTACTCAATTACAGTAACGTGAGTAAAAGTAATCCGTTACTTTCCACCTCTGGACGCCACCAACTTAATGAAACACCTCCAGAAGTTTCATAACAAGGAACATGGTGAGATTATTGGACTCGGCAAACAGAAAGGAAGCAGCGGCAAGCAGCTCACTTTAATGGAAGCAAAGGAAAGAAGTGAAATTTTTCCATGTAACAGTATACGGGCCAAAAAAGCACAGAGATGATATGAATGTTGCCTAAGACAGAGAACTTCTGGTTTAATGCTACGTTCACACCGGAAGCAGCAGGAGCAGCAAAATCGCGTCTGCTGCTTCATTTTTGCTGCTTGTACCAGTTAGTTCTGACGCGCGGCTGAAGTAGCTTTGCTGCTCTGGCTGCACGGTGCAAAAGTGGGTCTGACGCGCGTTGGGCGGAGCTACTCTATCCTTTCTCTGCCTTGCAGCTATATTTGCTGTGATCAGTGGGAATAAAGTAGTTTTAATATGTTTTTAAGTGAGAAAATACACCTGAAAACTTAATCAGTGCAGTCAGTTCATCCAGATTACCATCCTGCCTCCCAATATTATTTCTGTCGGAGCCGCTCAGACCCCCACATACCAGCGGTGCGCTGTCAGTAGGAATCCCATTCAACAGCAGCCTCTGGCCGGGTCGCCTCCTCGCGGTTCACCGCGGCAGCTTGTAGGTGTTTTTCATCTAAATAATCCAAACTGCAGGCAGCAGGATAATAAAAGCAAACATATTCTGCCGGCAGATTTCAGCATTTTTAGTTAATTTATGCGTCAATAAACTGTTTCCGAGGAGTGATCACAGCGCTCTGTGTCATCAGTGATGTGTCTGTCTCCCTGCCAGCTCCCAGATCAGCTTCTCTGATTGGTTGACGCGGCGCGTCGAGCAGCAAAAGTTAAGTTTTTCCATCTCGAGCAGCAGCGCGTTTGCAGCGTGTTTGCGGCACATTTGCGGCGCTTCACGCGCGTCAGATGCTTAAACGCTCCCGACGCGCTGCTTCAGCTGCATAAGTAGCATAAGATTTTGTGCAAAGTTGTTAAATAAATGATTCATAGCATTTATATTTGGGTTGTTTCCTATTTTATTAAAGAAAAGGGAAATCAAATCATATCCACAGAAGAATGATCCCAGTTTTATTTGTTTTTTTCACACAATAAAACAATTTTTTGGGTAATAATTCAGTGCTGTTTTTGGTATCGGTATCAGATCGGTATCGGTTGACATTAAACTTCAAATATCGGTATCGTGTCGGAGGTGAAAAAAGTGGATCGGTGCATCCCTAGTTTATCCCTTTAGTTTTGTAGAAAAATAGACTTTAAACTACCTCAGCAGGCGTATATCCCTTTAGTCATGTACAAAATAAACAATTTAAGGTCAGATCATCATACGCTTAAAAAAAAAAAAACACCAAAAACTAAGTGTTTTTTTGTCCAAAACTAAAGGGATAAACGGGTATTGACACTGGGTATGCTGATCTGACAGAACACCATCACTAAACTCTCTTTATGAATGTAGCTGCAGGTCGATCACTCAGAGAGGCACGAATTATGTCACACATGTTGGTGTAAAGAGCACAACTTCTGATTTTAAAGCGAAGTAAAGCAGAATCTCACGCTGATCCTTTAGATCAGATGTATTAATGTCACTTAGTCCTGTCTGAGGTGGGAAAACATTCCTATGAGACATAAGTGGCCTTAAGGCTCCTTAAAGCTCAGGCTCAGGGTTAAAATGCTGACAGGAGAAACAGCAATCGAACCACAGAGATGATCACAGGGAAGCAAACAGGTGTTGGATCATGTCTGACTGACGGCTAACCGTCTGGTCTCAGCGTTGTGGGACTTCTGTGACGCAGACGGGCTTTGGACGCGACAGCAGAGCTTAACCAAGTTGATAGTTTTAGCTTTAACAGAAACACGGCGTCAGAACCTCCCAGCTCCACTCACCAGTTTGATGTGTTGGATGGTGGCCTCGCGGGGAACATCCATCTGGATGTAGATGCCGGTGGGCAGCAGAAAGTCCACGGTGATCTGGTCCGGAGCGTGTCCGGCCAGGGGCGAGTGGGCCGCCCATATGTCCAGGAGGTCTGTCATGGCAGGAGGCATGGCAAGGGGCATCTAACACCACCTCCACCATAAGGACCTGGAAGAACAAACAGTCATGTTTCTTATTAGCTGACTGAGAAATAAATCATTTGTTTTAAGATTTAAGGCGATTGTAATTAAATTAATATTTCTGGATAAAAAAAAAACAATCCTGCAAATCTAAAAAAAGAATGAAATAATCCAAATTTACTCTGATATGTTGACATAAAGCACTACGGAAAATGACTTTTAAACGTCTACTATTAGTGAAGAGAGAACACCTCCATCTTTAAGTTTATAGAAGATCAGGAAGCTGAAGGAGCCGTTCACCTTCCAGGAGGACAAAGAGCCTAAATAGGCTGAACCTTTAAAACGGTTCAGATTAAAACTTTCGGAGGTAAAAAGTGGCCTAGTCAAAGTCCAGGCTTAAAACACAAGCTGTGTTTCCCTTCTAAACATGCGCCAAACTTTGTCAGTAATCAGCATTAAAGAACAAATGCAATATGCTGGTGAAGATTCTCAGTCATCCAGGTAATAATCATTCCAAAAAAAAAAAAAAAATGGTTAAAACAAGTTTGAAAAAGTTTCGCTTCCTGGATTAAACATTTCAGATTTTGAATCCAAATTTTGAAATTCAAATTCAAAATTTTGAATTAAAAAAAAAGCTTCCTGGTTGGGAAGCGAAACATCTTTTTTTAACTTTGTTTGGAACAAATGCAATATTGATCACCGGGGAATAAAGGTTGTTTATAAGAAAACTCGTTAAAAACATGCTGCTTCTTTATCCTCCCAATACTTCCTGATTTAATCTTTTTTTTAAATAATTAACACAGATTTGAATACAGCTGAAAAAAACGTCCTCATCCTAGTGGCTGTACACTGATTGCAGAACTCTGGCTGATCTTTAAAAATCCTTACTGCTGATTCTGTTTTTTCCCCCCAGTATTATCTTACTGAAAAGCACTGACTAATACCGGCGAAATAATCAAAAAAGTTTAAACTCCCCATTAGGTGCTGGCCTTTTATTTGAAACCAAAGTTTAGAGCAGGGAAATTGGAAAATTCAATTCAGTTCACAACACGTCACCTTAAGGCACTTTACAGTTCAACCAGATCATCCAGTCAGATTGATTCAAAGTTTTCTATCTAAGAAAAACCAGCGGATTGCATCGACTCATTGACTCGAAGGCAATCCCTCACACTAAGCATGCTTGTAGCAACAGTGGAGAGGAAAAACTCCCTTTTAACAGGAAGAAACCTCCAGCAGAACCAGGCTCAGTGTGAGCGGCCGTCTGCCGAGCAGAAGATAAGATCAGTTTCAGTCTGATCACAATCTTCAAAAAGCCGACCAATCAGTGCGGTCCTATAGCTTAGCACTAAAAGCTTTCATTCGAAGCAGGACCGGTCCAAGCCTCCATGGGGCCCCCAAGTAAAATGTATTTTTGGGCCCTTCTATTTATGCCAATTACAGGTGCTGGTCATAAAATTAGAATATCATGAAAAAGTAGATTGATTTCAGTAATTCCATTTAAAAAGTGAAACTTGTATATTATATTCATACATTACATACAAACTCATATATTTCAGATGTTTATTTTGTTTAATTTTGATGATTACAAATTACAACAAATGAAAATTTCAAATTCATCATATCAGAAAATTAGAATATTGTGAAAAGATTCAAAATTGATGGCCCCTGGTGCCACACTCTAATCAGCTAATTAACTCAAACCACCTGCAAAAGCCTTTAAATGGTCTTTCAGTCTAGTTCTATAGGCTACACAATCATGGGGAAGACTGCTGACTTGACAGTTGTCCAAAAGACGACCATCGACACCTTGCACAAGGAGGGCAAGACACAAAAGGTCATCGCTAAAGAGGCTGGCTGTTCACAGAGCTCAGTGTCCAAGCACATTAATAGAGAGGCGAAGGGAAGGAAAAGATGTGGTCGAAAAAAGTGTACAAGCAAGAGAGATAAGCGCACCCTGGAGAGGATTGTGAAACAAAACCCATTCAAAAATGTGGGGGAGATTCACAAAGAGTGGACTGCAGCTGGAGTGAGTGCTTCAAGAACCACCACACACAGACGTATGAAAGACATGGGTTTCTGCTGTCGCATTCCTTGTGTCAAGCCACTCTTGAACCACAGACAGCGTCAGAAGCGTCTTGCCTGGGCTAAAGAGAAACAGGACTGGACTGCTGGTGAGTGGTCCAAAGTCATGTTCTCTGATGAAAGTAAATTTTGCATTTCCTTTGGAAATCAAGGTCCCAGAGTCTGGAGGAAAAGAAGAGAGGCACTTCATCCACGTTGCTTGAAGTCCAGTGTAAAGTTTCCACAGTCAGTGATGGTTTGGGGTGCCATGTCATCTGCTGGTGTTGGTCCATTGTGTTTTCTGAGGTCCAGGGTCAACGCAGCCACATACCAGGAAGTTTTAGAGCACTTCATGCTTCCTGCAGCTGACCAACTTTTTGGAGATGCAGATTTCATTTTCTAACAGGACTTGGCACCTGCACACAGTGCCAAAGCTACCAGTACCTGGTTGAAGGACCATGGTATCCCTGTTCTTAATTGGCCAGCAAACTCTCCTGACCTTAACCCCATAGAAAATCTATGGGGTATTGTGAAGAAGAAGATGCAATACACCAGACCTAACAATTCAGAAGAGCTAAAAGCCACTATTAGAGCAACCTGGGCTATCATAACACCTGAGCAGTGCCACAGACTGATCGACTCCATGCCACGCCGCATTGCTGCAGTAATACAGGCCAAAGGAGGCCCAACTAAATACTGAGTGCTGTACATGCTCATACTTTTCATGTTCATACTTTTCAGTTGGCCAACATTTCTATAAATCCTTTGTTTTTATTGGTCTTCAGTAATATTCTAATTTTCTGATATGATGAATTTGAGATTTTCATTTGTTGTCATTTGTAATCATCAAAATTAAACAAAATAAACATCTGAAATATATGAGTTTGTATGTAATGTATGAATATAATATACAAGTTTCACTTTTTAAATGGAATTACTGAAATCAATCTACTTTTTCATGATATTCTAATTTTATGACCAGCACCTGTATAGCTGAAATCCACCATAAACTCATTGCAGCTCTGTCAACAGTCTCCTATTCTTGAAGAGCGTAAAATACAAAAAAAAAAAATAAATAAAATAACTGATAAACAAACCAATTGAAATAATCTGTTCATATAGCAAAATCATTTTACTTGACAAGATTTCTTCATTATTTCTCTTTTACATTTTATTTTTTACTTTTTACTTAAAATTTGAAATCTTCAAA
Source organism: Cyprinodon tularosa (assembly GCF_016077235.1). Classification (NCBI taxonomy): domain Eukaryota; kingdom Metazoa; phylum Chordata; class Actinopteri; order Cyprinodontiformes; family Cyprinodontidae; genus Cyprinodon; species Cyprinodon tularosa. The sequence goes on along the minus strand of NW_024038988.1, from coordinate 25,117 downwards.
CAGGATCAATTATTAACACTTCTAAATATGTTTTTTATGTTAGTAAGAACCAAATAATTTGCATCATCTAATGTTATTAAAGGAAACATTAACATTAATGCTGTTTATTTAAGGTTAAAGTGTTGCAACAGCAAAATCAATGTGCAGAAATAACTCTTGATAAAACAAAATAATGGCTTTTTAAGGTAAAATAATAAATCAAAATGTTGAAAAGCAGATATTAAACAATGTTAACATTAAAATATGGAAATAAAACGTTACCTGTGTGTTTGTTACAACAAGGATAAAGAAATCATTATAGATTCAAAAAGAAAAGAACAGACAAGCAGACGCTTAGTTCGCTTCTGTCTTGGGCCGACTGATCGTAAAAAAGTGAGTTTTATCCAAATTTTAGCATTTCTATGAAGCAAATGTGTTTTCACCTATTTACAATTTGATGGTTAATGGAAACCTGGCTGCGGACGTCGTCCATCCCGTCCCTCTGAGCACGGCGCTACACTGAGTGATAAATCCACAGGGAAAAAAAAGTCTGACGCTTCGGACGTCACACCTTCATTAAACAAGAAGCTGAAGGAACACACGGAGCAATGCTGCCCTCACAGGGACACAGCAGCACCGAGGGCGGCGGGAAGCGGTCGGATTTCACCTGGATCGGGTCCAGCGCTCCGTGGAATGCCCACTAAGCAAACAGAACTAACACTTCAGCACCCTCCCCACAGAAAACCTACACGGTGGAAAGAGTCCAAGTTATTAGAAGGGCACGGCACACGTAACAAGGGCGGTCTGTTTCTTACAACACACGCCTCCATATGGGCTGCTGCTGAGGTAATTATCAGGGGAAGAGGTGAGTACGTGAACGCAGAGCTTCAAAGTGAAAACAGACGACCAAAATCTGTCATCCAGTGACAAAGCGTCATAAATTATCCTTTCTTAGTGCCACAATTTGAACAAAATAACAGCAAAAAATTAGCAATTCAAGACAACAATGCTCACCTGTGAGAGCATGGAGGGAGGCGGGGGGGGGGTGGAGGAGATGACACAGCAAGCAACTTTCCTTGCAGCTGGTTTCAAACTGAGTCCAGACAACATGTACACCACCACACCACTTCCACCTGCAGTATTCTCAGGCTGCCTTCCATCTGCACGCTAGGAAACGATAGCCCTGATTGCCTCTAATGGGTCTTTCTCCCAGCGAGCTAAGTGCACAAGCAAGCGGCCGATGAGCTGCAGAATGCTGCCACGTCTGTGGTGCATTTGCAGCGGCTATCTGGGGCACTTACCGTCATCAAACATGCAAATGGAAACAACGCTGCGAGTGAGTCTGTGTGCTGTTCAAACAGCGGATTGTTGTCAGAACATCCCACTTAAAAGGGGCTTTGCAATTTAAGCATGTAATATGAGAGGACACAGACGTAACCTTTAAAAGAAAAGAAAAATAATACTTTCAACAGAGGAGCTTCATGCTTCTGCAGCTACAAGTCTTATACAGATTCAACTGGACGTACACAACACAATCAGCCATTCAAATCTGCAGCCAAACTTTGAACACAAAGGTGCCCTGTTACAAACCGGAGAGGTAACTTGACTACAGGTCTGTGTGAGACTTTGACAGCCGTGTGTTTGTCAGGGAAGGATGAGCCGAAACATGCGCCGACATGTCTGCACAGGTGAGCTCTTCTCAAAAATGACAGCCGACCAAACGCCCTGCAGAAGCAGCCATATCCTTCAGCTGCATCATATTTAGTCACCTTACAGTCTCATCTTACTCTGGGTTTTACTGGAATTTAATAACATAGATCAGCACAAACTAGAAAATAACTGCAAAGCAGTGGAAAGGGACTTTATTTAAATATAAATGATTAATTAAACCAAAGACAGGTCAAACTGCTTAAGGCCTGAACACTACGGAAGAGGATTAGGGCCACTGAAAAAAAATAAATAAAAAAAGTTAACTGATTTTTAAATTTTATTTCAGTTTAACATGGGAAAAAAGTCAGAATTCTGACTTTTTTCTCAGAATTCTGACTTTAATCTCAGAAATCTGACTGAATTCTTACAATAAAAAAGTCAGAATTCTGAGATTAAAGTCAGAATTCTGAGAAAAAAGTCAGAATTCTGAGATTAAAGTCAGAATTCTGAGATTAAAGTCAGAATTCTGAGATTAAAGTCAGAATTCTGAGATTAAAGAAAAAAATCAGAAAAAAAGTCAGAATTCTGAGACTTCAATCTCAGAATTCTGACTTTTTTCCCATACAAAACTGAAAAAAAATATAAAAATCAGTTAACCTTTTTTTTTTTTTTCCACTGGCCCTAATCCTCTTCCGTAGAACACATCGGCTGCTTACGACTTTTTAATCCATGTCACACTGACTGCGTATAGAGGCTTTTTTTTAACTTCAGTCATTGTGCTATGCAAAATTAAATCAATTTCCCACATTTGACTTGGGTAGATCACGAAAAGTTATTAAAAAAATAAAATAAGATAATAAAAAAAAACACAGGCGCAGCTATAAAGCAAAGCTCCATTTAACGAGTTTGTGCAACATCTCAAACCAGGACACATACAATGTTCATATTAGGGATGGAACGGTTTATGAAAAATGCCTCGGTTCGGTTCGCGTGTGTCACGTTCGGTTCATGCACTGCTCCATTTTCTCATAGGGGAAGCGATTACACTCCAGAGCAGAAGGTGGCGGTACTGCGACCAAAGCCAACCACCAGTAGTAAACAAGAAGAAGAAGAAGCGAAGCAGCTTAGCCGGGTGTAGCAGAAAAAAATCAGGTGCTTCGGAGAATTGTGTGGGTATGGCGAGTGGGAAAGAACAGGAGTTGGAAGACGCGCCAGCAGCACTTTATAGGTCTGCTGTATGGGACCACTTTGCATTTAGAGTGACCTACGCTGACGGTGGAAAGAAAGTGTTGGATAAAAATGCAAAAGTGTGCAAACATTGTGCAACACGTGTTGTTTATGCTAACAGCAACACGACCAACATGTCAGGCTAACAATCAACATATACCGAACTGAACCGAAAACCGTGAGCACGAAACCGTGAACCGAACCGTGGACTTTGTGAAGCGTTCCACCTCTAGTTCATATATAAAAAAATAATGAGATCTACGTCTAAAGTACAGAAAAACTCTGCAATAAACGGTTTCTATGCTGACTGACGAAGAGAGGGGATTCAAAGAGAGAGATCTGAGAAGTTTATCCAAATTTTTCTTTTTTTTCCACATCCGCTGCGCTTACCTGCTCTGTCTGCCGCTCGTTATTTAGATTTTTGTGAGCCTCAAAGGATCACTATTTTTTTAAACCGTTTTTTCTCCTCTTGAAGCTTTTTATGCTTGATAAACTGCGATTTCTGTCCCTTGTTTTTTTTTTGTGGCTTAAAGAGGATCACCATTTTATCCGCTTTCTGTTCTCCTGAACTCCTATTGTAGGCGAATTTTTTTCATTTATTGTTTTTGCAGGAGTTTGTCTCACTCAGTATATACATTTGACTCCAAACTGACTCTCTGTGCGATTAACAGATTTTATTTTGTATTTTCCCCCAAAGCGGATGCGTTTCACTTTGTAAACGCGTCTCTCTTCCTGTCAGACCCTGAAATTGCTGCTGAATTGCTGCGTAGTCAGCCCTCTCAGAGACATAGACCAGTATGGGGAATTGCAGGCTAACAAAATTAGCCAAACGAACCCCGTTCCAAAGGGGGGGACCCGTTCGTCCGTTTCAATTTGCATGTTTTCTGAGCCAAAACAAGCCTTTGACGCTATTTCTGACATTTTGAATTGAAAAATCTCCCTGGATGGGAAGCAAACAGCATCAAACTTGGAAACAAAGTCCAGTGATTTGTTTATTAACTTTTTTGGAACGCGTAGTCCAACTAAAATAGACCTGGGCTCTATCTCAGTTGGATCTACGCAGCCCCCTTACGTAAAATCATGTCAGGCGTGATCATCCTCATTGACTTTCAATGAGCACTAAACGCCACAACCTCGTTCGATACGATTTTCTGTTGCATTGGATGCAAAATCTCATTCTGTGTTCTGGCTTTAAGGCACAAGTTTGCCTCACTTTACTTTAAAACCCTGAAGAAATCATGTTTGCTTTGGGAAAAAGTTTGGCCAACTGTGAGAGATAAAGAGAGAGTTCCTCTACTGCGGCTCATGCAGCTTCCCTCTGTCTGCCTGAATGTGCACAGGTGAGCAGGGTTACCGAGGGTGCGATGGCAGACGGCCAGAGGTCTACTGTCTAGGTCGGGTTTCAGCGGGGAGGATTAGAAAAGAACAAGTCTTTGTTGGCGGATCAGGAAGGAGAGAGTGTTTCATATGGTAACAAACAGAAGAGAGAAGGGATGCAGTCAGCCGACCCTGAGTCAGAACATACAGGCTCCTCCAGTCCGAGGTTAAGGATCCAGAAATATGATTCCACTTGTGCGCTTCCTCTGTGCAAACATCCAAGGAATAGGAGATGAGTAAACAACTTCAAGTCGACTCTAATTCAAAGGACAGATGACATTTCTGCTCTAAGTATAAAACCTGAGACAAACATAAAAGTTTCTTTTGCACAGATGAAGGAAAAAGTTTATCTCTGATTTGTCGTCTGGTAAATAGAGAAGCCAGACAACAAATAAACAAGAGGACGGCTTTAACCCTTTTTAGGGCACTCAGCGAAATACTTTGAAAATCAAAATTTCAAGCCAATAGTGTTATTGGAATCCAGGACAAGACCTTATTACCCTTGTAATGTTAAAAAATACTGATATTTTGATGGAAAAAATCACTGTCAACATCATAAGAAACGCCAACTTGTCCGAATTTATTAAGAAAAAAAACAAAAGGGGGAAATGCTCAGTGGAGCAGTGGGTAGCACTGCTGCCTTGCAGCAAGAAGGTTCTGGGTTCGATTCCCATTCTTTCTGCATTAGAGACTGACATTTTTTCGGGAATCCCACGGGTCACGGGATTCCCGCGGCATTCCCGTGGGATGGGAGTCAGTATTAGTAACGATCACGTGATTGGGACGGTACAGGATTAAACATTAACGGGAAAAGACGGGAACTAAAAAAAAACTAGGATCGATGCCAAAAAATAAAATAAAATGGAAAGAAAAAAAATCCAGTACTGGTGCCGCCATTTTGCAGTTTTTTTTCCTTGAAGCCTACACTATAATGCGAGTCAAAAAAACTACACGACACAAAAACCAACAGTGCTTCCGCTCTGAGTTTTTCACCCGCGCTCAAAAACAACAACAATGGAGGGACCAACAGTTACTACAGTTAGAAACTTAACTGACCCTTCATAGAAATTCAGATTCAATATATTGGCAGAAATCTTATTGAAGACAACAAGAATGGGAGTGGTGCAGGAGCGGGAGTCATTCTGAATGGGAGTGGGAGTAATTTCACCAGGAGTGGGACGGGACAGGATTTAGATTTCTACTCTGGCCCGGGATCGGGACGGGACACAATTTTTTTCTGTGGGAGTGGGACGGGACAGGAGTGAAAATCCACTTCTCTATTCTGCATGGAGTTTGCATATTCTCCCTGAGCATGTGTGGGTTCTCTCTGGGTACTCCGGCTTCCTCCCACAGTCCAAAAACATGACTGTTAGGTTAATTGGCTTCTCTAAAGTCCCCTTAGGTGTGATAGTGTGTGTGAATGGTTGTTTGTCTTGTTTATCTCTGTGTTGCGCTGGGTGTACCCCGCCTCTCGCACGTAGACAGCTGGAGATAGACACCAGTACTCCTCGCTACCTTAGCCTCGTGAGACCATCCTGATCTCACGTGCTTTCAAGGTTTCACTCGCAGATCAGTCTGGTTACTTTCCCTTAAAGAATATTTGGAGCCAATCAGCGTTGACTTTGAGGCGGGTTGAGGAGTGACGCAACGAGAAGCGTGACAGTTCAGTCTAAAGAACATGGCGGCTTCAGCCGATGAAACTAGCATTAGCGTGGCTATCGAGCAAGTTTTATCGGAATTACAGAGTATTTCTTCACTGAAAGAAGAGCAAAACACTGCTCTGGAGGCTTTTCTCAGAGGAAAAGATGTTGTTGCTCTTCTCCCGACTGGTTTCGGCAAGAGTTTGATCTATCAATTGGCTCCTCTTCGTTGTCGCTCTGTTAGTAAGTCATATGCTTCGTTGATCTGATTGGTTTATTTGGCCCGTCTATCACCAACATAGGCCAATCAGCTAACCAGTATTTTCGCCCCTTCCCAAAATTACCTCAACAGAAGGTTTCCAGATGGATATGTGGAGCAAATCCATCTGGCGGAGTCAGGTTATCGCTACCCCACTTGGGATAACCGAGTAAGAAAATGGATGGATGGTTGGAACAAAAGGGGGTGGACTCCATTTGTAAGGCGTATGCAAGTGATTAAAGATGTTAACTTGCCCTATAAAGGGTTAAGTGCGTTTAATAAACGGAGGTTTCCAACCCATATAATGACACGCATGCAGTCCATGCTTCAGCGATAACACAGCCCAGAGAGACAGAGCCACTCTTTGCTTCCTATGAACTAGGAGGCATGTTTTGATGGCTTTCATGCACAGATGCATTTAACAGTAAACAGTGGCGTTACACAGCACTCTCTCTCCCCAAAGCTCTCTCTGTGCGCCACAGTAAAAGTCCTGTGACGTTCACAATGGAGTGAGTGTGTCCTTCATGTGTGAGTGACTGAAAAAGAAAGAGACAAGGAAGGAAGGAGGGGGGGATTAAACAAATGGTGTGTGTAAAGGGTTGCGGTTGCTGATTAAGGGTCCTATGACATTTCCAGCTAAAAATAAGGCAGACAAAGAGGATCTGAGACCTCTTCACCTCTCTGTTACAGCCACTGTACGCCTGTAAGTGACTGTATAGAAAAACAACACCTGAGTCAGCGTTTCCACTTCTAGGAAACATTGGGGGGTGTGGGTGTGAATGTGTTCAGTGAGGAGGAGTGTGTATTTCCAAAGATTTAAACAGTTACATTCAGGGGGTGAGAATTACAGGGCTTTTGCAAACAAGTTCCATTAAAGGAATACTATGATAATATATGATTAGCCTTAATTTTCTACTCACCCCCATGCTGAACAACACTCTGGAGTACTTTTTTGATATCTCAAATGCATCTGGAGATCTGGGAGGCTTCTTGCTGTCTGCTGACATTCAAATAATGGAGGTCTATGGCGCCCGAGGCAGAAAGGTCCATAAAAGTCCACAAAAAACGTGTCAATATTCCTCCATACTGCTCGTCCAATGTATTCCAAGTGTCCTGAGTGGGTAGCGTCCAGAATTTACTCGAAACGAAGTCATTTAGAATGTTTTTAGAGCATAAACAGTAGTGTATAGAATTTCCTAAAAGCGCGCACCTGCGCGTTCACGACGCTGCGGAAGCCGGTAGACCAAACCAGATGAAAGTGCGCATTCAGCGTCTGCTCTGCCGATAATTCAAGCGTAGAAGAAGAAATGTGCTGTTTACCTGTGCAAAGAAAGAAACAACGAAAGAAAAATGTCTGAGGACTTCAGTGTTGAGGAAGAGCATGAGTTCTTTGCCGAGCTGAATGCGCACTTTCATCTGGTTTGGTCTGCCGGTTTCCGTAGCGTCGTGAACGCGCAGGTGCGCGCTTTTAGGAAATTCTATACACTACTGTTTATGCTCTAAAAACATTCTAAATGACTTCGTTTCGAGTAAATTCTGGATGCTACCCACTCAGGACACTTGGAATACATTGGACGAGCAGTATGGAGGAATATTGACACGTTTTTTGTGGACTTTTATGGACCTTTCTGCCTCGGGCGCCATAGACCTCCATTATTTGAATGTCAGCAGACAGCAAGAAGCCTCCCAGATCTCCAGATGCATTTGAGATATCAAAAAAGTACTCCAGAGTGTTGTTCAGCATGGGGGTGAGTAGAAAATGGAGGCTAATCATGTTTTGGGTGTACTTTTCCTTTAAAGTCTTGAAATAATCAAGTAAAGATCCGACTTTTACGTTTGTGAAGGTAGGACAGCAAAAGTTCTATGTGGCATCAGATTGAGGTTCAGCCCTATGCGGCAGATTATAAACAGCAGGAGTTGAAGTTTTCTCGTTTCCCTTCTTTTTCCATCTTCTTTGTATTTTTTTAACGATGAGATAAAAATGTTTCCTCATTCAGAACAGTTATCAGTGGATACACGAAATAAGAGCTTCAAGTTATTTCATACTGAAGTCTGAGAGGTAAAAAAGTAAAAGTCAAGGATTACTAATTTGAACTTTTAAGAATCTTTGACCAACTTTAAGTTAAAGGTCAGAGCTAAAACCAGTTCATTAAAATGCTGGTGAAGCTTCTCAGTCAGAGTCATGCCAAAAAAGTAAAAAAAAAACAGTTCACTGGAATTGTGTTTGAAGACGAAGTTTGAAGACGCTGCGCTTCCAGGAAGCTTTTTCAATTCGAAATATCAGAATGAGCGTTACCACCGATCTTCTTTGTCCAAAATGTGAACATTATGGTCCTCAAAATAATGTCCTTTGTCCATGAGGTGTACATCGAAGATAGATCTACATCTTCTGGACAAAGGACATTCTTTTGAGGAACAGAAAGTTCACATTTTGGACAGAGAAGACAGGTGGTTTGAGAGAGGTGTGAAGGAAACCTATGTTAAGAAAGAAAAATCTACCTTAAACAGAGGGGATGGACTCAGGTTTCAGCTTTCAAAAACCTACAATGCAGCAATTGAGTTGATCCCTTTCCGCTATCATCGCAACCACCAGCCCCTTACAAGGGAACAGAACACCTTGTATATTCAGCCAGACCAACTATTCCCTCTAACGACCTCCCTTTCAGAGACATAGACGGGTATGAGGCATTGCAGGCTAACAAAGAAGCCAAACGACTCCCATTCAAAAGGGGTGGACCCGTTCGTCCGTTTCTATTTGCATGTTTTCTAAATAAAAACAAGGCTTTGTTGGGCTGCTGTATATATAAAAAAAAAAAAAATATTTATCACTCAAAATTACTTTAAATTTACAGACATTCGTTGAAAACGACCCACAAGCGTTGCCTGCGCCATTTTTGTTGTTTTGTACACATTCTCGCGTGATTTTACCCTTTCACAAGGATAAAAATCCTTAACGTCAACCCCTGAATATATATGTAAATATATAAAAGGTGCAAGTTTTAGTCTGGTGTAACGTATATATATATATTTTTTGTCTTCATAATGAATTTTTTGGCCGATGCGACTTTAAATACGGAGCGACATATAGTCCGAATAATAGGGATGCACAATATAATCGGCCCCCTATCTGTATCGGCCTTAAAACTGAATATCGGACATCGGCCACCCCACCGATATTTAACCCGATATTTGATCAGCTTCTGAGTTTCTAAAGTCTAAAAAAAAAAAAAATTCTACTTCTTCCTCCTCAAAAACTTCTTTTTTACAGACTTAAAAACTTCTAAAGACGAGGGAAAAATATTGATACATTAAAATATTACAATATCTTCATATGCTGATATATTGCCATTTAAAAACACCATATCAATCTCTTTTACTAATGAAATATTGCTATATGTCATCGTTATGCTACGAAATCCCCCGAAAATTCACGAAATTTTGCCATATTTTTATATGTTGATATATTGACGCGGTATCGATCTATTTTACTAACAAAATCTCACAAGAATTTGCAAAATATCACGAGAGTTTGTAACAGAACGATGAAATTTCACGAGATTTTGAAAGTAAAATAGATCGATACCGCATTTTTAAAAATCAATTTGATATCAGCATGAAAATATATTTGAGTATATTATTTTTCAAAGTGTCAGAAATGGATAACAAAACTTCTATTTTCAATGACTACTTATTTTTGTCCAGCTTTAACATCGGTATCGATATCGGTTATCGGCTACATGAGTTTTAAAATATCGGCATATCGGATATCGGCCAAAATCCCAATATCGTCCATCCCTACCGAATAATAAGGTAAATACCTGTTTGATTCTGAAGGAATAATTCGAAAAATAAAAATAACAAAAAACAAATAGACAAAAAAAAAAAATAATAAAAACCTACAATTGTAATTTCAGGCTTTTGGCATGTTTGTGCCCCCCGTCCCACCACCAACAATCTGGTTTCACATTCAGCCACCGACCACTGCGGTATGAAGGAAACCCTCTCCCTCCAGATAATGCCTAACTTCAAAAACATTCCATAAATTGTTTTTTTATCTATGAAGGAAAACAAAATGACATCCAGTCAAATAAATGATCTAATAAAAACAACCAATAAAACAAAAAGCAGCGTACATACCTACATGAAGCCAGTGTGCACATAAGAGTCTGAAAGCACAGTAATCTGTTAAAACCTGCGTGTTTTGATGTGGCGAATGAAAAAGCTGAGGCTGGAGTGTGTGAATGTGAGTCACCTGTCATGGAGGGCGATTGCTCACTGTATTCAGGTCGCAGCAATAGGTAAACATACCGTCTCAACGGTCATTTTATGACCAGCGACTAGTCCGGAGTCCTTGACATGTCACAAGCGTTCATGTGTGAAATCCAAACCTTTCATTTATTTGCTGTTACAGTCAAGTTACTGCTTATTTTTTCTCATTATGAAACCATTTATTCATCTAAATGCAGCCTTCCTTAAAAACAAAAAAACAAAAATACAAGCTGTTTATTTTAAGAGCAAACTTCCACCGCACTTCTGAGAAATGATGCGTCACAGACGCAAAAAAGAAGAACTACACAGAAACCAAGTCCAGCATTTCACAGGTTGAGTCTGAGAAACATGAATGTAGTCAAAGAGTGGAGGGATCTGCCTGCGTTTCTGTTAGCGCTGAGCTAAATCATTTACAGTGGCGCAGTGAAAAACTCCCACGCAGCAGACGGTGACACCACATCAGGAAGTGAGTGACAAATAGTCACCAGGGAATATTTCCTAACTGGTCATTCATAAATAAAAAAACTTGCTAAAAATCAAAGGCTTTTCTTTTCCGTTTTCCTTTCCCCTCTAATCATTTATTCCATCTTACCTCCAATCATCACAATAAATACATCATTCATTTTTAATACAAATGTTACTCGTTACTCTTGGCTTCGGTTTAATGTTTCTAAATATTTATTTCCCGTCATGTGCTCCATCCAATGCAGATCATTGGCTCCACCCACATCTAGAGAAAACTAGTGTGATTGGATGAGTCATAGAAAGCAAACACTCATTGGTTAGCTAAAGGAAATCATCAGAAGCAAGCAGGTGTTCTTCAAACTGCTAACGTGAATTGTCTATGCCATGCTACAATGTGGGATTCAGAAAAAGATGTTGAAATGTCTGAAAGGTCGGAGACAGGCGAGAGCGTATCGGGCGACAGAGACCAACAACACCTCCCTCATCCTTGGCCCTATCTCAGAGAACTTTTTGAAATAGTTGAAAAAATTGAGCTTTTAATTTATATAGTGGCATCTGGCTGCTTTTTTAAAGGTTACTTTATACTTTTATTCTTTAAGTAGTTTTTGGAGAACATACTTTTTCACTTTTACTTGAGTAAAGAGGTACTTCAACTTTTACCAGAGTGCTTTTAAACTGCAGTATCTATACTTCTCCTTAAGTAACAAATGTGTGAACTTTTAACACCACTGCTATGCGTGCCTTGAAGGGGTCATAGATTAGTAACGATAGTTCAGTGGGTGAAACGGACGTGCAGAGAAGTTCAAACCCCATCGACCAACAGTTTGCTGAACTCCTTTGTTCCTAAATCCATTAAGCTGTACAACTCCTCACTTGGGGGAAGGAGGAGGTGATAGAAAGAGGGACAATCTTATGCAAAACATTACCTATTGTCACTCATAGGGGTGTAAATAATAATCGGTTTGTATCGATGCATCGATTCAACAGCCGACGATCTGATGCATTGATACGTCCGCAATTGTATAGATAAAAATTTTTTTTTTTCCTCCAGTCTATTTTTATCGATTTGCTCCCGGACGTAATTCTCCCTCCCGTGCTGCGGTGGCGCTAAACCCATTTTGCCCTCCTACCTTGCCTTCTGGTTATACTCTTACAGCAGTGTGTTGCAGTGAGCTTGACACAGACATTTTTGATTTATGCTCAATATGTGTGGGTCTAGATACAGCCGAGGCGGCGAGGAAGTGGGGGCGAGTTTAGTCCAAAGACGGAGGGACATGAGGGCCAAAAAGAGCGGAGATCCAGGTGGAAAAAAGGTCCCAGCGTTCTCGCGCACCTCGCTCTTCTAGCGGGTCAAACTTCACGAGTTGTTTTCCACAATTCCAGTCATAAAAACAAAACAAGCCGGCCTCCTGTCTGCCGTCAGCTACAATTTGGGAGAGGAGCAGCGGAGCGTCTGTGGAGGGGGCGGGACGTCTGGAGCCGAGGTATTGCATTGCACTTATTGCACTGATTTAGTGCAGTATTTTTTGATGCAACTTTTCTACTTCTGTTATTTGCTGTTGTTTCTCAAAAAAATGCAAGATATTGCAGCTTTCATTGATTTATTTCAAATTTGAAACATTGTCTAGCCTGTAAGGTGTAAAAAAAAAAAGAAGAACCAATTAATCGAATCGTGGTGTATTCTTGCGTATTGAAAATAATCGAATCGTTGGGTCAGGAAATCGACACTGAATTGAATCGCCATGATGGATGTGATTTACATCCCTAGTCACTCGTGCAATATTCTTCTCTCTCACTGTGCAATAACTCATACCAACTACCGAGCAGCCTGTGTAATTTTTTATTTATTTATAAGCTCAGTACATCTCTGCAGTACAATTGCAATAATCCAAGTCAATTGCTATGTAGCCTTCCCTTACCTCTCTACTGTGCAGTATTTTTATATCTAAGCAAAACATGTTTCAGGAAATTACAACTTTTTTTTCATGCTTTTTTTTGTACTATATACACTCTTTTTATATCGTCTGTCTTATTTTTATATTTAACGGCATCTTGCTTTAACTCTTGTACTGTACATAAGCTACTGGAATCTGAATTTCCCTGAAGGAGTAATCTCAAGTAGGGCTGCAACTAACGATTATTTTAAAAATCGATGAATCGGCCGATTATTTTTTCGATTAATCGATGAATCGGACAAAAAATATTTTTTATATTAACCTCTTTATTCCAAAATAAACATTTTAGACAGAACAAACAAGCACACATGTACAGGTTGCTCATTAACTGTACTGGTGCAATATGAAAAATAAATGTTTGTGTTAAAACTACACAAACTTACTTGAGAAATGTAGCTGTACATCCACAAAATATAGGCTACTTTGTTTCATAAAGACATTTTTGTTTTTAAAAGCCCCTAAGGGGTTCAAACAATAGGCCCCCCCATTTCAACAAATGAGTTTTTTTTTAGACTAGAAGAGTTCTGCCTTTTAAGACAGGAAAGTAAAGCAGTTAAAGTTGCTACTTGAGAAAATACTGAACCATAGAGATAAAAATAGCCCTGTGATTCAAATTATAAATTGTATTTGGAATAAAAATGAGAGAACTAGGGGTGCTAAAAAACACATCCTCCAAAGACATATTTTTAGATATTTACATGGGAATGTGGCAGATAATTAATTGACATATTACTGATCTTGCTGGATTTTATTCTGCTTTACTTCCATAAATTGCAGGATCTTCTTTACTTTATCTTTGCCAGAAGATTTAAACTTTAAAAGCCTTGCCCTCATAATTTGCAAGTTAATTTCTTTATAAATTAAATATAAACGCTGCTTAAGCTAATTCAAATGAAATTAAAAGTAAAATAAGTAGCCAACCTTATCACTGTCTGTAACCTACTAACAAGGTAAGGAAAGCATCAGATGAGCTACCTGAGAAACTAACGTTACGTTTCCCCACTTTAAAACCAAACAAACATGGCCGCTCACCCTGCTGATCAGCTCTCTTCCCTGCCATCGAAGGTTCCAGCGTGTTTCCTTTTCAGGTGCTGCATCATAACAGCGGTGCTTCCGTGCCATGTTCATTTGTTTTTACAAAAGTTGCATGTTACGACTTTTTTCGCTTTACAAAGCGCAGGCTATTTTAATTATTGTGATCAATTTGCGCCGTCAATCCCGGCGCATGCGCGCTTCATTTGCAGTCTGGACGCTGAGGCTAAACATCCTCTGACTGCCGCGCTGAGAGGGACTCCTGCGGGAGCGGGGTTGGGATGGGGGAGGCGCCCCACGGCAATGACGACGGCGGCGGATGACGCATTAATCGCGCGACACAACTAATCGATGATGAAATTTGTTGCCAACGCTTTTAAAAGTCGATTTTTATCGATTTTATCGATTCGTTGTTGCAGCCCTAATCTAAAGTCGAGTCTACGTCTAACAGTGGCTTTGGTGTGTACGCTCAATTTATTTGGAAAAAAAAGGAATCAAAAGAAAACACAATGGGTAAAGGAGTGTAGAGAGCTAAGGCAGCACCCAAGCAGTTTATAGCAGAGCTACATGAAACGCTATTAAAAAATATTATAATTCTTATAATTCTCATAAATACTACAATCAATCAATTAATTAATACTCATACATGTAAACTTCTTTCCAGCGCATTTTAATGTTTTATAATGCAGATTCAATACCATACCCCAATAGAAGTAAACTGCCTGTGATTGGCTACTTCTCAGAAAGTCCTGCCTCTTGAGACAGTGCTGTTTGTTGCCACCCGATTCATCCCAGAAGCACGATCCGTACCATCAGCTTATCTGCACAACCAGATATACAGGTGCTGGTCATAAAATTAGAATATCATGAAAAAGTTGATTGATTTCAGTAATACCATTTAAAAAGTGAAACTTGTATATTATATTCATACATTACATACAAACTCATATATTTCAGATGTTTATTTTGTTTAATTTTGATGATTACAAATGACAACAAATGAAAATCTCAAATTCATCATATCAGAAAATTAGAATATTGTGAAAAGGTTCAAAATTGATGGCCCCTGGTGCCACACTCTAATCAGCTAATTAACTCAAACCACCTGCAAAAGCCTTTAAATGGTCTTTCAGTCTAGTTCTATAGGCTACACAATCATGGGGAAGACTGCTGACTTGACAGTTGTCCAAAAGACGACCATCGACACCTTGCACAAGGAGGGCAAGACACAAAAGGTCATCGCTAAAGAGGCTGGCTGTTCACAGAGCTCAGTGTCCAAGCACATTAATAGAGAGGCGAAGGGAAGGAAAAGATGTGGTCGAAAAAAGTGTACAAGCAAGAGAGATAACCGCACCCTGGAGAGGATTGTGAAACAAAACCCCTTCAAAAATGTGGGGGAGATTCACAAAGAGTGGACTGCAGCTGGAGTGAGTGCTTCAAGAACCACCACACACAGACGTATGAAAGACATGGGTTTCTGCTGTCGCATTCCTTGTGTCAAGCCACTCTTGAACCACAGACAGCGTCAGAAGCGTCTTGCCTGGGCTAAAGAGAAACAGGACTGGACTGCTGGTGAGTGGTCCAAAGTCATGTTCTCTGATGAAAGTAAATTTAGCATTTCCTTTGGAAATCAAGGTCCCAGAGTCTGGAGGAAAAGAAGAGAGGCACTTCATCCACGTTGCTTGAAGTCCAGTGTAAAGTTTCCACAGTCAGTGATGGTTTGGGGTGCCATGTCATCTGCTGGTGTTGGTCCATTGTGTTTTCTGAGGTCCAGGGTCAACGCAGCCACATACCAGGAAGTTTTAGAGCACTTCATGCTTCCTGCAGCTGACCAACTTTTTGGAGATGCAGATTTCATTTTCCAACAGGACTTGGCACCTGCACACAGTGCCAAAGCTACCAGTACCTGGTTGAAGGACCATGGTATCCCTGTTCTTAATTGGCCAGCAAACTCTCCTGACCTTAACCCCATAGAAAATCTATGGGGTATTGTGAAGAAGAAGATGCAATACACCAGACCCAACAATTCAGAAGAGCTAAAAGCCACTATTAGAGCAACCTGGGCTATCATAACACCTGAGCAGTGCCACAGACTGATCGACTCCATGCCACGCCGCATTGCTGCAGTAATACAGGCCAAAGGAGGCCCAACTAAATACTGAGTGCTGTACATGCTCATACTTTTCATGTTCATACTTTTCAGTTGGCCAACATTTCTATAAATCCTTTGTTTTTATTGGTCTTCAGTAATATTCTAATTTTCTGATATGATGAATTTGAGATTTTCATTTGTTGTCATTTGTAATCATCAAAATTAAACAAAATAAACATCTGAAATATATGAGTTTGTATGTAATGTATGAATATAATATACAAGTTTCACTTTTTTAAATGGAATTACTGAAATCAATCTACTTTTTCATGATATTCTAATTTTATGACCAGCACCTGTACATCCAGAGGCCCTCGATTTCACTTTGTAGAAAATACCTTTAAAAAATATATATATATATATTACGAAAATAAATTACATTTTTCCCCTCCCTAAAATAGTAAAACTACTAAACTATAATGTGCAAAGAAAACAAAAAAATTATGTATTTCCTAAGAAAATTAATGCATTAAAATATTTTTGTTTTATTACTCGTCTGCTCGATCTGTTCCGGAAATGAGATCCTACACTACTTCCGGAAACTTCTTTGCTCTGGATTTAAAGATTTTAAGATTATGGCATCTAGTGCGTAATCTAAAGAAAGAAAACTATAATTTAGATAAATATGGTGTAATTATAATTTGCCAGACTGCTCTGAGGATGTCTGATGATGACGTCAGACAAACACTTTAATGGAGAAAATGTAAAAAGCATCATAATTGTCTCAGAAAAGTCAAAACATTTTTTAAAGATGTGTATTAGCATTATGTAGTGAGTTAAGGATATAAAACAGATCGGGTATTGACACTGTTTTCTTACTAGCTGTAGCCAGTAGCGTTAGCAAAGCATCTTTATGATAACTGCTGTTCTTTTACAGATTTAAATATTGGTAAAGTGAATATATTATAAACATACCTTCGTTTAAAACTGTTCTGAAAGTGTTCTGACAGCAGCAGCACATGATTCATATGATTAATGTCAAATTTGGGACTCAGTTTGAGCTATGCTAACGTTAGCTTCACCGTTGATGTTAACCTCTTAAAACCGGTGACCCAGTGGACCTTAAGTGGGGATAATAATTCAGAGTGCATAAAATTCCACCTGTAAAATTTTTACCAGTAGGTGGAGCCACTGCGCACAGCTCCAAGCTGACACCAAAAGTTCCAAACCCGACAGCTCTGGAACTGTTACAGCTAGAGGACTGACATTTTCTGCATTTGTGGTTGACATGATGTAGAAAAAAATATAATACAGTGAAACCTGCATTTTATCAAGAATGTCTATTACTGCTGTTTAGATGGACGATATAATCAGCCCCCTATCGGTATCGGCTTGTATCGGCCTTAAAACTGAATATCGGACATCGGCCACCCCACCGATATTTAACACAATATTTGATCAGCTTCTGAGTTTCTAAAGTCTAAAAAAAATAATATTGAAAAAAATATTGATACATTAAAATATCACAATATCTTCATATGCTGATTTATTGCCATTTAAAAACACCATATCAATCTCTTTTACTAATGAAATATTGCTATATGTCATCGTTATGCTATGAAATCCCCCGAAAATTCACGAAATGTTGCCATATTTTTATATGTTGATATATTGACGCGGTATCGATCTATTTTACTAACAAAATCTCACAAGAATTTGCAAAATATCACGAGAGTTTGTAACAGAACGATGAAATTTCATGAGATTTTGAAAGTAAAATAGATCGATACCGCGTTTTAAAAAATCTATTTGATATCAGCATATGAAAATATATTTGAGTTTATTATTTTTCAAAGTGTCAGAAATGGATAACAAAACTTCTATTTTCAATGACTACGTATTTTTGTCCAGCTTTACCATCAGTATCGATATCGGTTATCGGCTACATGAGTTTTAAAATATCGGCATATCGGATATCGGCCAAAATCCCAATATCGTGCATCCCTACTGCTGTTCAAAAAATACCTATAATTTCGAGAATAAAAAAAAAAAAACAACTTTGAGTCATGTTTGAACTGATGCAATTTGGTCTGTGTTCTACTCACCCAATTTTAATTTATATATTCAGAAACTAGAGGGTGTTAGCTTTCAAATGGGAGTACAGTTCCTAAGTTATTTGCTTTTTCATTTGGGTATGCAAAATACGCGAGGATTACCCAAAATGATGTGGATGTTAAGAGGTTAAGGAAAGTGAGGCTTAAATGAGCTCATATTTACATATCGACAGTTTGCAGCTACTGTTAAACCTGTGTTTTTAAAACTGTCAGCTGGTGACGGAAAGGACTGTAGGATTATGAAGTCAAAATTATACTAAAGATAACAGTGATTAGCCTGAAGACCCTCAGGTTCTCAGGTTAGATCCACATTCAAAGTGACATGAGCTTACAGAAACCGATCCAAACGTGAGCAGGAGAGAA
Organism: Cyprinodon tularosa; assembly: GCF_016077235.1. Classification (NCBI taxonomy): domain Eukaryota; kingdom Metazoa; phylum Chordata; class Actinopteri; order Cyprinodontiformes; family Cyprinodontidae; genus Cyprinodon; species Cyprinodon tularosa. The sequence goes on along the minus strand of NW_024038988.1, from coordinate 6,695 downwards.
TCTACAGGTGTATAAAAAGCAAACCATTAGTGCTGAGAAGGATAATGGACTCATGCTTGTCATATCTGCACACATAAAAAAGTTTAAAATGCTCATGGAGAGTAAATTACCTGCTTGTTTTGTTAATAAAACTGCTTGCATAAGTAGTTTTTACACACGTGTCATTTTCGATCAATTCTGATTTCACAAAGTTTAACTATATGATTTCACTGTATTTCATAAAGCTGGAGTCAACTTGCAAAACTTAGACACTTTCCCATATGAAACTATAGTAGTTTTGTTGTGTACAATAGATCATTCAGGAATCTTACTCAGTTGTACTTCCTCTTAGATTTCAGAAACTGACAGTAAACGTCTATCAAAGCGACTCTTCCTGCTTCGACGTTTATCCTCTGTGACACTCATTACATCCCAGCAGGCTGCCGCTGTTACAGCAGAGAAGAGAGAGACTGCACCACCTGATCTAAATGAAGCTCCATCCACTTTAATAAGGCTCTCTGAGAAATCACTTGACAGTTACGGACTTCAAAGTGCATCTAACCCGTGACATCATGATGAACCGCTCTGCCAGACGGATCGCAGGCCTGCATGGCTGAGGTGCAGAGAGGGAGGAGGTCGTTCACACCATGAACTGATGGTGCAAAGCTGGAACAGAAGTTATAGTTCAAGACTTTAAATCCTGTTTGTGTACCTTTATGTAAAAAGGAAGTTTTTATTTTATTTCATATAACATCTAAGAGCCTCTGCTGGAAGTTAGCAGTCAGTATCGAGGCTGCAGCCATTAAGCGCAGAGATATGAACGTGAACTTTAAATAATGGCTTTAAAAAGTGTTTTTAACACTTCACAGCAGTTCTCACAATAATCAGAAAACACCTGCAGTGAAACAAATGACAGGCGTCCCATGTGACAGCCTTATAAAACCATGATGAGGACACTCGTCTAGCACCTCTGATAAAACAGAACATTTGCAGCTTTCTGTATCTGAAACCAGTTTCCAAGCAACCTCTACTTAAATACCACTATAATTTCACACCGAGTTTCCATATTACAAGCATGATGCCGGAATAAGGAAAAAAAATAATTTGGGCCACGGCTGAAGCTTCTATTGCCATAGAAATGCTTTCATTTCTTATCTAATTTATCTCTAAACGTAGATAAACTGGGGCACTGATTTGAAATCACCTTTAGAGTCGCTTCAGGCCTGTTCTGTAAAAGTAAAATCATCAAGCCTGCCTTCTCTGAGGTTTGAAGTCCTTCACAAAGTTCAGGAGTCTGCAGAGGTCAGGGAGGAGTTACCCTCCTACACTTGAGTCAGTGCTCCCCGTCTTGTTTACAAGAATCACAGCTGGTCATGGAAAACCCAGAGCTGGACTCTACAGGACGCCGCCGGTTACAGTTACTAAGGTGAAGCTCTCTGGCTCGTAAAGTTGGCAGGCTAAAGGTCGAAAATACAGACTTTAATTCAAATATCCTTAAGACGTCCGTCATTTAAAAAAAGCTGACCTTAATCTCGTCGGACTATTTGTGACTTACACATCATTCAGTTCTGCATATATATATATATATTTAGTTTAATAATACTTGAATGTCATCAGCAACATTACTGCATCTGTAATATCATGTTAGCAGCAGTGAGAAGCAATCAAATCACAAGATAAACCTCTGGATAACGTGCGGTTACACCATGCAGTTGTGGTTTAATTACTCAAAGTGATCTTATACTGTGAGAAAAACAGAGAGATCCATGACTTTATGAAAAATACAACAAAACTTCACCACTTCCAAGAAAATAATAAGAATATATATATATATATATATATATATATATATATATATATATATATATATATATATATATATATACACTATATTGCCAAAAGTATTTGCTCACCCATCCAAATTATTGGAATCAGGTGTTCCAATCACTTCCATGGCCACAGGTGTATAAATTCAAGCACCTAGGCATGCAGACTGTTTTTACAAACATTTGTGAAAGAATGGGTCGCTCTCAGGAGCTCAGTGAATTCCAGCGTGGAACTGTGATAGGATGCCACCTGTGCAACAAATCCAGTCGTGAAATTTCCTCGCTCCTAAATATTCCACAGTCAACTGTCAGCTGTATTATAAGAAAATGGAAGTGTTTGGGAACGACAGCAACTCAGCCACGAAGTGGTAGGCCACGTAAACTGACGGAGCGGGGTCAGCGGATGCTGACGCGCATAGTGCGAAGAGGTCGCCAACTTTCTGCAGAGTCAATCACTACAGACCTCCAAACTTCATGTGGCCTTCAGATTAGCTCAAGAACAGTGCGCAGAGAGCTTCATGGAATGGGTTTCCATGGTCGAGCAGCTGCATCCAAGCCATACATCACCAAGTGCAATGCAAAGCGTCGGATGCGGTGGTGTAAAGCACGCCGCCACTGGACTCTAGAGCAGTGGAGACGCGTTCTCTGGAGTGACGAATCGCGCTTCTCCATCTGGCAATCTGATGGACGGGTCTGGGTTTGGCGGTTGCCAGGAGAACGGTACTTGTCTGACTGCATTGTGCCAAGTGTAAAGTTTGGTGGAGGGGGGATTATGGTGTGAGGTTGTTTTTCAGGAGCTGGGCTTGGCCCCTTAGTTCCAGTGAAAGGAACTCTGAATGCTTCAGCATACCAAGACATTTTGGACAATTCCATGCTCCCAACTTTGTGGGAACAGTTTGGAGCTGGCCCCTTCCTCTTCCAACATGACTGTGCACCAGTGCACAAAGCAAGGTCCATAAAGACATGGATGACAGAGTCTGGTGTGGATGAACTTGACTGGCCTGCACAGAGTCCTGACCTCAACCCGATAGAACACCTTTGGGATGAATTAGAGCGGAGACTGAGAGCCAGGCCTTCTCGTCCAACATCAGTGTGCGACCTCACAAATGCGCTTCTGGAAGAATGGTCAAAAATTCCCATAAACACACTCCTAAACCTTGTGGACAGCCTTCCCAGAAGAGTTGAAGCTGTTCTAGCTGCAAAGGGTGGACCGACGTCATATTGAACCCTATGGATTAGGAACGGGATGTCACTTAAGCTCATATGTGAGTCAAGGCAGGTGAGCAAATACTTTTGGCAATATAGTGTATATATATATATATATATATATATATATATATATATATATATATATATATATATATATATATATACATATATATATATATACACATATATATATATATATATGTGTATATATATATATATACATATATATATATATACACATATATATATATATATATATGTGACCCTGCCTATGAAAACCCAGCTAAAGTCATTTTTTGGTGAATCTCAACTTAATGTATAAAACCATTCTACACAATGTTAAGAATGTATTCTGAAAAATTCAGATTGATATCTCTAAAATTCACAGAGTAGGGCCATATCAAAGATTGTGCTGCATACGGGTTCAGAAAAACTGACTTTTGAGAAATTCCAATGTAAAGATTTGGAACTCAAAATTCTAAACTAAAAATACTTTCAACACTGATGCATCTTGGAATCACAATTATCCTGGCATTGTGTCTTACACCAAATTCAAGTTTAGATTCTGCTTTTTCAAGTAATATCCAACAGATGTATATAAAAATGTACATGTTTAATAAAAATGGATCTATTTAGTATGATGATCATGGCGAAAAAGCATACAAATTACACTAAATGAATGTCTAGGTGGTACCAGATGAAGCTGATTATGTAAGCAGTTGCATAACACAATACCATGATGTTACTATCAGATCATGTAGTCATGTTATTTCATTATTATTATTATTATTATTATTATTATTATTAGTAGTAGTAGTAGTAGTAGTTGTCAAGTGATTTGATCTTTGCTGTGCTATTCCCACACTTGAAGGGTTGTATTAAGCTGAACATTAAACTGGATTCCACTCAATGACCAAACTGTTGTTTCATTTTTCCCTTTTTTATTCTTCTTCTTGTGTTGTTTACAGGTTTACAGAATCATTTAATTAAGCAGGTGAAAAACCTTTGAAAGAAATGAAACCAAACAAAGCATTTACCATATAGCAAATTGTAATAGTTCTGAGAAATGCAACATTAAATATATTTATGAAAATAGACTATGTTTTTAACTTTAAATTAAGACCATTTAGTTTTTAATTATCATAAAAAATGCATCAAAAAACGTATTAACGCATTTTAACCGAAGCAGATTTATGGAGGTTATTTAACTCCATAGGTTACATGAATTCTTAAATAGCAATAATAAATAACCAGTGAGTGATTTTTAGTTTGTTTTAAATATGCATAACATAGACTATGAAATTTAATTTTAACTGTTAGAAGTCTATTTTAATCACACACAGAAGAAAGATGCAAAAATTACCCCGTGCAACAGTTTCACAAACAAATTAATTTGGATTGTTCAACCGCAATGTTAAATCACTGAAAAAAAAAGTTACACCAGCATTTTTTCCAACCAAATAAAGCAAGCAAGCAAGACTTACAAGCCAAAATTTTCATGACGTACCGTGTGAGTATTTATAAGCTTAAAACTACAAACAAACATTTCCCGCACGTCTCAACGCCTCATCAGCGCGGCGCATACAGGTGCTGGTCATAAAATTAGAATATCATGAAAAAGTAGATTGATTTCAGTAATTCCATTTAAAAAGTGAAACTTGTATATTATATTCATACATTACATACAAACTCATATATTTCAGATGTTTATTTTGTTTAATTTTGATGATTACAAATGACAACAAATGAAAATCTCAAATTCATCATATCAGAAAATTAGAATATTGTGAAAAGGTTCAAAATTGATGGCCCCTGGTGCCACACTCTAATCAGCTAATTAACTCAAACCACCTGCAAAAGCCTTTAAATGGTCTTTCAGTCTAGTTCTATAGGCTACACAATCATGGGGAAGACTGCTGACTTGACAGTTGTCCAAAAGACGACCATCGACACCTTGCACAAGGAGGGCAAGACACAAAAGGTCATCGCTAAAGAGGCTGGCTGTTCACAGAGCTCAGTGTCCAAGCACATTAATAGAGAGGCGAAGGGAAGGAAAAGATGTGGTCGAAAAAAGTGTACAAGCAAGAGAGATAACCGCACCCTGGAGAGGATTGTGAAACAAAACCCATTCAAAAATGTGGGGGAGATTCACAAAGAGTGGACTGCAGCTGGAGTGAGTGCTTCAAGAACCACCACACACAGACGTATGAAAGACATGGGTTTCTGCTGTCGCATTCCTTGTGTCAAGCCACTCTTGAACCACAGACAGCGTCAGAAGCGTCTTGCCTGGGCTAAAGAGAAACAGGACTGGACTGCTGGTGAGTGGTCCAAAGTCATGTTCTCTGATGAAAGTAAATTTTGCATTTCCTTTGGAAATCAAGGTCCCAGAGTCTGGAGGAAAAGAAGAGAGGCACTTCATCCACGTTGCTTGAAGTCCAGTGTAAAGTTTCCACAGTCAGTGATGGTTTGGGGTGCCATGTCATCTGCTGGTGTTGGTCCATTGTGTTTTCTGAGGTCCAGGGTCAACGCAGCCACATACCAGGAAGTTTTAGAGCACTTCATGCTTCCTGCAGCTGACCAACTTTTTGGAGATGCAGATTTCATTTTCCAACAGGACTTGGCACCTGCACACAGTGCCAAAGCTACCAGTACCTGGTTGAAGGACCATGGTATCCCTGTTCTTAATTGGCCAGCAAACTCTCCTGACCTTAACCCCATAGAAAATCTATGGGGTATTGTGAAGAAGAAGATGCAATACACCAGACCCAACAATTCAGAAGAGCTAAAAGCCACTATTAGAGCAACCTGGGCTATCATAACACCTGAGCAGTGCCACAGACTGATCGACTCCATGCCACGCCGCATTGCTGCAGTAATACAGGCCAAAGGAGGCCCAACTAAATACTGAGTGCTGTACATGCTCATACTTTTCATGTTCATACTTTTCAGTTGGCCAACATTTCTATAAATCCTTTGTTTTTATTGGTCTTCAGTAATATTCTAATTTTCTGATATGATGAATTTGAGATTTTCATTTGTTGTCATTTGTAATCATCAAAATTAAACAAAATAAACATCTGAAATATATGAGTTTGTATGTAATGTATGAATATAATATACAAGTTTCACTTTTTAAATGGAATTACTGAAATCAATCTACTTTTTCATGATATTCTAATTTTATGACCAGCACCTGTACATTGTTTTCATAACAGAAATGCAAGCTTACCGGCTGTCTGTTCAGTCCTTTGCTTCCTTAATACGCATTTTGCACAGCTTCTTCCACTGCCCGAGTAAACGGGGGCTTTTTATTTTCATGCTGCGATCCTCTGCTTGAACTAGGAAGTTTGTCTCACCTTTTGATTGACTGATTGATTGCACACAGGTAAACTGCGCGCTCATGCTTAAACAGCTGATGTAAACAAAAGGGGCGTTCGCCGCAACAGTAGTAGTAGTTGTAGTAGTAGTAATTTAATAGTATCACATAATGTCACTTTGCATTTTGCTCAAGTACAGTACGTAACGTAATGAAGTCAAAACAGCTGGGAAAGTGGCACCGGCTAAAATCGGAAGTTGTTGCTTCCTCTTCATGAAACATCGTAACAGATGCGCATTGATCTCAAAGTTTGTACACTTTTTAATGATAGAAAACACAAGTCTTTCGATAGAAATGCAGTGCCT